>NW_026585686.1:11582600-11745134 GCF_907164565.1 Psammomys obesus
CACACACACACACACACACACACACACACACACACACACACACACACTCACTTACCATATAGTCACCAAATTAGAAGTGTTGCATTTGAGATGTTTGTTCCTTTTTCTCCCCTCTTCCTCCTGATGCTTCTCTGGATTTTATTAGCTTAGCTCTAACCATCCACAGTAGTAACTATTGCTACAGTTAACTGACTGACATAGTACAATTTGCTGAACACCTTTATGGGTTTTTGTCCTTGGCAATGATTATGCCAGGGTAAATATTTATGTAAATCTACAGTACTATGTTAGTGTGTATAACTCTCACATTTTACTTTTCATTATTTTTTGGTCTTTTTAAATTTAAATTTATTTTTTAAAATTTATTCAATTTACATTTTGATTATAATTCCCTACCTTGTATCCTTCTAGTCCTAAACTCCCCTTGCCTCTCCCCAATCTCCTTCTGTTAGTCTTCAGATTACAATTCTATTTATTATTTGATTCAGCTTGGCATGGGGTCTTTTGAGTGCCTCCCATAACCTCTAAGTGTTCATTTATAGTACTATTGCCCAGGTATCAGGGTCGCACAATTTTTAAACATTTTAATATTCTTTGTTTTAAATTACGGGTATGGGGGCATATTCATACGTGGGTATGGATTTCATGGAGGCCACAGGTGTCTGATAACCCTGGCACTGGAGTTGTAGGTGGTTGTGAACTGCCCAGGATGGGTAACTAAACTCAGGTCCCTTGAGAAAAGCAGTGTAATAACTAACACTCTCCATTGTTAGGCCATCTCTCCAGCTCCCATTTTTTTTTCCAAGACAGAGTTTCTCTGCATAGCTTTACCTGTTCAGGAATTTACTCTGTAAAACAGGCTGGCCCCCAGCTAACAGAAATCAGCCTGCCTCTGTCTCCCAAGTACTGGGATTAAAGGAATGCACCATCACTACCTGGCCAAGTCTTCATTTTTTAAAGCATGATGTTAATAGTGGATACATCCTTACTGTCACACTATTTTCACAAATTCAAGTTTAGAAAACACAGTAACCCTATATACTCCATCAGTGAAATGAAGACTCATCAATGACTGCTACAAAACAAATAGTCCTAGACAGTCTCTTTTGCTGAGAGGCCAGGTAGTACCTACCCTGAACTCTAGTTGTGAATCCATACAACAGTCCTTCTACAATAATCAATCATGGCTTTTTCTGACTGAGTCTTCAAGGAATCAATATGCACGTCTGCTCTCTTCTCAAAGACCATCAGTTGACACATTGGAGCAGTTTTTACTGACTTTAGAAATAGGTGAAATGATAAGAAAGATTCAGTCACAGGTTTAATCTGGTATGAGTTTTCTTCTCACACAGTTTGTGCATCTTCTTTAAATTTCTAGCCCCAGAACTGTGTAGAATAGGCACCCTATCCAATGGCATGGCTCATGCATGAACTTGTGAGTAGGTATGTTCTGCTACTGAGTGTACTCAGTAACTCTAAATGTAGAGGGGAGTAAGAGTAGAAAACCTACATTCTTATACTTTCTTTCCTTGAACATCACCATATTTACTTGTTTAGAAACATCATGAAACCGGACAGCAGCTACTGTTAATTCTGTTTGTGAGGCCCCAGGTGGACTGTGAAATCTCCAGAGTGTTCTCTTTCTCTTCTCTTGATACTCCTTTAGAGCCATCGGAAATGTCTTTATTTCCTGTTTCTCTGAGCAGTGGATATGATCCCAGTGTTCTCTTTCATCCTTTTATTCCCCCCTAGACTGCTAGGAGGGCTAAAACTGAATGTTGAGCAGTTTAACCTATTAGACCTCTGGAGCAGAAATTGAGAAACAAGACAGCTTGTGAGTTTTGACTGTTGTGTTTTCTTTGCCTCCCTTATGCTCTGTGCTTCAGACATTTGTTTTTGCAGAATGCTTCTCTAGATGTTTCTTCTGACAGTGAGAAGATCAATGTGTACTACATCTGTCAAAAAAAAAAAATACTTTCAAAGATCCCTTGTCTGTCTTCACATTCTGAAGCTGATATTCTTCGCAAAGCTGCAGTTCTTATGAATAGTCTGTAAACTGCCAGCTGTTACGTCCTGTTTATGGTGCTGGCCCTCCCCTTCTCCTGAGACATCTCTTACTCTACTTCTCCCTCAGCATCTCAAAGTTTCTCATAACTTTCCTTAGCTCATGATAAGTTACCGCAACAGAGAGAAGGGCTCTTTATGGTGCCCACTTAATGAAATTTTAATACATATTTGCTGCTATTACCATCAACACCTCAGTTCTGTTCAGATGCTAGATGAAATTTCTGCTGAGTCCGGAGGTGTTTTTCCCAATGTGCTGACAACTCCTGCTCTGACACACCTTCACCTGCTCTGGTCCTGATACCATGTGCACAGTGTTTGAGACTGCTTTTCTTCAACTGAGCACAAACAATTTTAGTTTGGTAACAATTACATTGGACATCTTTTCTAAATCAGTTTAAAATATGTTTAGCCTGTATATACATGCTCTTTCAGTTCCCATATGCTGTTTTACTCTTTAAGATCACAGCCTCTTTATTTAGAAAAATCCTACAGAGGAAATGATGCAGCCAGCCTTGATGAGACTTGATAAGCTAGGGTCAGATAGATGGGGAAGATGTCCTCCCCTATCAGTGGACTAGTGAAAGGGCATAGAGGGAGAAGAGGGAGGGGGGTGGGACTGGGTGAAGACAAGGGCGAGGGTTACAGTGGGGATACAAAGTGAAGGAATTGTAACAAACAAACAAATAAATAAATAGAACATGACTAATCAAGAAAAATAAGAAAAGAAAAATCTTTGTCATCTTGTTAAATTCACCTTCCTTTCTTTTCATTCATATTCTTATTCTCATTCTGAGGCACACCTTGGAAACACTGTAGAGTTTCTTTTAGATTATCAGAGTGAAACTAATGTCTCCAATTTCTCATAATGCTGTATTTATGCTTAAAGCTTTTTTAAAGTTTTCTATAATCTATTGAGGCTTATTTTCTGCTTCAACCAAAAAAAAAAAAAGATGATTTCTTTACTTTATGGATACTTACATTTTGATTTATTTATTCAGTATTAAAGCATAGTATACTGTGTTTAAAATTATTCTCTTGGTCTTTGATCCACCAGTCTAAAAACAATTTATCCTATAACTAAGTGTTGGGGTCTCAATTGATCTGGAAATAATTCATTAAAAGTTTTTGCTTCTTTGCAGTTCCTTTCCTTGAATGCAGGTCAGCAGAATAAAATCAAGGAGAGACAGTGTCTTAGTCTTCTTTTTTATTTCTCTGAAAAAAAAGAAATCCAGACAAAATCAGCACAAGAAATAACAAAGTTTATTTTAGTCCACAGTTCAAGGTACAGTAAAAAATAGTGGGTTAGTTAATGCAGAAGCCTGAAGCAGCCAACATCAGGAAACAGAGTAGATTCAAAGCATACATGCTACCCAGCACCCTTTCTCCAATTAGGCATTCAGGTTCTCAGTCCTGGCATCTGCTCCACTTGGAGTGAGCAGCTCTTCCCATCTATATTAGAGAATCAATACAATCCACTTCAGACAAGGCCGGAAGCGCATCTCACAGATGATTCAAGCTGCTCTTAAGTTGATTAGCAACACGAATCACAGAGAATCAAACACTGAACTACCTCATCATAATCTATGTAAAACTATTGTATGGAGAAAGGGGAGACATTGTAAATTTTATAAGAGAATATCTGTTAGACCTTGTGTGTATATAGCATAGTTGAAACCAGAAAATTAGACAAAGAGTATGTTATCAACTGTGAAAAAGATCAACAGCAAGTCACTCAGCTGCTGTTACAAATAGAACCTTCAAAAAGTTTACAAAGGAAATGAGACCTACTACATTCTGTTTTTAGGAATTATGATAGATTTCAGTGCCTGCTAGGAAAAAACACAGGAAAGGACCTGCACACAGAAGTATCCCCCCCCCCCCCCCGCCCTTGGAGCATGGCTTCAGCGTTGTCTTTGCACATCTTTTCTCATCCAGTTAGAATTTTACTCAGACATTGCACAGGAGTCTACTCAACCAAAATATTTGGGTAGACATAGTCCTTGTGAATGAGGAAATTGAATAAGATGATTTTTTCAAGTGCTCATTTAATGTTTTCCATAATTTTGTGGAAGGAAGGAAATTTTTCTTGCCTTATTCACCTCTCCATTTGGAAGCATAGTCTTTGTTTTGCCTCTACAAAGTGCACAGATTATGAACTAAATCAGCCAAAAATACTGAATTCCTTTTTCATAAAAAGTTTATATTCAGCTCTTTGTGGGTTATTTAAGGTGGTTCTGCCCTATATACGTTGATGTGTTGATGTGAGAAGTATGAAGTCCAGCTTTTGTTAAAACAATTGCTCAAGAAAGTTCAAATGTGGTAAATTTGAACTTTAAAGGTAAAAATTGCCTTTAAAATGTCCAGATTTTCATATGAATTTCCTTTCTTCTGTTTTTTTTAAATAATAAAGTGCTTTTCCATGTTAAAAGCACTTTACTAATCTACTTTTCTTTGAACACTTAAATTGTTTTCTCCTACATAATCTCTTTAATTGACTTAGTTAGCTTGTTGGTTATGGAAATGTACTTCAAGAAAATGTATTTTATTGATTTATTTTATATATAGCATGCCAGTGCTTTTGAATTAAGGTTGTAGGTGATTTTATTCAGAGACTATATTATTAATTCAACTGTGATGCAGTTTATAATATTATGGAATGCTATTTATTAACTGCTAAGTAATTGGGAAACACACAAAGCCTATTAACTTATTTCTCAGTGATAACATGGAATTCTGAAGGGAGACAGAAACTGATTTAGCTAAAAACTCAGGGCATTCAGGGTATGCTGCTGGCTTTACCTCAGCTTTGATGAAGATTTTCTTGTACCAAATTGGAATATGTTCAAGAGTGAGTGCTTTTCATTCTCAAACAGAAACTAGAAAGTGATCCAGATGTCAGACTCTTATAATAATTATCAATGATCTTATAGAACTACTTCCATTTTTTCCATGACTTCTTTCCTCAATGACTTACTAATTTTCCACTAGTCATTGCCTCTTAAAGTTCCTCCATTTCACTGAGAACCAGAGATCCAAAATATGAACCCATTGAGAACAAACCATATGCAAATTATTACATCTAGATAGGAATGTAGGTTTTTCTTCCACTCTAATTAATTTACTCATTCTCTTCTTCTAGTGTACACTGTCAGTTGATTTTTCTGTGACTATCACTATCATTCTTTTGTTAGTCAAAATGATGCTTTTTTTTCAGTAATGAGTTGGGTTTTTTTTCTCCTTATTTTCTCTCGTGTTCCCATGTGAATTTTTGGATTATTTTGTCTAGTTTGTGAAAAATATTATTGGAACTTTGTGGAGATTACATTGAATCAGTAAACTGCTTTTGATAGTATAACCATTTTTACAACAAGTTCACACTCATATGGAGGTCGTAGCTTATAGTGTCTGTTTATATGTAGGGTTGAGTGTGGAAATGGCTCTGAGACTAGTATAGAAATCATAATACAGCAAGGAGAGGTGTTGGGTAAGTTGGGGAGGTCAATAGAATGTACACGAAATGAACATAGAAAAGAGCAGCAGAACCAAAATATCTGGGCCCAGAGGACCTTTCTGAGACTAATAGTCTAACCCAGGACCATGCTTGAAGATAACCTAGAACCCCTGCACAGATGTAGCTCATTGCAGCTCAGTTTCCAAGTGGGTTACCTAGCAAGGCGAAGAGGGGCTGTCTCTAATATGAATTCAGCGACTGGCTCTTTGATCACCTCCTTGCTGAGGAGGAGGCAGCCTTACTAGGCCACAGAGGAAGACAATGCAGCTAGTCCTGATGAGACCTGATAGGCTAGGGTGCTAAGGTCAGAGGTAAGGAGAGGAGGACCTTCCCTATCAGTGGACTTAGAGAGGGGCATGGGAGGAGATGAGGGAGGGAGGGTGAAGTTGGGAGGGAATGATGTTGGGGCTACAGCAGGGATACAAAGTGAATAAACTGTAATTAATGAAAAATTTAAAAATTTAAAAAACAACCAAACAATCTCAAAAAAGAAAAAGAGAAGAAGAAGAAGAAGAAGAAGAAGAAGAAGAAGAAGAAGAAGAAGAGAAGAGGCTGTTTGTAGTTGGATGGATTGGAGAGGAGCTTAGGGGTGGAAAAGAAGATAGGGAAGGTGAATCAATAATCACTAATAGCAAGTATGCTAATTTTTAAAAAATAAAGGAGTTAATATAAAAAGTTAGCATTTTCACTATCTTCAGTTGCAGGGCTCACCTTGTATCAAATCTTTGTAAAACTAAATGATGTATCACACTTGTTGTTAGAAGTACCACTGGAGAGCTGAAGAGGCTTGAAAGCAAAGGGAGATGTAGTTGGTGATGACATACTAGGCACCCACTATTTAAACTCAGAACACTTGAATGGATTTCCCAGTGGAGCCACATCACTGTGATAGAAAACCTGGCTCTTCTTCTGTTGCTGTGACTCTGTGAAAATTGCTACCTTATACGACAAAACCACCTTGTCATTAACAGTGGTAAGAACAGTACCTCTCACTTTACTTATTATGCTAAATATTTAGTAGAACATTTTACTCAACCAGGGTAATTAGGAAAAATACTGGAAAACTGCTTCATCTAACATAGAATGAAAACTATTAAACCCTGTGTGATTTGGTCTACTCTTTGAAAAAGTCAGATATTTAATTATCCAGGAACTGCTGTTTCCTCTTTAGGTAACCAACGTGAACCATGGTCTTGCTCAGCACACTGGTCTCTAATAAAGGCAACTTGAATTGTCTTCATGGGCATCCTAGGGACTATAGTGTGTATATGGGATATTCCTCACAGGCTCGTGTGTTTGCATACTCAGTATCCTGATGATTGTACTGTTTTAAAAGATTGTGTAACCTTCAGAATGTAGGATCTAGCTGGAAGAATGGCTCACTCAGGTGCAATCCTTGAAGTTTATAGGTAGTCCCCTCTCCTGCCTTGACTTTGTCTTCAGGTTCATACTTTTGGGTGTGAGCAAGTGGCCCCCAGCTTCTGTGGCTAAGCTGTGAATCATATTTGACATTGAACCATCTCTTCTTTGATGGACTGTACTTCCAAACTGTGAGCCAGCATACAACTCTCCCACCATACATTGTCTCTGGCAAGTTCTTCATAGTGGTGACAGAACTAGTTAATAGTCTTCATAAACTTGCACTCATCTTGCAGAGACCTCCATCTTTATCGTCCATCAATGACAGATACTATACAGTGTTGCATTCTTTCCTCCTTTTCTTTAGTGTACATGAGGAAACTTTATTACATCATGATTGAAAAGAAAGGCTCTGGGTTTAAATCCTCATGGTGTCATATGCTACCTATCAGACTATGAATAAATTGGTCAACAACTCTGTGCTTTATTTGGGGACCTTTTGTAAAAGGGCAGTGGTAAAAATCATGTGAAATACAATTTTATAACAGAGTGGGGCCCGTTACGTAACTTTACTCAGTGAAGTCAGATAATAGAGAAATTTAAAAAAAAAATTAAGCTATTTGGTTGAGTGAAATTATCATAAAATTTAGTTTATTAAGCACATTTGATTCCAAAACAATCAGAAATAATCATTTGAATCCTAAAAGGTAGAATTGTATTGTCATTCTTCTACTCAACATCTTCCTATCAAAACCATTTATTCCCAGGTGTAACTAAGGCAGGGCATAAGACTCTTTGCACTCCAAGAACATTTTTTTCTTACATCAGGATGGGCCTGAAGCCTTTTTACATTTTTTTTCCTTCAGGTTCCTAAGTGTTTTATTCTCTCCTGTGTGTGTTTTTTTAATTAATTACACTTTATTCACTTTGTATCCCCCCATAAGCCCCTCACCCCTCCTGTCCCGATCCCACCCTCCCTCCCCTTTCTTCACGCATGCCCCTCCCCAAGTCCACTGATAGGGGAGGTCCTCTTCTCCTTCCTTCTGATCTTAGTCTATCAGATCACATCAGGAGTGGCTCCATTGTCATCTTCTGTGACCTGGTAAGGTTACTCCCCCCTCAGGGGGAGGTGATCAAAGAGCAGGTCAATCAGTTTATGACAGAAACAGTCCCTGTCCCCATTACTATGGAACCCACTTGGACACTAAACTGCCATGTGCTACATCTGTACAGGGGTTCTAGGTTATCTCCATGAATAGTCCTTGGTTGGAGTATGAGTCTCTGGGAAGTTCCCTGTGTTCAAATTTTCTGGTTCTGTTGCTCTCCTTGTGTGGTTCCCGTCCTCTCCAGCTCTTACTACTTCCTACTTCTTACATAAGATTCCATGCACTCTGCCCAACAGTTGGCCATAAGTGTCCGCGTCTGCTTTGATAGTCTACAGGGCAGAGGCTTTCAGAGGCCCTCTGTGGCAGGTTCCTCCGTTGTTGTTTTCTTTTTATTAATTTTTAGTTTTTTAATGTTAGTTACAGTTTGTTAACTTTGTATATCTGTTGTATCCACCTCTCTCTTTCCTTCCCAGTCCCCCCTCCCCCCTCATCCTCTCCCTGCCCCTTTCCAAGTCCACTGATAGGGGAGAACCTCTTCCCCTTTCATCTGATACTGGTTTATCATGTATCTTCAGCACTGGCTGCAAAGTCCTCATCTGTGGCTGCTCCTAGCAGGGCTGCTCCTCCATCGCGTGTGGGGGGCGAGGTCAAAGAACCCACCATTGAATTCATGACAGAAACAGTCCCTCTTCCCCTTATTAGGGTACCTACTTGGATACTAAGCTATCAAGGCTTACATCTGAGCAGAGGTTCTAGGTTACATCCATACACGGTCCTTGTTTGGAGAAACAGTCTCAAAAAAGGCCCCTGTACCCAGATATATTTCATCTTTGTAGAGCTCCTGTCCTCTCTAGGTCATATTACCCCCTCCTTTTTTATGATTCCCTGCACTCTGCCAAAGGTTTGGTTATGAGTATTAATATCTGCTTTGATACACTGTTAGGTAGAGTCTTTCAGAGGCCCTCTGTGGTAGGCTCATGTCCTGTTACTTGTTTGCTCCTACAGCCAATGTCCATCCCATTTGTCTTTCTAAGTGAGGATTGATCATCTTACCCTGGGTCCTCTTTCTTGTTTATCTTCTTTAGGGGTATAGATTTCAGTATGTTTATCCTAATATATATGTATATATGTATATCCTAATATATATATGTTGTATATATATATATATACATATATATATGTATATGTATATATATATATATATATATATATATATATATATATATATATATATATATATATACATACACACACACACACATACCTACCATGTGTGTCTTTCTGCTTTTGGGATACCTCACTCATGATGATATTTCTAGGTCCCACCATTTGCCTGCAAATTTCATGATTTCCTCACTGTGTAAAAGTACCACAATTTCTGTATCCAGTCCTCAACTGAGGGGCATCTGGATTGTTTCCAGGCTCTGGCGTTTAGGAATAAAGCTGCTACAAACATGGTTGAGCAAATGTCCTTGTTGTGTACTTGAGCAACTTTTGGATATATACTAGGAATGGTATAGCTGGAACATGAGGAAACACTATTCCTAATTGTCTGAGAAAGCACCAGATGACTTCCAAAGTCATTGTACCAGTTTACATTCCCACCAGCAATGGAGGACGGTTCCCCTTTATCCACAACATCTCCAGCATGTGTTGTCATTCGAGTTTTTTATTTTCGCCATTTTGATGGGTATAAGGTGAAATGTCAGGGTTGTTTTGATTTGCTGAGGACGTTGGGCATTTATTTAAGTGTTTCTCTGGCATTCTGTATTCCTCTACTGAGAATTCTCTGTTTAGCTTTGTACCCATTTTTTAATTGGATTGCTTGATTTACTGTTTTTTAACTTCTTTAGTTCTTTGTATATACTGGATATTAGCCCTCTGTCAGATATAGAGTTGGTGAAGATCCTTTCCCAGTCTGTAGGCTGTCATTTTGTTTTGATGACTATGTCCTTTGCTTTACAGAAGCTCTCCAGTTTCATGAGATCCCATTTATCGATTGTTGCTCTTAGAGCCTGTGCTGTTGGTGTTCTTTTTAGGAACTTGTCTCCTGTGCCAATGAGTTCCAGGCTCTTACCCACTTTTTCTTCTAACTGATTTAGAATATCTCGTTTTATGTTGACATCTTTGATCCACTGGACTTTAGTTTTGTGCAGGGTGATAAATATGGATCTATTTTCACTTTTCTGCATGTAGACATCCAGCTGGACAAGCACCATTTGTTGAAGATGCTGTCTTTTTTCCACTCAATTGTTTTGGCTTCTTTGTTAAAAATCAAGTATCCATAGGTGTGTGGTTTTTTGGAGGGTCTTCTTTTCGGTTCCATTCATCCACTACTCTATTTCTATGCCAATATCATGCAATTTTTATTACTATTGCTCTGTAGTACAGCTTGAGATAGCAGATGGTGATACCTCCAAAAGATCTGTTGTTGTACTGGATCATTTTGGAAATACTGGGTTTTTTGTTTCTCCATATGAAGTTTTTTCTCTCAAGGTCTATGAAGAATTATGTTGTTTTTGTTGTTGTTGTTGTTTTGTTTTGTTTTTAATTTATGTATTTTTTATTTGAATCACAGGTTATTTACTTTGTATTCCAGCCATAGCCCCCTCCTTTATTCCCTCTCAATCCCCTCTCCCTCATCTTTTCCCTGCTCCTTTCCAAGTCCACTAACAGGGAGGACCTCCTCCCCTTCCATCTGACCCTAGCTTATCAAGTCTCTTCAGGACTGACTGCAAGTCCTCTTCTGTGGCTTAGCAAGGCTGTTCCTCCCCCGTGAGGGGTGGTGGTGGTGGAAGAGCTTGCCGTTGAGTTCATGTCAGAAATAGTCCATGTTCCTCTTATTAGACAACCCATTTGGACACTGAGCTACTATGGACTATATCTGAGCAGGGGTTCTAGATTATATCCATACATGGTCCTTGGTTGGAGAAACAGTCCCATGAAAGACCTCTGTGCCCTGATATATTTGGTCTTTGTGGTGCTCCTATACTCTCCAGGTCTTACTCCCCCTTCTTTCATATGATTCCCTGCACTCTGCTGAAGGCTTGGTTATTAGTCTTAATATATGCTTTGATACAGTGCTAGGTAGAGTCTTTCAGAGGCCATCTGTGTTAGGCTTCTGTCCCGTTACTTGTTTTCTCCTACATCCAATGTCCATCCCATTCATCTTTTTAAGTGAGAATTGGTCATCTTACCCTGAGTCTTCTTTCTTGTTTATCTTCTTTAGGTATATAGATTTGAGTATATTTATCCTATCTTGTAGGTCTATATAAGTGAGTATAAACCATGTGTGTCTTTCTGCTTTTGGGATACCTCACTCAGGATGATCGTTTCTAGGTCGCACCATTTGCCTGCACAATTAATGATTTCCTTGTTTTTAATTGCTGAGTAGTATTCCATTGTGTAAAAGTACCATAATTTCTGTATCCATTCTTCAACTGAGGGACATCTGGGTTGTTTCCAGATTCTGGCTATTACGAATAAAGCTGTTATAAACATGGTTGAGCAAATGTCCTTGTTGTGTACTTGAACATCTTTTGGATATATGCTTAGGAGTGGCATAGCTGGATCTTGAGGAAACACTATTGCTATTTGTCTGAGAAAGCACCAGATTGATTTCCAAAGTCCTTGTACAAGTTTATTTTATTTTATTTTATTTTTTATTTTTTGCTGAATATATTTATTTATTTATTTATTTATTTATTTATTTATTTATTTTTTCATCTGAAATGCAAGTTTATTTTATTTTTCTTTTTAGTTCCATTTTGTTAACTCTGTGTCCCAGCTGTATCCTGCTCCCTCATTCCCTCCCCAACTTCACACTCCCTCCCTGGTCTCCTCCCTGCCCCTTTCCAAGTCCCCTGATAGGGGAGGACCTCCTCCCCTTTCATCTGACCCTGTTTTATCAGGTATCTTCAGGGCTGGCTGCAAAGTCCTCCTCTGTGGCCTAACAGACTGCTCCTCCCCTGGGGGGGGGGGTGTCAAACAGCCTGCCCTTGAGATCCTGTTAGAAATAGTCCGTGTTCCCCTTACTTATGACAGGAGTCTACCACAAAAGGCATCTGAAAGACTCTACCTAGCAGTGTTTCAAAGCAGACACTAAGACTCATAACCAAACCCTCGGCAGAGTGCAGGGAATCATATGAAAGAAGGGAAGTTATTATGATATGGAAAGGATAGGAGCTCTACAAGGACCAAATATATCTGGGCACAGGGTCTTTTCTGAGACTGACACTCAACCAAGGACCATCTATGGATATAACCTAGAACTTCTGCTCGGATGTGGCCTGTGGTAGCTCAGTAACCAAGTAGTTTTCCAAAGTAAGGGGAACACGGACTATTTCCTTGTACAAGTTTATATTCCCACCAGCAATGGAGAAGGGTTCCCCTTTCTCCACAACCTCTCCAGCCTGCATTGTCACTTGAGTTTTTTACCTTAGCCATTCTGATGGGTGTAAGGTGAAATCTCAGAGTCGTTTTGATTTGCATTTCCCTGATGACAAAGGACGTTTAACATTTTCTTTGTTTCTCTGCCATTCTACAGTCCTCTACAGAGAGTTCTCTGTTTAACTCCATGCCCATTTTTTAATTGGATTACTTGATTTGTTGCTTTTTTAATTTCTTGAGTTCTTTATATATACTGGATATTAGCCCTCTGTCAGATGTAGGGTTGGTGAAGACCCTTTCCCAGTCTGTAGGCTGTCATTTTGTTTTGATGACAGTGTCTTTTGCTTTAGAAGCTTTTCAGTTTCATGAGGTCCCATTTATTGATTGTTGATCTTAGAGTTCGTGTTCTGTTCAGGAAATAGTCTCCTGTGGCTGATGAGTTCTAGGGTCTTCCCTACTTTTTCTTCTAACCAATTTAATCTGTCTGGTTTTATGTTGAAATCTTTGATCCACTTAGACTTTAGTTTTGTGCAGGGTGATAAATATGGATCTATTTTCAATTTTCTGCACGTAGACATCCAGCTGGACCAGAACCATTTGTTGAAGATGCTGTCTTTTTTCCATTGAATGGTTTTGGCTTCTTTGTCAAAAATCAAGTATTCATAGATGTGTGGGTTTGTTTCTGGGTCTTCTATTCAGTTCCATTGATCCTCCTTTTTGTTTCTATGCCAATACCATGCAGTTTTTATTACTATTGCTCTGTAGTACAGCTTGAGATCAGGGAGGAGATACCTCCCGATGATCTGTTGTTGTACAGGATTGTTTTGGAAATTCTGAGTTTTTTGTTTCTCCACATGAAGTTGAGAATTTTTCTTTCAAGATCTGTAAAGAATTGTGTTGGTATTTTGATGGGAATTGCATTGAATCTGTAAATTGCTTTTGGCAGGATGACGATTTTCACTATTTTAATCCCACTGATTTGTGAGCATGGGAGATCCTTCCATCTTCTGATATCTTCTTCAATTTCTTTCTTCAGAGACTTGAAGTGTTTCTCATATAGGTCTCTCACTTGCTCGGTTAGAGTCACTCCAAAGTACTTTATGTTATTAGTCAGTTTTTTGAATGGTGTTATTTCCCTAATTTCTTTCTCAGCCTTTTTGTCTTTGGATTACAGTAGGGGTTCTGATTTTTTTTAGTTAATTTTGTATCCAGCTACTTTGCTGAAGGTGTTTATCAGCTGAAGGAGTTCTCTGGTTGAATTTTTGGGGTTGCTCATGTATACCATCATATCATCCTCTAATAGTGAAACTTTGACCTCTTCTGTTCCAATTTGTATTCCCTTGATCTCCTTTAGTTGTCTTATTGCTCTAGGTAGGATTTCAAGTTCTAAATTGAAGAGATGTGGAGAGAGTGGGAAGCCTTGTCTTGTCCCTGATCTTTTTAAAAAATCTACTATGAACAATGAAAACACATAATGAATCAAACTGGTTATGTTTACCTATTTTGAAAGCATGAACTGAAACATTTTACCCTCAGGAGCCACTCAAGAGAAAATGAATTAATGCTACAAGTGTAAAGCATCATGCTTTGGAACATTTTCAATGCTTTCTCATCTGCTGAAAACTGTCATCATGAATGTCCCTTCACTGAAAAGTGTTTGTACCTCATTTAGGTATTTATGAATCATTTTGTACAAGACTGTGCACAGGACTAGATGCAAACATCCAGAGCTTCAATGTTTTTTTCTTCATGTATTTATTTCTTCCAAACACCTGCATTTCTACTTTCTATAGAGATAAAAACATTGAATTTTAAGAACTTCTCCACAGAGACATAAAAAAAATGCATATAACCCCCTTCCCCAGTGTGCATTCTCAACTTAAATATGTAAAACTGAATACATGAGCACTCTCTTCCTCATTATTTTCTATATAACACAGTCCCTGTTTCATAGTAGGTGCTAAAGGAACTTAGCCTAGTGAAATCACACTCTGAAATCTATAAAAGTCCTTAATAGCCACGAGGTACAGTGTTAGATATAAAGCAGATAGAATTACCTAGAGAAACATGGGCAAAAAAAATTCACATTTAAGGAATTTCTAGCAATGTTTCCCTCCAATAGAACTACACACGGGGCAGAGGGAATGAGAATATTAGAGTTATTTCAATAGCAATGAAAGTAACCAGGTAGATGGAGATGTGATCACTACAAAATGCTGCATAGCCTTGGTGCTCTGTCAAGGTTAAGTCACCAAGAATCAGTTTAGCTTTATAATTATTAATTATGAAAGCCTGATTATTTCTCTTGATAGTCAAAATAAAGGTATATGTGTGGAGAAAGAGAGAGAGAGAGAGAGACATAGACAAAGTCAGAAACAGAGAATGACTCACAGAATGATGGCAGATTCCCTGGGTGACGTCAGCATCTCTGTGTGATCCTGGAAGACTTCAGATTCAGTTCTAGACCCAAGCTGGTCATCTCTCATAGAATTCCTGCCTTATCCTTCCCTGTGATGAGATGACATGTGTGGCTTTCATGGTACCATTCTAGTCCTACAAATCTTATTATTGTGTTAGAATGAAGAGGTTTGTTTATGTACTTATTGGCTTTGTGTGATCTAATTAGACAGGTTCCCTTCTTTTATTTTCTATTTGGGAGCTTAGACTCACCATGATGCTATAGTTACAATTAGAACTATATGAAATAAAATGTGTTGTGACAGAGTTCTGCGGAAACTTCACTGGCACCAACATGGGACATGAAGATTGAAGACTGTATGAGTATGTTCCTACCAAGGATAAAAACAGGCATCCGAATATAAATACAAGAATTATATGCTAAAGACAAAGGTTCATATTACATGCTGCTGTGAGAGGAAAGGAGGCCCTGATGCTGAGTTCTTATAAGCCCGAATAATATTAAAACTGAAATAGATAAGTGTTGGACTTACACATTTCATATGACATCTACCTTCATATGAGTTACCCATCCTTAATTCTGTCTCTGCACTCAGACCCTGTTTCTATCCTTTTCTTTCTTATACATGAACTAAAAATGGAAGAGTTTTCATTTATTATAGATCTATGCTGATGCTTACCCCTGCAGCAGACACTGAGCCTCTACTCTCAGGACTCTGCCCTGTCTCTTACTAAGGGCCACAGTGATCTTTGTTTCTCTGTTTGCATCAGCAGGGAACACACTAAGAACACTGGCCATGAATGACACTCTCCTGTACCTTCCCACATTGCTTCTTATTTAAATTTCCAGCCAGTTCTGCTTATTATGTATTTTTAAAATCCATTCATCAGTTGTGGCTGATCCCCTGTAAGTTTGTGATAGGATATTGGTTTTTCCCTTCTCCAAGCTTTGTTTACAACTATACAAATGAAGAGTATTAAATCTGTTTCTGTAGGATGTGCTTTCTCTTGAGCTTTGAATGTATGTGTCCTGGTGACTGCAAGAACTGTTGACCCAGGAAAGATATAGTTTCTTCAAACTACTCTGCCAAATTCTAAGAATGTTTGACTTAAATTAACAACATCACCACCCTTATTGGAGATGTTGTTTCATGTGTTCAAATTGCTCACTATTAAAAAAAAAAAGTCCTATTTTTCAATCTTTGAAATTTCTGTAAAATTTATCTTTGCATGTCTGTTATATGTTTATATTTATTTACACCATAAATCTAGGGTCTGTTGTTTTCTCCCTTTTGTTGTACCAATGTTTTTCTCTGTTTGGGATGAACATTCTTCCTAGGAAGAAGTTGTTGATTTTACCTGAGAAAGCTGAGAACTTGTACTTAGGAGTTTATAGCCCATACATTTCTACTAAAATTATTTGCTCTTGTGTTGCCAGTAATCAATGATACAATGGTACAGTACCATTAACTTGAAACAAAAGCAACCCCAAAACAGAGGAGGCAATTGCTAGAGATAAAATATAATAGCTTCAAGATAATAGTTTCTATTGAACAAAGGGCCATAAAATTTCCAAATTTCTGTGTACTTATAACCACCATATATTAAATATAAAGAGTAATTACTAAAGAAAAAATAAAGAGAGCACATTAATTTATAATAGGATATTACAACATGTAACCTTTAATACTTTCATGAATAAGATTCATTTAATAACGTTTATGCCTCTAGAAAAATGCATACCATTTAAGCATATTTGTTATTTTTAAAATGTACAAGGAAATTTTATAAAATTGTCGAAGTTCTTGGTAATAATACTGACTTCAATATACTTCAGAAAATTGGCTAGTGAGAACTTCATAGAAAAATTAACTTACAATAAAAAGCTCTCCAGATATAAAAATGTTTTAAAGCACCATCCCGAAAATATTTGGGGACAGATACACAGCTAACTACAAAGTTCTAGGAAGAGGACATAGACACCCTACACAGATGTAACCCATGGCAGCTGAGTCTCCAAGGGGGTAACCTAGTAAGGGGAACAGGGGCTGTCTCTAATAGGAACTCAGTGACTGGTTCTTTGCTCACCTAACCCCGAGGAGGAGGCAGTCTTATCAGGCCACAGAGGAAGACAATACAGTCAGTCAGCATCAAATGGAAGGGGAGGAAGACGTTCCCTATCAGTGGACTTGGGAAGAGTAATGGGAGAAGAAGGTGGAAGGATGGGACTGGGAAGCATAAGGGAAGGGGCTACAGCTGGGATATAAAGTGAATAAATTGTAATAAATAAAAAAATAATTAGAAGCTTTATTTCTTATAACTAGAATCTGGAAACAACCCAGATGTTCCTCAACTGAGGAATGGATACAGCAATTGTGGTATATTTACACAATGGAATACTACTCAGCAATTAAAAATAAGGAAATCATGAAATTTGCAGGCAAATGGGAGGAACTAGAAAACTAGAAAAGATCATCCTGAGTGAGGTATCCCAGAAGCAGAAAGACACACATGAGATACATATTCACTTATAAGTGGATATTAGACATATAATATAAGAAAAACATATTAAAATCTGTATACATAATGAAGCAAAGCAAGGAGGAGGACCCTGGGTAAGATGATCAATCCTCGTGCGGAAAGGCAAAGGGGATGGAAGAGGGAGAAAACAGATAACAGGACAGTAGCCTACCACAGAAGGCCCTTGAAAGACTTTATCCAGCAAAGTAGCGAGGGAGATGCCAAGACTCATAGTCAAACTTTGGGCAGAGTGCAGGGAATCTTCTGAAAGAAAGGGGAGCTATGGAGGGGATAGGAGCTCCACAAGGAGAGCAACAGATCAAAAAATTCTGGGCCCTGCTGTCTTTTCTGAGACTGACACTCCAACAAGGACCATGCATGGAGATAACCTAGAAACCCCTAGAACTCCAGCACAGATGTAGCCCATGGCAGCGCAGTTTCCAAGTGGGTTCCCTAGTAATGGGAACAGGAACTGTCTTTGACATGAACTCAATGTGTGACTCTTTGATCACCTGTCCCTGGTGGGGAAACAGTGTTTCCAGGGCACAGAGGAAGACAATGCAGCCAGTCCTGATGAGACCTAATAGACTAGGGTCAGAGGGTCAGTGAACTTGGGGAGGGACATCTGAGGAGATGAGGGAGGGAAGGTGAGACTGGGAGGGGAGAAGGTAGGAGGTTACAGTGGGGATACAAAGTGAATAAACTGTAATTTATAAAAATATAAAATTTAAAAAATGAAAAAAATAAAAAACACTAATAAAATAAAAAAAGAAGAAAAGTAATGAAACTTTACTCTAACTCACAGTGTTCCAAAACTCAGTGCCCCTCATATTGGATTATGTTTGGAGGAAAAAAGATTTTGATATGTTCTGTATTTTTTCTTGTAAAAGAAAATATTGGGAAGAATTAATATGATTAGTTTATGTCACAATATAAAAGAAATCCAAAATAAAATTAAAAATTTCAATTTTTTAATATTAAGTATTGATGAGTATAAAAGCACGATATCTTGTGAGACACAGAATTCAAGACACAAAGCTATCAAAGGCCTACATTTTAGAATATACTTCTACAAATTAATGATAACAGGAACTCGGGGAAAAAAAGAAAATATTTTTTCAAATAAGTATTCATGATTTACTTATTAAAATTTGTTATAATATCAAGAAAATGTAAACTAAAACCACTCACTCATTCTACTGAAGGCTAAAATCAAGCACAAGAAGGATGTATACTGGACAGGTTCCCAAGGGCAGCTCTCCTTCCCTGTGACTTCATTTGCTCATGTCAACAGGCACATCTTGTCTTGTCTCATGCATTTCCTCCTGAGGAATGTCTAACAAAAATGCATAAGAATAGCATGCTGCTCCAGAATAGTTCACAACAAAACTGAAATGATTCATACTTTTGCCAATAGTGGACAATTTATAAGTTGCTCATGATCACCCATGGAACTGTGACAGGGTTATGATACCGGAAAGCAATAGGCCTAATAGTTCTCACAAGTATTTTAGGGCAAACTCTTTAATTTCAATCACACAGAGGTCAAAACTAGGGCAAAATGAACCATATTTAGCCTGAAATCTGCAAACGTAAACCAACATGTTATCCTGGCAATGAACAGTCTATTATGTGAAACTATGGAAGACCTGTGCATCTAATGAAGTCCTCCAAACTTGTCTGCAAACTGGATGCACTGTCACAGGCTTCTGTATTGACTTTTTCTAGGTCTCATGGGAGGTGATAATGGATGCTCACTTTGTCATTACCTTCATATATAAAGGTATACATATCAGAACATGTATATAGGTAGAAATTGATTGTGATACAGAATTCTCAAGAAACAACCAACTTAAAATATAAAAACAGAGGAAAACAAGCTGACATTTTTTGTGTCTTTTGTGAGAAGCAGTAAGATCCAGGATATGGACTGTTCACTTTGTACCACTGAAATGAGGCTGGAGCCTTTGGTGAGCCCAGGCATGATACAGGAGCCTGTATATGAACCCAACAGTAGTTTCAGATATGAGGCTCAACTATTTCACGTGGGTCTTTGGTTATCTTTTACCTATCTAGCATTATAGTAGTATCCTAACAAAATTGAAATAATCTTAATTCAAGTAGATATGTGTTCATCTGCACATATAAACCCAGGCAAAATATTATTGACACCTTGTCACATATATTGTGTCCTCCATTCTCTTTTACAGATGTTTTCTTATTATTCAATGTGTAAGCTTAAACTGACTTCCAAGGCAAAATGCAAAGGCTGCCATCAAATGTTTTAAAAATGAGCTCCTGTGTTTTGTAATAATAATGGTTGGAAGTTCAATATTTCTTCTCAAACACGGAGGCAGGGAGCCATATTTACAAAAGAGCTCTCTGTTTGCCATTTCCTTCACACAAGACAACATTGATAAAACCTTTGCACCGACACCAGGTGCCAGGCCTTCTCTGGAGAATTTGTGCTGCCTCGATACTGCCTTTTATTTGAACTTCAAACATCTTTGAAAAATAGAGCTGAGTTAAATACCATTTGGAAATTTAAAGCCTTTTATTTTATTTGTTATAATACCTTCCATGGATTTACTTTGCACAAATGAATCAGTGTTGTAACTAATGATTTCCTTATGGCCAGCAAAAGCCTGAAAATGTAAAATAGTTTGGAAAGTGAAGCTTTGATGTGCTTTACACTCAAAAAATTGAACATGCATATTAAATATTGACATATTTAAATGAATTTAATAATAAGCTCATTATTTTCAAAATTAGATCATTTGCCAAATGATTTTATTGTCATCTGAATAATTTAAAAATGTGTTTCTTAGCTAGACTCTCTTTTTATGGGACAATATGACGTTAATTAAATATGTTTTAAGTTAAAAACTTATTTTTAGCTAGGAAATAATTTCCAAAGTCAGTCGTTTAGTTTGTCATATTTGTAAAGAGATGTAAAATTACAACAATGTCTTTCCTCTAAAAACAGACTATTAAATCCCTTGTTTTCTCCCTCTGTTTTGTTTATATCAGGCTTGGACTCTCGGATCATCTGGTGACTTCAACTGTCTGGTGAGTTTTGTTATGTTCAGTTTTGTTTCTCTGGTGTTTCTGGTCTCCGTCTCATATTTCTATTGCTTTCCACTCATCTTTGAAGGATTCTTTTCTTCTCACAGAAGCCTCAGTCATTTAAGAAAAAAGTTTTTTTTTTTTTTTTAAATTTACTGTGGGTGAACCTTATAATGTCAAAATCAGTTTTATATTGAAGGTACCAGAATGTGCTTAATCTTAGTAGTTGACAGTTAACCAGTGCGGTCAGGAAAGCATCCCAAATACAGACAACAGGAATCATCATTGATTCTTAGATTTGAGAGGCCTACTCTAGAGTTCAGAACTGTGCAGGATCAAATTAAAATTTTAATATAGGCCGAATTATTTTTATATTACTTTATTTTTTCATACTAATTACAGTTTATTAACTTTGTATCCCAGCTGTAGCCCCCTCCCTCATTTCCTTATTTTTTAAAAGGTATAGCCCGAGAAAAGGTGAGACAATAACTAAACTTTAAAAATGTTTTGCATATCAGCCAGCCATGGTGGCACATGCCTTTAATCCTAACAGAGGCAGACATATAGCTGTGAGTTCAAGGCCGGCTTGGTCTACAAAGTGAGTCCTGGATAGTCAAGTCCACACAAAGTAACCCTGTCTCAAAAAACAAACAAACAAACAAACAAACAAAAAAACATCAAAATGTTTGCATATTAAAGTAGAGTTGTAAAATACTGAAAACACTGTGCTTTTCTACACTGAAACTCTTAAAAGTCTTATAACCTTTATCTATTACATCAATTATAGGCAAGCAAAGGTGTTCTCTTTGGTAAAAATGTAATTGCTGCAGCATACTTTTTTTTTATAAACTTGTATGTTTATCTGTGCAGCAACACTGTATTTATATTTACCAAAAACAGCATTTTGAAATAATTCTCACATTCAAATATACACATTAAATCTGCTACACTTTGAACTTATTCAATATTATTTTATTATAAAATATTGTATTGTATATTCATCATATTGTGAAACTCTATGGTTCAGATTCCTGTGTGCTCTGAGATCTCTCACTCTCCTCACCTTTGCAGGGATGCATTGTGCAACATGGAGTCAAGAGACAGGAGTATTCTACTCAGGTTGTAGGAAAAATTCCCTTCCCTCCAGGAGCAAGGTTCAGTAGGAAGCCTAGGAGGCCAGTCTCTCCTTAATGGTCATATATCACTCACTCAGAATTGTTTTCAGGTTTTCTAGAACACCTGCCATGTGTTCATGTAAATAGTCACCCAGCCTTGAATTTTCTATGCTGCTCCCAGGCTTCAAAGTCAACCCAAACATCAAGAAAGCATTGTTGAGCTCACAGTGCTTAATGTTAAACAAAGAGAATCACAATGTACAAAGAGAGGACTTCAACTTGTGGGTTAGATCTTGTCACTTCTAAGAGCTTCTGAGTCATGCTTTCCCATGGAAACTATGCTTGGTCAACCCTTTTCTGCATCAGTGTATGGCTATATCATTGGGGTTAGCATACTTCTTAGGAGAACCTGCTGTGACCAGTTTCTGTCCACTTTGTCTCCTATCTCTGAGCCTCATAGGATTAATGATAAAAAATATTGATATCCTTTCCACATTTCACTTTTTCCATAGCAAACATAAGCTGCTCTTTGCTAACCACAACAGGTTAGCTAATCAATGTGCCAGCTTTTTTACTGGTCATGAGTAGAATTTACATGCCCTTTCATTAGGCTTATCTAGGAAATTGTGAAATGAAACAACTAATAATGATAACTTTGCAGTTTAACTACCAATATATATGATGAAAAGTAAGTTAGTGCTGTTTGTTATTTTTTTTAACCAATTTTTCAATGTCCCGGAACCTGTGCTTTCTCAGAAAGAGGATGAAGGTTAGCGTCCTAGTTCTCGCAGCATATTTTGCAAATAAAAACTCTTGTTTCCGTCTTTACTGGGAGGTAGCAACTTACAGACAGCCCAAAGTTTTGTCTTCCCATTTCCATCATAACAAATCATAAAATCTTTTGTTTTTTATTTATTTGCTTTCCCCCCCCCCAAACAGTAAGTAATAGCAAGAGTAAGAAATGGGCCATATAGTGCTCTTTCTGCTTCTTTCATCCTCACTGCTCTAACGGAAGATATCTTAGGAGGCTAGATCAACATGAGAGTTATTATGGATCTTCTTCTTTTACCTCATTTGTCTTAGTTAATCCTCATTTAATAAAATCTAGATCCCAACACAGCTCTAATTCACATGCTTTCTAATCTTGTGTCCTATAAGGTTTCCCCACCAGTGTATTGTTTGATATACAGTATTACTTTACTGATCTACAGGTAATCTTCCTTTAGCAAATGCCAGGAACCTTGAAACCTGGTCATTGGTTCCTTTCTCCCAAAACTGCGGTAGGTATTATACTTCTATGTAGAGAGCCATCGTCCATGTCTACCCCTATACCCATTCCTATTCATTACTAAAAAAAAAAAATTCAAGTTCCATTTCTCCTGGATGACACGATGGCTTTAAATATTGAAGTTTCATTCTCTTTCTGATAACTTTTATTTTCAGGATCACAAAATTTACCAGTTTATCCATTCTAAGCTATCACTGCTTCTAAAGTGTTTGTGTTGTGTACATGGTTCTTACACATCAAATTCATAGAGAAGTAAGTTGCTGTGATATTTTGTTTGCTAAGTGCAGCACATTGAAAACAAAGTTATTTGCTTTGTTTTAAAAATCAAGCTTAAAATTACGTTTAATAAAGTTTGCTTCAGTCAAGTTATGACTGGCAAAGCAAACAGCAACATGCAGGAGGGAGAGACGGTCAGAATTACCTATAAAAATGCAAACCCCAGCAGTTCTGAGATACAAACAAGAACATGCAAACTAATAATGCAAGTTACGAACATTAAAAAAAAAGTCTTTTCAGTTACCATATAGTTCTCAAACTGAAAAATAATAGGCACCTGGGGACCAACCATTAGCAATAAAAATTCCTTTCAATATTAATTTATGTAAGATAAGGTACTTAAAGCTTATGATTCACTGATTTTGTGTCTTTGTGTGTAGCCACAGTAATTTGTTCCAATTCATCAATTTTATTTTCTGCACCTGGAGCCTGAACCTTTAAAGAGGTCAAAATAATAACATGAACAGTGGTGTACAGATGAATTCAAAGTTTTAAAAAATCCCTGGGAATCAGTGTGGTTGACAGACCTCTAGCATAATTTTAACAGCATATTTTGTACTGTTAGTGACAAGTAAAGGTGGAAGGAGTTCATTATTCGCTTGAGTCATAGAGTCCATGGATCAAGATGTAGAGATTTAATCTTACTCCCTGATTCCAAAGACTAAGAAGACATCCTTTTAGTGTCTCAATAAACTCAATCCCAAGAGTGCCCCAGAAACAGCTCTGAATAGTGAACCATAAGAATGCCAGAACACTGATGCACCAATGGAAGACCATGCACGGAGAAGACCTAGATCCTCTGCTCAGATGTGGCCTATTAGCAGCTCAGTCTTCATGTAAATCTCTGGGTGAGTGGAGCAGGGGTTGCCTCTTTCATGAACTCAGCTGAGTGCTCTTGATCGCTCAATCCTGATGATGCAGCCTTGCCAGGCCACCAAGGAAGAGGATCCAGGCAATCCTGATGAGACTTAAAAAGCTATGTGCAGATGGCAATAGTGGAGAATGCTCACTTTCACTGGTCTAGGGGAACTGTTTGGGGGAAAGAGGGAGAGTGGAACTGGGAGAAGTTGAGGGAGGGGGCTTCATTTGTGATATATATTGAATAAATTGTGAAAAAAATAAAACTAATGAAAAAGAGAAAGCCTGAACATGAGTGGTTAAAAGGAGATTTCATATCAAGAAACATCAGCACTAGACACATCCTCTTCCACTGAGGCCACAAGAGGCTTCACAGCTAGAGGAAACTGATCCGAAAGTAGGCAACAGAGTCCATGTAAAAGACAGTTCATGTTCCAATTACTAGGGAACCCACATGATGACCACACTGCCCATTTGTATAGGGGACCTAGGTCTAATCCATGAATGCTCTTTGGTTGGTAGTTTAGTCTCTGTGAGCACCCTTAGGCCTAGGATATTTGACACAATAGGTCTTCTTGTGGAGTTTCTTTCCCCTCCTGGTTCCTCTATCTTTCCCCCAACTCCTCTACACAATTCCCCAAGCTCTGCCTAATGTTTGGCCATGGGTCTTAGCTTCTGTTTTGATCTGCTGTAGGGTGGAGCTTCTCAGAGGACAGTTATGATAGGTTCCTGTCTCCAAGCATAGCAGAGTATCATTAAGATTGTCAGGGGTTGACTCTCTTCTATGCTGTGGGTCACAAGTTGGGCTTGTCCTTGGTTGGCTGTTTCCTCAATATCTGATCCATCTTTATCCCTGTATGTCTTGTGTGCAGGGTAAATTTAGGGTTGAAGGTTTTATGGGTGTGTTGATGTCTCCCTCCCTCCACTGGAAGTCCTACGTGGCTATAGGAGGAGACAACTTCATTTTCCAATCATTGATATTCTTTATATATGTAAAACCTTAAGCCTAATAAGCAAATGAAAATGCACAGCAACACAGTTCTTTCGCCATCATATGGTGGTAATTAATAGAAACTTCTTTTTATTATTTGGTTTTACAAGTAAATTTTTGGCCATCTTGCTTTTCTGTTGTCATTATGGTATTGCAGGCAAATTTTAAGCCCTATTCATACGGTTAGCATTAGTCATGAAATTTCTTTCAAATCATATGAATTATTCACTTGCAGCACTGCATGTCCCAAGAATTGTGAGAACTGAGTATTGCTTGCTATCTAAGTAGTGAAAAATGTTTAAATAAGGCAAGATGGCTTGATGTTTTAGAGAATTCTTTTCTCAAAAACTTATATATCTAGATATTGTAGCTTTAGTTCCTAGGCACTTCTCTAAATTTGAAACCTAGCTTCAAATCCTGGGTTTGTGTCCAGATTAGAGGAAAAGAACCAACAAGGCCCACCTCATAGTTGTGAGTTACTAATCACAGATATTAAAATACTTATTTGTTAAAAATATTTTAACTATTAGTATGTGATTTTGATGCAGATGGTCATTCTATGAACATAGATTATGTATTTAGAAAAATGGGAAGTGTCATATTTGTATGTATTTATGGATTTGCTAATGTTCTCAAACTTTATTGAATAGTTATGTGTGCAAATATTCATATGCCAATTCGGAAATATTATTTAAAAGTAAACTTGAGATGACATAGACTTAATAATCTTTTATGTCTTCTGCACAATCATACTATTTTGTTTATTTACTATATTTTTCAGTTTACTTTTTCTTAAATGTCTGGGGTTTTGCCCATGTGTGTGCCTGCAGGATGTGTGCCTGCAGGAGGTATGTGCCTGCTACCTGGACTACAGTACGGTATCGAAACCTTAGCAATTGGCAGCACCAACCGTGAGCAGCCATGGGGGTACTGGAAATTGAACCCAGTTCACATGGACACCACTAAGCCATCTCTGGAGGCCTAATTGTTACTATTTTTAATTTCTATATAGTGAAATTCTAAGTACCTGTCTTGGACTTTTTAATGGAATCTTTTGCTCAGCTAGCAGGTTACTTCAAATCATCATGATGTTGTGATAGATTGTGCAGGCACCAGTACATGCCATTTTTTTTCTTGAATGCTTGAATGTATGGGTTAAGCTAATCCATCTCTTTTTCTGAGCAGTAAGGCTTGTGCTAGCATGTCCCCTTCCTGTTTTGTTGTTTTTGTTTTTTGTTTTTTTTTTTTGTTTTTTTTTTTTTTTTTGCTTGATTTGGTTTGGTTTGGTTTGGGTGTTTGTTTTTTTGGTTTGTGTTTTGCACTCCTACCTGCCAGGCATGAAGACACACAACATTTTTTTGGGGGGGGAATTTAATTATTTATGAGTTCTGAGCCTCATCTCTCCTCATCTTGCAGTCCTACTCTCCCTCCCCCTTCTCTATCTTCATCTTCTACTTCTTAGAAAAGGAAGACCCCTTGTCATCCACTCCAATTCATCAAGTCCTATCAGAGCTGAGCATGGCCTTTTCCTCTGTGGCCAGGAAAGGCAGTCCCTCCAGTGGGAGGTAATTTTAAAACCTGCACAGAAGTCTTGTTTTCCTTATTAGTGGACCCACATGAGATCTGGGCTGCCCATTAGGTACATGATTTTAGGGGGCCTATGTCCTGTCCATGCAAGGTCCTTGGTTGGTGCTTCAGTCTCATCAAGCCCCTCTTGGCCATAGTTATTTGGCTTTGTTGGTCTTCTTGTGAAGCTCCTATCATTTCCAAGTTCTTTACTCCATTCCCCCACCCCTACTTTAAGTGATATAGAACAAAAAAATACATAAGTCCCTAAGAAGATAAGTAACAAAGAGGATCTAAGAGAGGATAATTAAATCTCACTCAGATGGGTAAATAGAAAAGACAGAGGTAATGGTTAAAGAGAAGGAACAAGGTAGGAGATGAACCACAGAGGGATATACTGGTGGAGATTCTCCCTGGGGAGAACAAGGTGGGAGGACAAAAGGCCAATACAGAAAAGAGAAACTGTGGGCTAGGGCATCTCTCTGACAAGCTTGAGACCTAAATAAGAGTAGGCTCCTGGCAGATATGAGAGGGATTCTGGTAGAGACTCCTAGTAGCAGGAGCAATAGACATGGAAGAGGACACCCTCTAACTAGACAAGTCTCCTAGTAGAAGGAGGAGAATACCAAACCAGCCACAAAACCTGACTCAAAATTCGCCCTGGCTACAAGATGTGCAGGGATAAAGTTAGAGCAGATATAGCAGAGACTGAGGGAAGGTCCACCCATTGGTGGGCCCAAACCAAGACCCACCCCATGGGAAAAAACCAACCCTGACACTGTTAATGATACTCTGCTCTTCCTGCATAAAGGAGTCAAGTAGAGCTGTTCCCTGAGAGTCTCCACCCGACAATGTACAGAAACAGATGCTGAAAAGCACAGCCTCCTTCTTTTAGGTCAAGAGATTACATTTGTTCACCACTTTGCAGATAGATGGTGATGGGACTACACATGGCCAAGGGCAAAGTGACATTAAGCTCATCACTTATGTGCAAACAAAGGGTGAAATATCTCCAAATGCAGTGGAGCTTGTAGACATCAATAAGTTTGGGATACCACAGCCACTGGAAGAGATGAAGACAGTTGCTATGGAGACTCACATTTCTATAGCCAACTTTAGGGGCTAGAATCAAAACTTGCCTTTTCAACCTATGGACTTGCTTTTGTTAGTTTTGTCTTGTCAGAAGTGTTTAGCTCAGTGACACTAATCAAAATGACCTACAGGGATGGTCATTAGAGCATTCATTGACTCTCTGATGCAGAAACCTGCTGCCTGAGACATAGTTTTAGGATTCTGTTTTTGTTTGTTTCTTTTTGTTTTGTTTGAAATAATTTTGTATTAATTCTCAACAAGCTTTTAGAGGGCACTATGTATTGGAGGGAGGCTCAGGGAAGTTAGTTTAGTCTCTTGAGGAAAATTCCTGATACCTTCTCTGAATAAAATTCAGTATTAGTCTTTTACCAAGGTGATCATGTGACCTGAGTAATGTGGAAAGGGAGTGGCTAACCGAAAATGGTATGTTTTCTTGTTACAAGTAGACAGTTTTCTTGCTAATAACACTTTATTTCATTAATTTTAAATATCATAAGACAACAATTCATGTTAAAGGCAACCTGGCAGTCATTTCCTGAGTTAAAAAAAAAGCATCAGTCTTCTTGGATGTGTGGTTCCAGTGCATTGTTCAGCTCTCTGTGCTAAACATGTACCTTGTTTGTTCAAACGACCTGAGAAGACACTACTCCCTATGTGTTTAGCTCTTTGCTTTTTATAGTGGAAATCTCTCTCTACTGTTTTTAAGATCCATGCTAATTTAAATGCCACCAACATGTCCAAAGAGTGTCATTTCTACAACAGCTAATTAGTTAAACATAACCTTTCTCCTTCGTACATAGGACTGGAGATCAAAAATAATTGTATACAATTACCTAGAATTGAAAGATTTAAATTTATTGCTAAAGAAGGGGCACAACAAATTATGCCTCATAAAGCATTTCATGTCAATCATTAACATCTCTGCAGTAGTCAGAGGACGTTAAGGCTACCTCTCTAGTGCTTATTCCTTTTTTATGATCAGAGCCACTGCACCGGGTGTTCACTCAGAATGAGATGTCACCTCCCCACAAGAAAACTTTTCCAGGGTGTGCCTGCATTGTTTTTAGCCTAATTTCACCTTCATCATGGAATCTCAAAAACAAACAAACAAAAATCTCCTCAGGGCAGAATATGTGCATTGACCTCCCTGATGATGGGCAAACATTGTTCCATGTCAGCATTTTCTCTTTCAGCATGGCATAAATGTACTCAATTAGTAATTATCTAAGTTGCATTTGAAGCTTCTCAGTATTTGAGTGAAATCAAAAAGTAATCTGTCAGTGGAAAGGGGAAACTAACTACATGTGTTTTATTTTATCCTTTGACATATAATATTAAAAACATTTTTACTAAACTACAGAACTTCTAATAAGTCTACTGGAATTACCTACCATATCTTTAATATACTGAAGTAGAGATCTGTGGTTAATTAAATTTGGAATCCCCTGTGTAATTGTTTGCTTTCTGTGTTAAATCATGCCCACCTTTTCCAAGTATTTACAAAACCAGAAAGAAAAAAAAAACCTCTCCTCATAACTTTTCTTTGTAAATCTCAAACCTCTCTATTCTTTCCTGCTCTTGAGTGCTACACCCTCCTGTTCAAGTCCTTTCTGTAATTTTTTGTCCAACAACTGTCATGGGTCCCACACACTGAAGAAAAAAAAAAGAAAAAGAAAAAGAAAACACTGCAATTTGCAGCGCGTGTTCCTGCAAACTTATCATTCTCTTCCCCCGATCTTATGAAGATTCTAAGATCATCATCTCCATTTTGTGTTGTTTTTCTTACTTTAACTTGAATTCTATTTAATGTTTGGCAATGTTGGGAATGGAACCCTAGGACACACTGAGTTACATCCCTAGCTCACATTAGCGTATGATCTCATATAAATTTTGTCTCTTCTAAGACATGCAGATAACATAAATTATTATTAATGCTGGAGTTCAGAGAATATCACAGCATGTTCCTGGAGGTATTATTAAACAACAGCAAGTAGACAGTGGGATGAGCTTCCAGGGAAGTGTATGGGATCATTTGACATTACAGAATGATGTTGTTCTATAAGGCTCACACTTGAGAACTATAGATTCTAGTCATGCTACCAATGACTCATACATTAAATAAGTTAGTGTTTTGTGTGGGGATTCATTCAGAGCTATCATTGGCCACAGGAGGCTGGAGGTTGGGCATCGTTGATAGAGGATTTAACATTGTGCTCCTTACAGCTTTCCACACCTGAGTTAGATCCCTACTTTATCCTCACTCCTGTTTTCTGGGATCTTACTAATAGCTTGGAAATTTGGGCTGGTACTTACAGATGGAAGGTACTTGAAAGATAGTAATTTAGTCATTGTGCAGACCTGAGAATCAAGACTCCATGGGGTGCAGTCAAGGTGAATAAGGAGATTTCTAAGAAAGTTTAGAATGATTATTGGCACTGCATGATATATCAGTGTTTTATTCAATACCCTGCACACTATCCATGAACTACATAGGGGGCTTTTCATACCTAGTTCCTACAAAATCAAAGCTTACTCTTTGACAGAGATTTAGTTATTGTATTTTCCTCAGCACTAATTGCTGAACTTCTGACTCATGCCAAATTCTCTTGAATGTGCTTGCTTTCCTAAAATACATCTTCTACAAGAATAGGCTTAGCAACAATTGTATGTTATAGGTGATAAAATCAGTTTTAATTGTTTTCATTTCAAATGAATTATTTTCTTGCATAAAAAGCATAAAAATCTGTTAAGTATTGGTGTTTGCAGTAAAATTTTGCAAAAATAAATAAATAAATAAATAACAGCTAAAATATTATCAAATAATTTTTTCTCAAGTAAAAAAAAGCCATGGGTATTTTGATATATGTACCAACATGTAGGTGAATAATTATAATATTTTTGATTTTTGAAATGAAATAAAGAATGCTTGCCTCCTCCCAGTGCCACCGATCCTACCTCTTTTCCCTCTGTGCCCTTTTCCTGAACCCCTGATAGGGAAGAAACTCCTCTCCTTCTATCTGACCATAGATTTTCAGGTCTCATCAAGGCCAGCTGCATCATCTTCATCTGTGGCCTGGCAAGGCTTCACCCTTCAGGGAGAGCTCATCAAAGAGTCTGCCACTGAGTTAATGTCAGAGACAGCCTGTGTTCTCCTTACTAGGGAACCCACTTGGAAAGTGAGCAGACAATGTGCCGGCATTCTTTGAACAGGATGTCTAGGTCCTCTCCATGCATGGTCCTTGGTTGGAGGATAGGTCTCTGCAGGCCTGCCTGGGCCTAGTTATTTTGGTTCTCTTGTTCCCTTTATAGAGTTCCTGTCCCCTCCAGGTCTTTCTATCTCTCTCTTCTTCCATAAGGTTTCCTGCACTCTGCCCAGAATTTGACTGTGAGTCTCAGTATCTGCTTCAATACCCTGGTGGGTAGAGTCTTTCAGAGGTCCTCTGTGGAAGGCTCCTGTCCTGTTCCTTGCCTTCTCCTACTTCTGAAGTCTATCTGGTTTGCCCTTCTGAATGAGGATTTCAGCATATTCCCTAGGCCCTCCTTGTTGTTTAGCTTCTTTAGGAGTATAGATTTTAGTATGTTTATCGTATATTTTACGGTTAATATCCACTTATAAATGAGAATTTACCATAATTGTCTTTCTGATTTTGGTTTACCTCACTCAGGATGATCTTTGCTAGCTCCCATGATTTACTGCAAAATTCATGATTTCCTTGTTTTTAATTACTGAGTAGTATTCCGTTGCATTAATGTACCACAATTTCTGCATCCATTTCTCAGTTGAGGGACACCAAGGTTGTTTCCAGATTCTGGCTATTGTGAATAGAGCTGCTATGAATATGGTTGAGCAAATGTATTTATTGAATCGTGTGCCATCTTTTGATTATATGCCTAGGAGTTGTATAGATGGATCTTGAGGTATCACTATTATTAATTTTCTGAGGAGTGCCAGATTAACTTCTACAGTGGTTGTAAAAGGTTATATTCCGATTAGCAATGGAGGAGGGTTCCCCATTCTCCACATCCTCTCCAGTCTGCATCATCCCTTGAGTTTTTGATCTTAACCATTCTGATGGGTGTCAGGTGAAATCTCAAGGTCGTTTTGATTCATATTTTCCAAATTACTAATGACATTGAGCATTTCTGTAAGTGTTTCTCTGCTATCAGATACTCCTCTGTTGTGAATTCTCTGATTTGCTGTTCCCCATTTTCTAATTGCATTACTTGGTTTGTTGATGTTTAACTTCTTCAGTTTTTTAAATATTCTGGATATTAGCTCTCTGTCAGATATAGGGTTGGTGGAGATCTTTTCCTAGTCTGTAGACTGTCATTTTGTTCTGATGACAGTATCCTTTATTTTACAGAAGATTTTCACTTTCATTAGGTCCCATTTATTAATTGTTGATCTTAGAGCATAAGTATAGGGAATCTAGTTTAAGCTCTCATTATTTTACCATTTCTCCCACTTAGAGGGTCCAGAGAATACACTTTATGACTTTAACATTTAATAAGAATAATTTTAGTGACTAAAATTTGAAGTATAATTTTTTAATTTAATTATTTGTATTTTTATTAATTACAGTTTATTCACTTTGTATTCACCCTGTACCTCCCTCCCTCCTACCCTCCCAAACCCACCCTCTCTTTTTCCCCCCCGTGTCCCCCCCCCCCCCCCCCCCCCCCCCCCCCCCCCCCTCCCGTCTACTGATAAAGAGGACCTCCTCCCCTTCCCTCTGATCTTAGTCTATCAGCTCTCATCAGGAGTGGCTGCATTGTCTTCCTCTGTGGCCTGGTAATGCTGCTCCTCCCTCAGGGGGAGGTGATCAAAGAGCAGGCCAATCAGTTCCTGTCAGAGACAGTCCCTGTTCCCATTACTATGGAACTCATTTGGATACTGAACTGCCATTGGCTACCTCTGTGCAGGAGTTCCAGGCCATCTCCATGAGTGGTTCTTGGCAGGAGTATCAGTCTCAGAAAATACCACTGTGCCCAGACTTTTTGGATCTGTTTTTCTCTTTGTGGAGCTCCTGTCCTCTCCAGGTCTTACTTTCTCCCACTTCTTTCATAAGATTCCCTGCACTCTGCCCAAAGTTTGGCTGTGAGTCTCAGCATCTGCCTCGATACCCTGCATGGTAGAGCCTTTCAGAGGCCCTCTATGGTAAGCTCCTGTCCTTTTCCCTGTTTTCTCCCTCTTCTGATGTCCATCCTCTTTTGCTTTCTGAATGGGGATTGAGCATCTTAGCCAGAGTCTTCCTTCCTGATTAACTTCCTTAGATGTACAGATTTTAGTATGTTTATCCTATATTATATGTCAAATATCCACTTATGGGTGAGTATATACCCTGTGTGTCTTTCTGTTTTTGGGGTACCTCACTCAGGATGATCTTTTCCAGTTCCCACCATTTACCTGCAAATTTCATGATTTCCTTGTTTTGTTTTTGTTTTTGTTGTTGTTTTTATCTCTGAGTAATATTCCATTGTGTAGATGTACCACAATTTCTGTATACATTCCTCAACTGAGGGGCATCTGGGTTGTTTCCAGCTTCTGGCTATTACAAATAAAGCTGCTACAGACATGGTTGAGCAGATGTCCTTGTTGTATATTTGAGCACCTTTTGGATATATGCCTTGGAGTGGTATAATTTTCTTAACCCTTTCTGGCAATTTCCTATGCTCTTATGTTTGTCCACTGTTACAGTGCAGCATACCAAGCCAAATTTTATTGGTAGGAATGATTCATATAGTAGTAATTTATGTATAGAAGTTCTATTTAACAAGAAAATTATTGTGATCAATTTTAATTCAAAGCAGTACAGCTGTAATCAAGTATACTAACTAGTTGCTTCTATGACTTTCAGCAAACATGTTAATATCTCTGGGTCTCAGATTTGCCATCTGTAAAATGTGCAGATAGGCATAAATTATTTCCAATGCTAAATATATATTTTTGGATGAGAAGTCTCTCTTCTTTCCAATTTTGGTATTTAGGTAAACTGAATATCACTGACACTCTCAGTAAAATTTATGTAAGAGCTGAAGTATATTTTACTTGTTATAATATGATGACTTTTGTCAAATATTTCTGCTCTAATTAAACATTCATACATGCAATGTCCTTTTACAAAAGAAAATAATTAGTTATGTGTTCTTTAAAGAGCCATTAAGGATAACTCAACTATTTATTCTTTGGCTCATACTTATTTAAAAAAAAACAAAAAACAAAACTAAAGAAATGTTTAATTGTCCTTGAACCAGCAAACACCGTTAAATTAGCTGTAATTAGCACCAGTGTTGACCACAATTATCTACACTTTTTTAAAAAGACACTTTGGGAATATTTATGCTTAGTTTTGAGCGGCAAAAGGCACGACACAGTTGTTTAGACCACTGACTGCTCTTGCAGAAGGACCCAAATTTTGTTCCCAGCACTCAAATGGCAACTAACAAACATCTATGACTCTAATTGTGAGTGAATAATGATTTTTTTGCTTCTGTTGGGATTGCACCAATATGGTGCACAGACATGCATGAACTATTGCAAATAAAACAACTATTCACCGAAAAATCTTGTTAAAATATATCTTAAAATTCTTCTTATTACAATTCTTTTTATTAATTTTCTGACTTTCCTGATACACAGTCCTAGTCATAAGTGTTTTGCACATGTTAGTATCAAATGTTCCTCTTTCCTAAACTCTATTAAATGTAGTCAATATGAAGGGATGGCTGTGCAGAGACTTGCTTCCATTCACTATGTATAGGAGCCTTGGCTTTCTTTTCCTCATCTCCTATGCTGCTGCACACCTGCAAGACAAATGTTATGAAGTCATTGCTCCAGATCTATAAGTAAGAGTGGTGCTGTGATCATAAGACATCTCGCTGAAATACCTCTTTCTATGTCTTTTATTTTCAAAACTAATCTTGTAAGACTTTGATTGAGATACTCATAAAATCATATAAATACATGACAAGTAAACTTTATGCACCCTTACTTTGAAGCAGTTAAGAATCTTACTAGCCCTGCCTCGTTATTAGAGCCTACTTCATACAGGATGTCCGAATCTGGCCAAGTTGTCATGCTCTTCATTCTGCAGCTCAAATAACCTCTGATGAGAAAAGAATGTTTACAAACAGAACCCTTTCTTATGCAGGTAAAAAAAATCTCCTTATGAATGAATATATCCTCTAAGAACTTTGGTAAATGTTTTTCTTTAGATACACATTAATCGTAAGTATCTATTTTTTTTTAAAAAGTATTAATTTTTTTAACATTTATTAATTATGCTTTATTCACCTTGTATCCCCCCATAAACCCCTCTCTCATCCCCTCCTAATCCCACCTTCCGTCCCCCTTTTTCATGCAGGCGCCTCCCCAAGTCCACTGATAGGGGAGATGCTCCTCTCCTTCCTTCTGATCCTAGTCTATCAGATCTCATCAGGAGTCATCTTCTATGGCCTGGTAAGGCTGTTCTCCCTTCAAGGGAAGGTGATCAAATAGAAGGCCAATCAGTTTATGTCAGAGGCAGTCCCTGTTCCCATCACTATGGAACCCACTTGGACACTAAACTGCCATGGGCTACATTTGTGCAGGGGTTCTAGGTTATCTCCATGCATGGTACTTGGTTGGAGTATGAGTCTCTGGGAAGACCCCTGTGTTCAATTTTTTTTGGTTCTGTTGCTCTCCTTGTGGAGTTCCTGTCCTCTACCGATCTTACCATTTCCCACTTCTTTCATAAGATTCCATGCACACTGCCCAACAGTTGGCCTGCTTTGATAGTCTACAGGGCAGAGCCTTTCAGAGGTATTAAACTTTTAAGATTATAATATTGCAGCATTTCCCTGTTCCCTTTCTTTCCTCTAAACATCTCCATGTATCACTATTGTTTTCTTTCAAATTCATGACAATATTTTTCTTTAATTGTTGTAAAATATGTATTCATTTCCCTCTAAATACATAAAGATTATCTGCTCAGTGCATATAATGTTATGAGTATGTTTTCAAGGCTAACCACTTGTTACTGGATCCCCATTTGTGTGCTCTTTCCTGGTGAAGACTATTTCCCTGTTCTCAACATTTAAAAAATAAAAAAAATTAGTATTTCCCAATTCTTTCATAAGATTCCCTGCACTCTGCCCAAAGTTTGTCTATAAGTCTCAGCATCTGCTTTGATACCCTGAAGTGTAGATTCTTTCTGAGGCCCTCTGTGGTAGGATCCTATCCTGTTCCCTGTTTTCTCCCTCTTCTGATGTCCATCCTCTTTGCCTTTCTGAACGGGGACTGAGCATCATAGCCAAAATGCTCCTTGATTAGTTTCTTTAGGTGTGCAGATTTTATTATTGTTATTCTATATTATACGTCTAATATTCACTTATGAGTGAGTATATACCCTGTGTGTCTTTCTGTTTCTAGGATACCCCACTCAGGATGATCTTTTCCAGTTCTCACCATTTGCCTGAAAATTTCATGATTTCCTTGTTTTTTATTCCATTGTGCAGATATACCACAATTTCTGTATCCATTCATCAACTGAGGGTCATCTGGGAGGACAGGAGCTCCACAAGGAGAGCAACAGAATCAAAAACTCTGGGCACAGGGGCCTTTCCTGAAGCTGATACTCCAACCAAAGACCATTCATAGAGATAACCTAGAACCCCTGCACAGATGTAGCTCATGGCAGTTCAGTGTCTAAATGGGTTCCACAGTAATGGGAACAGGGACTGTCTCTGACATGAATTGATTGGCCTGTTCTTGATCACCTTCCTCTGAGGGGGGAGCAGCCTTACATAGCCACACAGTGAGACAGTGCAGCCACTCCTGATGAGACCTGATAGACTAGGATCAGAAGGAAGCATAGGAAGACCTCCCCTATCAGTGGCCTTGGGGAGGAGCATGGATGGAGAATGGGGAGGGAGGATGGGATTGCTGGGGAGGGAGGGAGGGACAGGTGGATACAAAGTGAATAAACTGTAATTAATAAAAAATAAAATAATTAAAATAAATAAACAAATTTAATTTTTATTAATTACAGTTTATTCACTTTCTATCTCCTTATACCTCCCTTCCTCCTCCCCTCCCAACCCCACCCTCCCTTTTTCCCACCCATGTCTCTCTCCCAGTCCACTGATAAAGAGGTCCTCCTCCCCTTCCCTCTGATCCTAATCTATCAGGTTTCATCAGGAATGGCTGTATTGTCTTCTTCTTTGTCCTGGTAAGGTTGCTCCCCCTTAGGGGGAGGTATGTCCCATCATAGCCCACTCCTTTTCTTCATCCAGGTCCCACCCTCCTTCCATCTTCCACTCATTCCCCTCCCCAAGTCCTCAAAAAGAGAGTGTCTCCCTTACCAACTGACCCCAGCCTAACAGTCTCATCAGAACTGTCTACATCTTCTTCCTCTGTGGCCAGGCGAGACCACCCCACCAGGGGGAAATGATGCAGGAGGAGGAAACAGAGTCTAGGTCAGACACAGCTCCTGCTCCCCTTTCTAGAGAGTCTGCATGGAGACTGAGCTGCCTCTTGGCTACATTTGAGCAGGAGGCCTAGGTCCTCTCCAGAGCGCATTCTTTAGTTGCTGCAGTTATTTTGTATAGACCAAGGCTTCATGGGTTTCCCCCCTTCATTGTCAGGGCGGCTATTGATGTCCTCCTTGTTGAGCTGATATTTAGGTAGGCATATTTTGGAAACTTCATTCTCTGACCTTCCTAGGATATACAATCTGACAGCAAACTCCCTGCTTCTCTGACTCTTACAAATTCCACTCTCCCCCTGCTCCCACCCCTACACTTCTGCAATGATTACTGAGCCTTAAAAGGAGTTGTGTTGTCAATGAATCAATTAGAACTGGGCTCCACAACTCTGCATTTTGGTTAGTTGTATTCTATAATGGTACCCATGTATAGAAAAGAGAAGTGTACTTGAGGGAAAACGTGCATCTCAAACATAAAACCAACTTAGTCATGGTGGATAATCTTTTTGGTATATGTCTATATTGTGTTTGCAATTACTTTTTGTTTGTTTGCTTGTTTGACTGATTTTTGTTTTGAGTAGATTTGAATCTATGTTCATATAGAATATTAGCCTATAGGTTCTTTTTATTTTGTTGTGTCTTTACTTGGTTTGGGCATTATAAATTTATAGATTAATTTTGGGAATGTCATCTTTCTTTTTTCCTTCCTTCCTTCCTTTTTTCTTTCCTACTTCCTTTCTATTCCTCCTCTTTTTCCTTTACTTCTTCCTCCTCTTTCTCTTCTTTCCCTTCTTTCTTCTTTTCTTTCTTTTTTTTTTTATGTGAGAAGGTGTTTTATTACTACTTCAGCATCATTATTTGATATGGATGTGTTCATGTGGTTGATCTCTTCTAAGTTTAATTTTAATCTTCTAGTTTAAGTTTGATAGAATCTGGAAATTCAACCACTTCTTTTAGAGTTTTCAAGAAATACTTTTTAGGAAATCTTTTCAAACCTATTTCCATATAATATTCTAAGGTTCTTTGTTGTCTTTGTAATGCTTCCTTTTTTTTTTTTTTTTTTGATTCTGTTAACTTTTGGTCAACTATCCCACCCCCATTTTTTTTGGTTAGTAAGCTGAAGGTTCTGAAGATATTGAATATTTTCTCAAAGAACTAGCGCTTAGATTCCTTGATTCTTTGAATGGATTTGTTTTCTTTTCTTTTTCAATAATTCTGTTCTGCTTTTAATTAATTTTTTCTGTCTACTGGATATGAGTTTCTTTTGTTTCTGTTTTTTCAACTTTTTGAGTTGTATTACTTCGTCATTTTTTTTTTTATGTAGTCACTTTAAATTTCTCCTGTTGAACTGCTTTTGATTATCCCACTGGTTTTATCATGTTGTGTTTTTACAGGAAATTTTTTTCCTTATTTGAGCCATTCATCATTGCGTAATAAGTTGTTTAAAAACGATGAGTTTGTTTTTTATTAGAGTTTTGTTTCTGGCTGTTTTACATTTTATTACAGTGTAGTCAGGAAGTATACAAGGTTCAATCTTTCTGAATTTTTACAGTTTGTTTTTTTTGGTCACAAGAGGTAGTCTGTTTTAGAGAAGTAGGTGAATTCAGTAGTATTTAGGTGGAATATTCTGTAGATTTCTGTTAAGTCCATTTGGTGTTTGATTTAATGCTGATGTTTCTCTGCTTATTCTGTATTCAGAGTATGTATACACTGGAAAAAAAGTGGGTCATTGAACTCACTGTTACTAGATTGATATTAATTTGTGTCTTTAATTTCACTAATGCATTTTGATAAATGATAGTAGGTTCACTAGGGTTTAGTGAATATACGTTTGGGATAGAAATGCCTTCTTGTTTTAATTGATTAGACTATTCCATTGATTAAAATTAAGTGGTCTTTATCATCTCTTCTGATTATTTTTAGTTCAACGTCTATTTAGTCGGAAATTAGTATAGTGACACCTGATTGCTACCTGGCCACATTCAATTGGAGTACCTTCATTTATCCTTTTACTCTAAGATAATGCCATCTTTTAAGGTTAAAATATCAGAAAGATGCAAATCAAAATGACTGAGATTTCACCTTACACCCATCAGAATGGCTAGTATCAAAAACTCAAAAGACAACACATGCTGGGGAGGCTGTGGAGAAAGGGAACCTTCCTCCATTGCTGGTGGGAATGTCAACTGGTACAACCACTATGGAAATCAATCTGGCACTTCCTCAGACAATTAGGAATAGTGCTACCTCAAGATCCAGCTATACCACTCCTAGGCATATATCCAAAAGATGTTCAAGTACACAACAAGGACATTTGCTCAACCATGTTTATAGCAGCTTTATTCGTAATAGCCAGAACCTGGAAATAACCCAGATGCCCCTCAGTTGCGGAATGGATACAGAAATTGTGGTACTTTTACACAATGGAATACTATTCAGCAATTAAAAACAAGAAAATCATGAATTTTGCAGGCAAATGGTGGGATCTAGAAAAATCATCCTGAGTGAGGTATCCCAAAAACAGAAAGACACACATGGTATATCCTCACTTATATAGACCTATAAGATAGGATAAACATACCAAAATATGTACACCTAAAGAAGATAAACAAGAAAGAGGTCCAGGGGAAAGATGATCAATTCTCATCTAGAAAGACAAAGGGGATGAACATTGGAAATAGGGGAAAACAAGTAACAGGACTGTAGCCTAACACAGAAGGCACCTGAAAGACTCTACCTAGCAGTGTATCAAAGCACATGCTGAGACCCATAACCAAATCTTCGCAGAGTGTAGGGAATCATAAGAAGGAAGGAGGAATTAGTATATTCTAGAGGGTACAGGGAGCCCCATAATATATCTGAAACAGAGGGAACTTATATCTGAACAGAGGGAACTTCTATGAGACTGTTTATCCAACCAAGGACCATACATGGGTATACCCTATAGCCCCTGCTCAGACATAGCCCATGGTAGCTCAGTATCCAAGTGGGTTCCCTAGTAAGGTGGGACAGGAATTGTTTCTGACATGAACTCATGAGCTTCCCCTCCCCACTGAGAGAGGAGCAGCCTTGCTAGGCCACAGATAAGGACATTGCAATCATCCTGAAGATGCCTGATAAACTAGGGCCAGATGGAAGGAGAGGAGGTATCCCCTCTCAGTGGACTAGGAAGGGGGCAGGGAAGAAAAGAGGGAGGAAGGGGAGGACCAAGAGGGAAAGAGAGAGAGGGCTACAGCTGGGATACAAGTGAATGTATAAAATTATTTAAAAATTAAAAAATATTAAAAAATAAAGTTAAAATATGTTTCTTAAAAACATATTCTTGGTAAAATGAATTCAGGTGAATACTGGAGACTAGACTGCTGTGAGTACTGTGCATCCTTGTCCTAGTCAGGAGTTATGGTTATATCTGGGATTTGGGAAGAGTCAGTGTAGGGGATATTGAGGGAGCTTTAGCAGCCTAGACCCTAGAGAAGAATGTATAGTATATGACTAGGTGGAGAGATTAGATGTGGCTTGGTAAGGAGCCTGTGGGTTGAGGGTAGGCAGGGAAGGTTCTGGTAGAATTTTTGACATAGGTAGCTGCTCAGTAAGAACAGCTAAGACTAGGCAGAGACACCAGCTAGACACTGCGTGGTCTAGCTCTTGGGTTAAGGAGATTTGCAAAGGCTAGGGAAAGAATAATTTCAATAGCTAGACATTGGAGAAAAATGTAATGGGTCTGCCTGTGCGGAGGGGTTGTATATTGTTATGGGAGATTTAGTCTCTAGGTCATTTTTGAGGTTAAAGATTTGCACAGATTTAATTATCATATGTTCCCCTTTAGTTTCATTTTATTTTCTTCTGATTCTAGGAATCAGATGGAACTGTCTAATTTTCCTCTTAAAATATGAATAGAATATTTTTCTTCTCTTTCTGTCCTTAGTTCCAACTGAAGCACTAAGGTTATTGCTAATCATAAATACTATAGGCTGACAAAAGGTTGTTCTATGACATTTTGATGAATTGAACTAATAGAAGCATTTATTTAATCTACATAAGACACTGACAACAGACCATTGAGATAATTCTATCCAACTTTAGTTTGGTGAACTAGAGTTTAGGATTGTTTTCAGATATATAAATGAGGACTTACTACAGGATCATGGATGACTTCAACAGCTCATCACTAAGAAGACCACCCCAGCATGGGAGAGAAGTCCTGAAACTGGCATCCCCGTAGCTCTATGTCCAAGTTGAAAGCAACTTGCCAGAGAAGGTACATGTCCAAGAAGAATTTCCTCTTTGCTGCCTTTGTTTATAGAAAATGTTAACCTAGGAGGGGCTTTATGAATCTTTTTCCTTTGATGAGTGTCCTGAGTTTGGAGATTTTGTTTCCCTAAGTCTCAAGAGCTTTCCTCCTCTCTTCAAGAAGGAATGTCTCAATTTAGAGGACATTGCTACACACAGATGTTAGTAATGTGTTCCTTACTGGTTTAAAACGTCAGCTAATTAAGAGAATTCAGCAAATTTTTACAGATTTACAGTAATGCTGTTCAATCCTGAGGATTTGGTGTCATAAAATTTTCCACCTCTCTTTAAATTGTCCTCTGTACAGTAAGGATCACAATAATGAATTACCGCATCATGACTCTTTGCTGATCACATCTCTTTTCACTACTAAATATATTGAAACTTAGAAATGCAAAGCAGTTTTCCCAAAGTCACAGATCTTGTGATGGGAGTATAGATGAAACTTTTCTGATTCCCAGCTAAGAACTGTATGAAGTGAATTGTTTTCTGGTACCCTCTTTACTTTTAATGGCTGTCAAAATATAGAAGAAAATATTCACTATCATGGATTCAAACCATCAATTAAAAAAAATCACAATATACTGTCAACAATCCTAATCTTGCTTCCCTAATCTAAACCTGATTTATCATTATACAGTTATCATTATACAGTTTCTGTGGATCATTTTTTGTGAGTGTGAATTCCTAGCCTAGTAGATAGAAGAAGTTTAAAATGGCCAAAATGGAACATCAAAACTATTTTATTAGAGTTTGAGAGAAAAACCAGTAGAGGAGGAGCCTATAGTTTTGAGAGGTAAAGTCTATTTATAAGCAGCTATAATTAAAATCATTGTTATTGGCCCATTTTTAGTAGAATTACAGAAAATTCTTATTAAGCTGTATAAGGTATTATACAATCAGCTATGTATATTTAAGAACATTCAGAGATTTCTCTTTTTTTTCTACAAATTTATATTTTTGCCATTGAGTTTTTTTATGTAGTTAAGTTTATCTATTTTAATAGTGTCTGATTTTCATTTTCTGTTTAAAATTATTTTGTGCATTTCAAGATTCTAAGTTTACTCTATTTTCCTTTTTGTCTACCAGTTTTATTCATTATTCATATATAATGTATTTTATCATATTCACTTCCCCCAACATCCTTTCTTATTTCATTCCTTTGTTATATTTAGAGTGCCTTTTTAATTTCATTTTTTTCAGATTAATCAATTTTGCTTCAAGGTATGACAAAGAAACAGTTTCATTTTATTAGCAGAAACCTGAAGCATGGTCTCAATTACATTACTAGATAATCAATATTTTACTTTCTGATTTGTACTAATAAACTGGTATTTCCATTGTCATTATAATGTCCATTTTTATATTCACATGTCAAGTATATTCTTTTTTAACAACATTTTTTAAAATGTTTCCATATATCCAGAATTATATGACTATGAACAGACTTCAGCCAATCCTTCAAAGTTTCAGCCTAGCTTCTCATTACCGTCTAATTTGGAATGTTGTGACAGAGAACTTGTTTTTGCTGCTATGCAGAAATCTCCCAAAGTGTGACTTTCCTCCTCTTTTTTTTCTTTTATTTAATTTTATTTTTTTATTTTTTATTAATTACACTTTATTCATTTTGTATCCCCCCATAAGCCCCTCCCTCCTCCCCTCCCGATCCCACCCTCCCTCCCCTTTCTGCATGCATGCCACTCCCCAAGTCCACTGATAGGGGAGGTTCTCCTCTTCTTTCTGATCTTAGTCTATCAGTTCTCATCAAAAGTGGCTGCATTGTCCTCTTCTGTGGCCTGGTAGGGCTGCTCCCCCCTCAAGGGGAGGTGATCAAAGAGCAGGCCAATCAGATTATGTTGGAGGCAGTCCCTCTTCCCATTACTAGGTAACCCACTTGGACACTGACCTGCCATGGGCTACATCTGTGCAGGGGTTCTAGGCAGATGTTGAGCCTGATGGCCAACTGTCGGGCAGAGTGAATGGAATTTTATGTAAGAAGTGGGAAATAGTAAGAGCTGGAGAGGACAGGAACTCCACAAGGAGAGCAACAGAACAAGAAAATTTGAACACAGGGAACTTCCCAGAGACTTTCCTATTCTTAAGTTGACAAGTGGCTATGAGACAATCTGTTATAGCTCAATGGTAAGAGCAACACCTAAATCAGTCAGTAGTAAAATGAGCCACAGGAGATGTGGTTCAAGACAGAATGTTTGATGACCATGTATGAAGTCCTGGCTTCAGTCCTTAGAACAACTCAAAAGAGAAACTGAAAGAATGCAAATATGGTTTCACCACAACTTAGCCCACACAGGATTCTTTAGAGGAACAATCTGTGTTTCTTACTTGTGTATACTAATTTTTATTCACTCTTATATCACTCTAATGATTATCCAATTTAAAAATGTATTTGGGCCATTATACCATGTACATAGCAGCATACTTCAGGCATAAGACTTGCTGTGTTTTTAAGGCAGACTCACAGGTGGCCAGAAGCAGGCAAGACAATCAGTCTTCCTGAAAGGTCTTCCAGATACCTCAGTACTAATCTGCCCTGAATAGAGGTCTAGGGTAGACAGGCTGTGACAGTGGGGAGGGCAATGATACCAAACCCCACACATACCACACTTTATACAGTTAGGGCAGTAAGCTGTGTCTCTTGAAAGCTTGCCGAACATGTGTTCTATCACAGTGTGCTCGTATGTCTCCTGTGCCCTACAATGAAAGGCTCATGTATGGACTGGTTTATGTGATTTTTCCAACAAAATGGATGATTCAAGAGGCTTTATGTTTAGGTTTAAGAAACCTACCAACATTTCAAAGGCTAGCTTAATTTGTATCTCTATGTGTTAAAATATCAAGACTAAGTCTTTTAAGGGCTGATTATTATTAATCTAATATTTAAATGCTATATTTTCAACTTGGTATTATCTAATTTTTTTCAAGATTTTAATAATTTCTCTTTCCTCCCATAATGGATAATGATCAAGATCTAACAAAAGGTTAGCACTCTGGACTAGAAATAGAAAGAATGAGTAGCTGGCTTCCTAGATTTAATCTTATTTTTCTGATGGACTGGTCAGAATAATTAATACCTTACTACATTCTTATTTCTCTCCTCTTTGATTAATATTTTTGGTCTTGTTCCAACAAAATATAAGAAATTGATACACCTTAAAGATTTGTTCTAAAATAAGCATAGAATATTAATAAACAATTGAATTTATCTGATTAGAAATAAGCTTTATTATGTCACTTCCCAAGAGCTGAAAGTGGATTTAAATGAGTATTAGGTCATGTACTAAGTAGAACAATCGGAGTCATCACAATTATTTGACCTAAGAAAAAGTCTGAGCATTACTTAAATATTCTGAGTTTTAGAAATGTTCAGATTTTGAAGCATGTAAAGTTGACAATACTGGTAGCTAATTCCACAAATGAGTTTTTCATCCATATATCAATATATCAAATTTTCGTTCACTGTAGGCATCATTATTTCATTCTGTTAAAAGAACAACATCTATCCAGCTATTGAAAATAACTACCAATAAATGGTATTTTCTAGACATTTTCAAAATCTATATTTGGTAATACACTGTTTTACAAACATTCTCCAGGTTTCCAGTACTCATAATAAGCAAGGATGTCTGCATTATTCTAGGGCCAAAGAATGGACTGATGAAAGTTTTTGTCACACTGATTTGTATAATAGATGTTTTCAGGTGTGACGAGTTCGCTGTACATAAGAACAGCTGAGTACCACAGTGTAGTTGTGTTATCGGAATCTCTGTCAGCCAGACTAGTAGTTCGGAATGCCTTTCTTGACAAGCTGAGGAAGGAAGCTTCTCTCATGGGACAGTATAGCGTCTTCCCTGAGGGTTTAATTTGTTTCTGCCTGAAACAGAGCATCATGCTTTTGGCAGTATGCAAATTAAAAATATTAATGAACTGGAGTAAAAAGCAAAATAAAATGACTTTTTTTTTATTAAATCACAATCAAAGTCTCTGTTCATATCTCAGAGTCGTCAGCCTGCTAGTGTGTCCCTAGGCACAAACAATAGGAAGGAAATTTGATGAATTTTAGTTGTGTGCTCTTATAGTTTTTACGGACTTCTTTTAGGAACAAGAAATGTTATTATTTCCATTACAAGTATAGATAGTTAGAATTTTTGCATTGGCTAACAAAGAAATTTGAAATTAGGTGTTAAAGAAAATCTCCATCAGTATTTCCTATTACTATTAGTTTATATCTGGCATTAAATTCCATAGAAACTCAAAATTAAATTCTGCAGGTTAAAATCAATAAAAGCTTGTTTGATCTTGGAATTTCAGTAGATTTGGGTAAGATCTCACAGCATTAATGATGAAGTGAATACAAACATAAACACCATGTGCCTTCATGCATCAAAATGACACATCTGTGTTCTGGAAACTCTTTCCTGGATTACTTTTTCAATTATCAACCTTTCACGCAGGTGGGTGTGTCTCTAGTGTTTCAGAGGCATACTGGAATTTTGAAGCAGATATGCCTGACAATGTAGTTCATATGGATTCTTCTCACATGTATTCCACAATAAAAGATCTGTTTAAATAGCAAGACTTCCTTAAATTTTTTCTTGTTTTTTTTTTATTTTATTTTAATCACAGGTCATTCACTTATATCCCAGCTGTAGCCCCCTCCTTCTTTCCCTCCCAACCCCACCCTCCCTCCCTCATCTCCTCCCTGCCCTCTTCCAAGTCCACTGATAGGGGAGGTCCTCCTTCCCTTCCATCTGACCCTAGACTATCAGGTGTCTTCAGGACTGGCTGCAAAGTTCTTATTTGTAGCCTAGCAAGGCTGCTCCTCCCTTGCTGGGGGGGGGGGTGGAGATCAATGAGGCAGTCACTGAGTTCATATCAGAAATAATCTTTACTTGGCTTCAGCAGCCCTGTGTGGTAGAAGGAGAGTAGGAGCTTTGTTGCCTTATAAAAACTGCATTTCATAGCTCCTTGTCTTTTTTGACCACTTAGTTAGTGTCTATAGACTTACTCACTTTGCATCCTTGTAGACCAGCTTTTCTCTTTCTACTTTTCCCACCACACCACCCCACCTCATCATATTTTCCCATCTACCCCAGCTCACCAAGTTGCATCATCCCCAGTGTCCTGTCAAGGCATTCCTTCTGGGGGGAAGTGATCAAAAAGCTAGCAAGTGAGTCCATGTCCCATGAAGTCCCCACATCCCTTACTAGAGTACCCACTTGAAGCCTAAGCTGACCATCAGCTATATCTTTGTAGGGGGCCTAGCTACAGTTCATGTGTGTTCTTTAGTTGATGCTTCAATCTCAGCAAAGCCTTCTAGGCCAGCTGTCACTGTTGGTCTTCTTGTGGAACTCCTGTCACTTCCGGATCCTTTTCTCTTCCTTACTACTATTCCCCAAGACTCCCTACGTATCAACCAGTGAGTGGCTGTGACTCTCACAATCTGTTTTAAGGCACTGCTCTTTAGAGCCTCTCAGAGGAAAACTCTGACAAGCTCTTGTCTGCAAGCTTAGCTTGTATGTTTCATAGTGTCAGGGGTTGGCACTCTCCAACAGTGTGAGTCTTTGGTTGGACCAGGCATTGATTCACCATTCCCTCAATCTCTCCTCTGTCTGCTCTGTAAGTATCTCTGCACATCTCATAGGAAAAAATGAATTTTTTGTGGTTGGGTAGGTCTTCCTTGCCCTTTACTAGAAGACTAATCTAATTAGAGAATGTCCTCTTCAGTCTCTATGGTGTCTGCTACTATGAGTCTTTACTTGAATCCCGCTTGTATTCTCCCAGGAGCCTACCCTGACATAGGTTTCAAGCTTGTCCCAGAGATGCCCCCACTCCCATTTTTTCTTATCTCTATAGGCCCTCTGTCCTCTCGCCCTTGCTCTCCATAGGTCTGATCTCCACCCTCTTAACTCTCTGTGCTCCCTCTCCTACCTTGTTTCCCCTCTTCAGCCATTGTCTCTGTCTATTCTATCTCCCCTTCCAAATGAGATTTATGCATCCTCACTTGGGTCCTTTTTAGTACTTATATCTTTGGCTCTGATCCTCACAATATGCTTATCTTTAACTATATGGTTAAAATCCACTTATATGTGATTACCTACCATGTGCATCTTTGTGGATCTGGATTACTTCAGTCAGGAAGATCTTTTCTAGTTCCACCCATTTGCCCGCAAATTCCTTGATTTTTTAGTTTGTAATAGCTGAGTATTATTCCATTGTCTCAATGTTCCACAGTTTTATTTATTTATTTATTTATTTATTTATTTATTTATTATTACAATTTATTCACTTTGTATTTCAACTGTAGCCCTCTGCCTAGTCTCCTCCCATTCCCATCCTTCCTCCCTATTTTCCCCCTATGCCCTCCCCAGTACACTGATAGGGGAGGACCTCCTCCCATTCTATCTGACCCTAGCCTATCAAGTCTCATCAGGACTGGCTGATTTGTCTTCCTCTGTGTCCTGGTAAGGCTGCATCCCCCAGAGAGAGGTGATTAACAAGCCAGCCACTGAGTTCATGTCAGAGACAGTCCCTGCTCCCCTTACTAGGGAATCCACTTAGATACTGAGATGCTTATGAGTTACATCTGAGCAGGAGTTCTATGTACTCTCCCTGCATGGTCATTAGTTGGAATATCAGTCTCTGCAGGGCCATCTGGGTCCAGATTTTTGTATCTGTTGGTCTCCTTGTAGAGCTCCTGTCCCCTCCAAGTCTTTCTATCTCTCCCTTCTTTCATAAGATTCCCTGTACTTTACCCAAAGTTTGGCTATAAGTCTCAGCATCTGCTTCAATACCCTAATCAGTAGCTTTTAAAAGGCCCTCTGTGGTAGGCTCCGGTCCTGTTTCCTGTCTTTTCCTGCCTTAGATGTCTATCCCTTTTGTCATTCTGAATGAATATTGAGCATCTTCCCTAGGGACCTCATTCTTGTTTAAATTCTTTAGTAGTATAGAGATAGTATGTCTATCCAATATTATATGGCTAATATCCACTTAACGAGTGAGTTGAGTTACCTCACTCAGTATGTTTACTGGTTCATCCATTTGCTGCAATTTTCATTATTTCCTTGTTTTGAATTGCTGATAAATATTCCATTGTGTAAATGTACCACAATTTTTATCTATATTCCTCAGCTGAGAGACATTTTAATTTTTTCCAGATTATGCCTATTATGAAAAAGCTGCTATGAACATGGTTGAGCAGATGTCCTTGTTGCATAAATGAGCATATTTAGGATATATGGCTAGGAGTGATATAGCCAGAACTTGACATAGCACTATTCCTCTTTTTGTGAGAAAGCACCAGATTGATTTCCTAAGTGGTTGTTCAAGTTTACATTCCAATCAGCAATGGAGGAGAGTTCTCCTCTCTCCTCATCCTCTTCAGCAAGGTGTCACAGATTTTTTTATCTATTCTTCAGTTGTGAGACATCTAGGTTGTTTCCAGATTCTGGGTATTACAAATAAAGCTGCTATGAACATACTTGAGCAATTGTATGGCAGAGTGTCTTTTGGGTATGTACCCAGGAGAGGTATAACTGGTTCTTGAAGTAAAGTTTTTACAAGTTTTCTAAAAAAGTGTCAGATTGATTTCCTAAGTGATTGTACAGGTATATACTCTCACCAGCAATGGAAGACTATTCCCATTTCTCCATACCATCTCTAGCATGTGCTGTTGTTTGAATATATATATATATATATATGCATGCATTTATATATATATATATATATATATATATATACATACAATGTATATATATTTACATATATATATGTGTATATATATATATTTAATGTCAACACAGGCAGGTTAAATAGCCCTTTGTTAAGAATCACTGGGATGGGGTAACCTGGATGTAATTCCTAAAGAGAATTTCTCAGTACCTCATCACTGTGAATCAAGTCCTAACACAAGACAATGAATAGCCTGTCATTTGGCACATAATGTTATCTTGTTTTTATTGTTTTTGTCAATGCTTCATATTTACCAATACTTACAAAATAACTAAGAACAACATATGTATTATCAGCTAATATACATACACACAAACATACATGCATATATAGTGTTTTTTATGTATATGTATATACACATACATACTATGCCTACCTGGCCTAGCTCATATCAGTTCATGATAAATAATATGTTTTCATTATAATATGTATAGACAACTCTCTGGATGTGTTCATATAAAACAAAAGGAAATAGTATAGCCTTTGTGTATGTATGATGCATTTTGTGTATTCATGTATTTTGCATGCATGTGGAGAGATACACACTTATTTAGTCCAAAGATCCCTTAATTATTCTCCAACTATTTTTTCAAACAAGGCCTGTGTGATGCTGAAGCTGATGCTGATGAATGTGGACAGGCTTGTTGGCAAAGAAACTGTGGGAATCTTCCTATCTCCACCCTCCCTGCACTGGAACTTATTTAAGCATCATGTTAGTTGTAGATGAGCTGTAGTTCTAGTTTGCATCATCACACCAGTGTGGCTGGTTCTTCACTAACTGAACCATCTTTAGATCCTGAGTATTTTAGTCTGAAAAGGAAATTTCAAAGGGATAAGAGATATGTGAAACATGTCTTTAGGGAATATAATTTTATAATTTTGTGAATCTTTGGAGATTATAAAAAAATGGGGCAATCACATGAGAATTGACAGTGTACAATGATTTAATGATGTCAGAAATTCCTGAAAGTGTTTATATTTCAAATTTCCATGAGTTACTTTCTGCAAACAAACAAATCCCTAAAATTTCTTCCTTTATTTGTTGAATTCATTTTTAATGTTCAAATATTATTCTTGCCTGAATTTCTAGTGAATATCAAAATTATCTTTCCTATAATAATTACCAGTTGTGTAAAGAACCTCAAGTAATGATCACACAAACTAACTTCTAAAACTCTAAAGCTCTAAAATGTATGTATAGATAAATTCAGCTCTCTTTGAGATTTTCTGCTGACATGGCATTCATGACAATGATAGTACTAAAATATTTTGTCCTGTAAAAATCAAAACTTATGTTCATAAGAACACCTGATGTTCTTTGGATGGGATCGCTGTGATGCCTTCTCACTAACCCGGAGTTGCTCCAGGTCAGGAGATAGCCGCATACATGCAGGAAAAACCTGGAGAAATAGATTAACTGCATTCACTTTTCAGCAAGATGCTTTACCAAGCATACAGATGCATGGGTGAACTGAGAGAAGTCAGCCAATAGTGAAATGTTCTCAGGTCTCTGGACGTTCACTTTCTGCCGTATCCGATCAGCAACACACAACAAACTGCTTTTCTTTCTGTTCCTTTAAATGTCTTGGGTCTCTGCTGGTAGACACAGGTGCTGTGCTACGTTACCCACAGCCTTTTTCTTTCAGACAGCTGAATGTGAAATGTGCTACTTAATAAACAGATGCACAGTTTTGTAGTGTGTATTAAGATAGATTGCTTATGAGAAGTGGAAATGAATACCATAAATCAAAACTTCTCATTATATTTCTTGTTTAATATTAATTTGTCAGTTTTATTTCTCGCTCTCTACTGTGCAGGTCTATCGTTAACTACCTGTGGTAGGTTATCCTTGTAGAATATTTCCAGTTATACACCTTTAACACAACAAGAAAGTGCAAATGCAGTACCTTGTCATTTGAAGCATGACAAATGGAGCTTATTGAGGGAGTGAGAAGATATCACTCTAGTTGATGGTGGCTGCCTTATCAAATGCATTTGCTGAAATATGTTTAGATTATCTATGACAAATAAAAGTCTCCAGTAGACAATATAAGATAAAAGATGCATTCAAACACAGCTCCAATCCAAGGAATTATAACAGAATGCTAAACATTAATGACAACATCTTTTTATTTAATATTTCTTAGCTTAGTATTTGTAGAGAATAGTAAGCTGTCACTTCCATGTGATACTCCATTATACTCTGAGCAAGGTAATTTTCATCAGGCGAAGGCTACAAATTTTAGAAAGCAATTGATATTCTGTTGCAGTTGTTCCATGGTTTATGGTATGGAATTCAACCTGGAGTTGTGCCAGCAAAGATCTACAACTGCCAAGATGGAGAAAAGCAATTCTGTGTAATAGAATTGCAGCTTTAAGATGCTGTGACTTAAAAATTTTAGTGAGTTTTCAACTAAATGCCAGAATGCAGAAAATAAACGTTTACCCATAACAACCTAAATTAGATTTTTGGAAAGACAACTTCTAAGCATTTTTTTTACCAAATCATTAAGTAAGCTTGCATGAATCAATAATTCACTGACAAAGGTAGGTTGGGATTTTTCTTGCTACTTAACCTGTGTGACTTCACCAGAAATTTAGGAGGAAAAAAATTGCCATTTTGACAGAAAACACAGGTAGAAATAGGTATTAAAATACAAAGAAAAACTTATATTTGAATGCAAGAACAGTGTCCTAAAGTTAACAGAATTTAGTCAACTAATTACCTGACCTTGTACTAATGTAGCAATTCCAGGTTGTTTGGGCACACTAAAGAAAGTAAGAGGAAATCTTAAGTAAAAAGCAATTCCCTCAATTATTGATACCAGGTATTACAGAAAAATCTCTCTGAATGTCACTTAAACTTTTTGTTCAGCAAATTATCAAAAGTGTGTAACTTTCTTTCATGTCACCACATAAACAAGCACATTACAGAATAGAAGACTTCTAATGTGTGAGAATATATCTGTCGTTAGTAAAGACTTGAAATGGAGCAGATACTGTGTGTACAATCTCTCAAAAGCCTAAAATTATAAAGAAAATCTATAGAAACTCTTTCTTTGAAAAGTTCAGAAACATGTTAGTTTACTGAGCTATTTGGCACATGCTATTTGGCATTATGTTACATGACATGATGTATAGTAACACACACATTAATGGCATTCTGCTTTGATTAGTATGTCAACATTGACTGAAGGACTTAGCTTACAATACTATAATACACACACATACCTGGGAGGCACTCTTCTTTATCTCTCTCCATTAAATCTAATTAGAAATTGATTAAAAATGAAAGGTGTCATGTCTGTCCACACATGATGATTTGTGTCTTGTATAAGTGAGTAAGAGAGTTTGTTAAAGGTGTGTGAACCCACAAGCTGTGCAACATTGTAGGGACACCAGGAAAATACTCATAGTGAAAGCATGAAAAAAAAGACATGCAATCACCATTGAAGAATTAGTTTTTTTACCATTTAGTACAAATGTATATTGCTTAATATAAGACATAAATGCAAGGATGTCTACCTACCTAATAAAATATTTGTATGATTGTTTCCATCTGTGATAGAGAATAAAAATCTCATAACAACAAGCATGATTATTTCCATCTGTGATAGAGAATAAAAATCTAGTAACAACAACAAACCTCAAGGATTGATGCATGCTGGAGAGGTTGTGGAGGAAGAAGAACCCTCCTTTAATGCTGGTGGAAATAAAACCTTTTACATCCACTTTGGAAATCTATCTGGTGCTTTCTCAGAAAATTAGGAATGGTACGACCTCAACATCCAGCTATACCACTCCTAGGTATATACTCAAGTGATACCCCACCATTCAATAAGGACATTTGCTCAACTATGTTCATATCAGCCTTATTTGTAATAGCCAGAATCTGGAAACAACCTAGATGTCACTCAATGGAAGAATGGATACAGATATCGTGGTGCATTTACACAATTGAATACTACCCAGCAATTAAAGCAAGGAAATCATGAAATTTGCAGACAAATTCTAGGGAACTAGAAAATATCATCCTCAGTGAGGTAACTCAGAATGAGAAAGGCACATATGATACGTATTCACTTATAAGTGGTTATTAGACAAATAATATAGTATAAACATGGTAAAATCTATAGTCCTAAAGAAGCTAAAAAACAAGGAGTAACCCTAAGGAAGATGCATAATCCTTGTTCAGAAGGGCAAACGGGATAAACTTCTGAAGTAGGAGAACACAAGTAACCAGACAGGACAGGTCCTCCTTCCACAGAGAATCTCTGAAAGATTCTACATACCAGGGTACCAATGAGATACTGAGACTCATAGCCAAACTTTGGGAAGAGTACCAGAATCCTTATGGAAGAAGAGAGAGATAGAAAGACCTGGAGGGGACAGGAACTCCACCAGGAGAACAACACAGTCAAAATACCTGGAGAGGAACTAGATCCCCTGTTCAAAGGAAGCATATTGGCTGCTCAGTTTCCAAGTAGGTACCCTAGTAAGAGGTACAGGGGCTGTCTCTGACATGAACTCAGTGGTCAGCTCTTTGTTCACCTCCCCCTGGGAGATGCAGCCTTGCCAGGCCACAGAGAAAGATAATGCAGCCAGCCATGATGAGACCTGATAAACTAGGGTTAGATAGAAGGGGAGGAGGTCCTCCCCTATCAGAAGACTAGGGAAAGGGAATAGGGAGAGAAGAGGGAGAGTGGGTGGGACTAGGAGGAGAAAATGGAGGTGGCTGTAGTGGGAATATAAAGTGAATAAATTGTAATAAATAAATAAATATATAAATATATATATAATTTTTTTAAAGAAGAGGTAAAGTCCATGACAGAAAATAGTGTCAGTTGGTCTATATTTTTGTTAGTAGCAGCTTTGTGTTTCAGTTAGATGATTTCTCTTAATATTTGTGGTGGCCTCATAAGATGATACTATAGTCATTTTGAAACTGAAATGCATCCTACTGAAAGTACTGAAGTAACTGACTGAAGAACTGTGGGCCCAGTACAGAGTCTACTGTACTGTGCTTAAGGCAGCTTTTATACTGAGACACAGGGCTCAGTTTGCTGTCAGAGAACACAGCAAACTTCAAAGTAACTGGATAAACATCAGCTCTGTATCTTACCATCAGGCTTTCCTCAGCAATAGGGAAAATTTGATAAAAACCAGCTAATTGAAAATCTCTTCTACACAGACAAAGGAAAGATAAAACTTCAATCTTTCATGTATTAGGTGTACAATACTGCTGAGAGTAATTAATTTTTAATATGTATACATAGTTATATTTCTTTTAAAGTATGTTTTAATGTAAAACTTGCTCATTACCAGTAAAAGGATAATTTAATCAGCAGACACTATCATTATTATTTTATTATAATATTATAAGTCCCTGGAGAACAAAGACTTCAAATGCTTGAGACAGCAGTTTCTATTTTAGATAGGGATTATCTCATTTTTGGCAAATATAAAATAAAATAGAAAAACTCTTTGTATGTCATATTAATACCACTTGAGAGTGCTTAATATAAAAAGAGAAATTTAATTTTTGATTTCAACATAATCATATTTCAAAATATTGGATTCCAGCCTGTGCACACTTCCTTGGCTTAATTTTATATCTAATTAAACTAATCATAATGGAAAATGTATAATTCTACATTTCAAAATTCTGCTCGAATCCTAATTCATTTACAGTGAACCAATGGCACAAACCTCCAGCATGAGAATGAAGAAACTCTTATGAAATATTACCTGTCAGTGGCAATTCTGTGAATATTTACTAAATAGTACTTGACCAAAGGCTCAGCCAAGTATGTAGAATGGATTTCTAGCTCTGTATGATCCATTCTACACAGCATTAAAACAGACTCACATCTATTCCATTAGAAACAGGAAAGGAACAAGACAGAGTGGGGTGTCAAAAATGTGACACTTGAGGAATCCTATCCATTTATATCATTATTCACCCAAACTGCCCAAACATTTAGTGGCTTCAAACAATTATTTTATTCTTACTCCTGATTTCTGTGGTGACAAGTTTTGAACATGGCTCATTTGGGAAATTCATCTGTATTATGGACTTCAACTCATCTCTCTGTTCTTAGCTGGAGTGTGCTGGAGGGAACTTCAGCTGGTTCCATGAGCAGTCTGCATCATGCTGAGCTCACATCTTGGGAATTCCTACTTCAGTGAATCTCAGCTCCTCAAGAAACTAATTAGGAGACCACATAGACACAAAAAGAAAAATTAACTTCCTCTCTCCTTACAGTCTCCCAAATGGTATTAAAAGAATTACCCTTCTCATTAATAGGAACACTGAATCTCACAATGCAAGTTTAGGTTAACTCTCCACTCAGAGAGGCCTTTTATATGTCTGATATATTCTACATTCCTTTCTTTCATTCAAAAGGCCAAATTTATTACCACTGCCTTCCCAAACTCCAAATATATCAAGCCCTTCAGGTGGTGAGATGTGAAAATTCTGTTAAACTCATTTATTAATTTTATTTTTATTTTTATTAATTACAGTTTATTCACTCTGTATCCCAGCTGTAGCCTCTCCCCCAACCCCTCCCAAACCCACTGTCCCTCCCTCTTCTGTTCCTATGACCCTCCCTCAGTCCAATGATACGGAGGTCTTTCTTTCCATCTGACCCTTGTCTATGAGGTCTCATTAGGACTGGATTCACTGTCTTCATCTATGGACTGGTAAGGCTGCTTACCCCTCAGGTACAGGTGATCAAAGAGCCAGCCCATGAGTTCATGCCAGAGACAGTCCCTGGTCCTAATATTGAAGAACCCTATTGGACACCGAGCTGCTATTGGCTACATCTGTGCAGAAGTTCTAGGTTATCTCCATGTATGGTCACTCAAGTATGCAACAAGGACATTTGTTCAACCATGTTCATAGCAGCTTTATTTGCAATAGCCAGAACATGGAAAAAACCCAAATATCCCTCAGTTGAAGAGTGGATAAAGAAATTGGGGTACATTTACACAATGGAATACTACTCAGCAATTAAAAACAAGGAAATCATGAAATTTGCAGGCAGATGGTGAGATCATGTAAAGATCATCCTGAGGTATCCCAGAAGCAGAAAGACACACAGGGTATGTACTCACTTATAAGTGGATATTAGACATATAATATAAGAGAAACATACTAAAATCTGTACACCTAAAGAAGCTAAGCAAGAAGAAGGACCATTGGTAAGATGATCAATCCTCACTCAGAAAGACAAATGGGATGGACATCTGTTATACGCTTAACACCCTGGAAATAATACAACTGGTGCTACCTATGGTCTCCAGATTCCTCCCACACCCAAATAAGCCCTACTGGTCCGTGTGCTATCTCTGCTTTTTATCTATATCATGTAATTGTTAAAGTTATGTTTCTCAAATTGAAAATTTAATTGATTTTTTCTATTTGTTATATTCAAATTGCCTTCTTTGCTTTACATTTGGAGTGTTATCTTCTAATTTACCTCCAAATCTGTGCTTTAACCATGGTGAACATCACACCTTTCTCAGAAAGGAGCATGCACCCCTCTCCACAGCCTGTACAAGCTGCCATTCCTTCTTTGCATCTTCCACATCTTGAAGAAATGATCTGATCTTTCATTCGTTTACTCTTGTTCCTTCAATAACTATTTCTACCATGCATTGTATTTGTGTAAACATTTCGGGTTTTCAACAAACATGGGATGCATTGAGAGCAACAAAGGAGTTTATATGCTTTTCCAGAGTTCTAGAGTATGGCATGCATATCTAAGTTCCATAAATTGGAATTAATCTTATTACAGAAAAACAGCATAGCTGCATAAATATTTTCTTTATGAGGCTGGTTGTTCATTGTATGAGAACTCAAGGTTCTCTTTCTCTTCTTCAAATTATATTAGGATTTGTGGTTAAGTATAAATATGTTAGAGGAGCATTAACATTTTTCATTTTGAAACAATTGTCTTCACATGTTGACATTTGACATTTCCAAACACAATATCACAGTAAAATAAAATTTTCTCAGTAAATATCAGTTACAATAAAAATTTTAGATTAGTAATATTTCCAATTTAATGTTACATTTTCCTAGGTGAAAATGTGACATCATTTCATTATTAATAATTTTATTTTTTGGGATGTAATTTTTATTTTAAATTATTTTTATTTATTTTTTCCATGGGTAAGAATAGGCTTTTTAATTTTTTTTAAATTCTTTATTGAAAATACTTTATGCACTTTGTATCCCCCCTGTGGTTCCCTCCCTCCTCCCATTCTAATCCCTTCCTTCCTCCACCCTCTGCATGCATGCCCCTCCCCAAGTCAACTGATAGGGGAGGTCTTCTTTTCCTTCCTTCTGATCCTAGTCAATTAGGTCTCATCAGGAGTAGCTGCATTGTCTTCTTCTGTGGCCTGGTAATGCTGCTTCCCCCTTAGGGGGAGGTAATTAAAGAGCAGGCCAATCAGTTCATGTCAGAGACAGTCTCTGTTTCTATTGCAATGGAACCCACTTGGATACTAAACTGCCATGGGCTACATCTGTGCAGGGGCCTTAGGTTATCTCCATGCATAGACCTTGGTTTGGAGTATGAGTATCAGGAAAGACCCCTGTGCTCAGATTTTTTTAGTTCTGTTGCTCTCCTTGTGGAGTTCCTGTCCTCTCCAGATATTACTGTTTCCCACTTCTTTCCTGAGATAACCTGAACTCTGCCCAAAGGTTGCCCATTCTGATGGGTGTAAGGTGAAATCTTAGGGTTGTTTTGATTTGCATTTCCCTTATGAATAAGGACATTGAACATTTCTTTAAGTGTTTCTCTGCCATTCGATATTCCTTTATTGAGAATTCTCTGTTTAGCTCCGTACTCCATTTTTAATTGGATTACTTGATTTGTTGCTGTTTAACTTCTTGAGTTCTTTATATATACTGGATATTAGTCCTCTGTCAGATATAGGCTTGGTGAAAATCCTTTCCCAAACTGTAGATAGTCGTTTTGTTCTGACAACAGTGTCTTTTGCTTTACAGAAGCTTTTAAGTCTCATGAGGTCTCATTTATTGATTGTTGCTCTTAGAGCCTGTGCTGTTGGTGCTCTGTTCAGGAAGTGGTCTCCTGTACCAGTGAGTTCTAGGGTCTTCCCCACTTTTTCTTGTAAGCGGTTTAGTGTATCTTGTTTTATATTGAGATCTTTGATCTACTTGGACTTTAGTTTTGTGCAGGGTGATAAGTATGGATCTATTTTCTTTCAAGGCCTGTAAAGAATTATGTTGGTAATTTGATGGGAATTGCATTGAATCTATAGATTGTTTTTGGTAAGATGGCCATTTTTACTATATTAATCCTGCCAAGCCATGAACATGGGAGATCTTTCCATCTTCTGGTATCTTTTTTCTCATTCTTTCTTCAGAGACTGGAAATTTTTTTCATACAAGTCTTTGACTTGCTTGGTTAGGTTCACACCAAGGAACTTTATGTCCTTTGTGGCTATTGTGAAGGGTGTTGTGTCCCTAATTTCTTTCTCGGCCTTTTTGTCTGTTGTATACAGGAGTGCTACTGATTTTTTGGAGTTAATTTTGTATCCAGCCACTTTGCTGAAGGTGTTAATCAGCTGTAGGAGTTCCCTGGTAGAATTTTTAGGGTCACTCAGGTATACTATCATATCATATGCAAATAGCGATACTTTGATTTCTTCTTTTCCAATTTGTATCCCCTTGATGTACTTCAATTGTCTTATTGCTCTAGCCAGGACTTCAAGAACAATGTTGAAGAGATATGGAGAGAGTGGGCAGCCTTGCCTTGTTCCTGATTTCAGTGGGATTGATTTAAGTTTCTCTCTGTTGAGTTTGATATTGGCTATAGGCTTGCTGTATATTGCCTTTACTATATTCAGGTATGTGTCTTTTATCCCTGATTTCTCCAAGACTTTAACCATGAATGGATGTTGGATTGTGTCAAATGCTTTTTCAGCATCTAAGGAGATGATCATGTGATTTTTCTCCTTCAGTTTCTTTATGTGGTGGATCACATTGATGGATTTCCATATATTGAACCACCCCTGCATGCCTGGGATGAAGCCTACTTGGTCGTAGTGGATGATATCTTGGATGTGTTCTTGAATTCAGTTTGCAAGTATTTTGTTGAGTATTTTTGCATTGATGTTCTTGAGGAAGACTGGCCTGAAATTCTCTTTTTTTGTTCTGTCTGTCAGGTGACTGTGGTTTCATAGAATGAGTTTGGTAGTGTTCCTTCTGTTTCTATTTTTTTGAATAGTTTGAAGACTATTGGTGCTAGTTCTTCTTTGAATGTCTGGTAGAATTCTACACTGAAACCATATGGCCCTGGGCTTTTCTTGCATGGGAGACTATTGATGACAGCTTCTATTTCCTTAGGGGATATAGAACTATTTAATTGATTTACCTGGTCTTGATTCAGCTTTGGCATGTGGAATCAGTCAAGAAAATTGTCCATTTCATTTAGATTTCCAAGTTTTGTGGCATATAGGCTTTTAAAGTAAGACCTAATTATTGTTTAGATTTTTTTTTTAGTGTCTGTGGTTTTATCCCCCTTTTTGTTTCTGATTTTGTAGATTTGGATAGCGTCTCTCTACCTTTTAGTTAGCTTGGCTAAGGGTTTGTCTATCTTGTTGATTTTCTCAAAGAACAAGCTCTTGATTTCATTGATTCTTTGAATTGTTTTATTTGTTTCTAATTTATTGATTTCAGCCCTGAGTTTGATTATTTCCAGCTGTCTACTCCTCTTTGAGGTGTCTGCTTCTGTTTTTTCTAGGGCTTTAAGTGAGCCATTAAGTTGCTTGCATGAGATGTTTCGAATTTCTTTCTGAAGGCACTTAGTGCTATGAACTTTCCTCTTAGCACTGCTTTCAATGTGTCCCACAAGTTTGGGTACGTTGTGCCTTCATTTTCAATGAATTCTAGGAAGATTTTAATTTCTTTCTTTATGTCTTCTCTGACCCAGCTGTTATTTAGTAGCAAGTTGCTCAGTTTCCATGTGTGTGTAAGCCTTTTGCTATTTTGTCATTGAGTTCCAGCTTTAGTCCATGGTGATCAGATAGGATACAAGGGATTATTTCAATTTTCTTGTATCTGTTGAGTCTTGCTTTGTGACCAAGTATATGGTCTATTTTGCAAAAGGTTCCATGTGGTGCTGAGAAGAAGGTAAATTCTTTTGTGTTTGGGTGAAATAATTTTAAAAAATTATTTTTTATATTGATCACAGGTTATTTACTTTGTAGCCCTCTCTCTCATTCTTTCCCAATCCCACTCTTTCTCCTTCATCAACTCCCTGCCTCTTTCCAAGTCCACTGATAAGGGAGGTCCTCCTCCCCTTCCATCTGACCTTGGCTTATCAGGAATTTTCAGGATTGGCTGCAATGTCCTCCTCTGTGGCCTAGCAAGACTGTTCCTCCCTCAGGTGGGGGGGGGGTGTCAAAGAGCCAATGGAGTTCATGTTAGAAATAGTCCCTCTTCCCTTACTAGGGAAACCCACTTGGATACTGAGCTACCATGGTCTCCATCTAAGCCAGGGTTCTAGGTTATATCCATACATGGTCCTTGGTTGGAAATATTGTCTCATAAAAGACCCCTGTACCTTGATATATTTGGTCCTTGTGGAGCTCCTGATCTCTCCAGGTCATACTAACTCCCCTTTTTTTCATATGATTCCCTGAACTCTGCCAATGGTTTGGTTATGAGTCTCAGCATCTGCTTTGGTACACTGCTAGGTAGAGTCTTTCAGAGACTGTCTGTGGTAGGCACCTGTCCTATTTCTTGTTTTCTTCTACTTTCAGTGTCCATCCCATTTGTCTTTCTATGTGAGGATTGATCATCTTACCCCAGGTCCTCTTTATTGTTTATCTTCTTTAGGTGTACAGATTTTAGTATGTTTATCCTATCTTATAGGTCTAGTACCCATTTATAAGTGAGTATATATTGTGGGTGTTTTTCCACTCCTGGGATACCTCACTCAGAATGATCTTTTGTAGATTTCACCATTTGCCTGCAAATTTCATGATTTTCTTGTTTTGAATTTCTGAGTAGCATTCCATGGTATAAAAGTAGCACAATTTCTGTAACCATTCCTCCATTGGACATTTAGGTTATTTCCAGGTTCTGGCTATTACAAATAAAGCGGCTACAAACATGGTTGAGTAAATGTCCTTGTTGTGTACTTGAGCATCTTTTGGATATATGCATAGGAGTGGCATAGCTGGATCTTGAGGAAGCACTATTCCTAAGTGAGAAAGTGCCAGGCCGATTTCTGAAGTGGTTTTACAAGTTTACATTTGCACCAGCAATGGAGGAGGGTTTCCATTTCTCCACAACCTCTCCAGCATGTATTGTCACTTGAGTTCTTGATCTTAGTCATTCTGATGGGTTTAAGGTGAAATCTCAGGATTGTTTTGATTTTCATCTCTTTGGTGGATAAGGACATTGAGCATCTCTTTAAGTGTTTTTCTGCCATTCTATATTCTTCTACAGAGAAATCTCTGTTTAACTCTATACCCTATTTTTTTAATTGGATTGCCTTTTTAAGACTTTCAAATCCCCCAAAATTCTGTTTAAAGATAAAAACAAACAAACAAAACACAGGCCGTCAACACTGCCTTGAAGCAGTCAATGTGAATATCACTCACTTTTGTCAGGCCCAAACCTCCATGTTGGCTTATCTCACAAGAAGTGAGAAAATAAGCAACTTCAGATTCAATGAGCAGTGCTATGCTGACTCAGATTTTGTTACCTTGCTTTGCTACATGACTTAATGGTTCTGATTTATGGTTGTCACCTATACTTATTGACATCTTGTTTCAGTTCTCATTAACGAATGCTTTTTAACTGTTGAAACTAATCTACATGTGATTTTTAACAAGTGTTGGAGGAGAGGTTTGTTAGCCAATTGGAGCTGTGCTATTGTAGTTTTACATGCACTAGGTTTGTTAAAATAACCCCACCCTCCTAAGTGATAAATTTCCTAAGAGACTGTCCAGAGAGGCATGGGGAAATTTCTGCTTTGTTAATTATACATGTTTTATTCCTAGGAAAGAAAATGAAGCAAAAGGAATTAAGGATTAAACAGGAATCTACAAAAATTTAAGACAATTTTATAGAAGGCAGAGTAAAAGGCATTTAATAAATCAGAAAAAAGAAATAGAAATTATGTATCATAATTATCAAAAAATCTTTTAAATTATGCTACAGTATAAAGCAAACAACAAAACAAAATACCCCAGCAACAACAAAAACTACCATGTCTTTCTAAATCCAGGAGAAGATGCATGTATAGACAGAAATTTTGCTGTTGGCTATGTTTTTGAGAAATGGCTGCTAAAATGCAGATATAAGGAAAAAATGCTAAGAAAATCACAGCTAAACCTAAATTCCAAATTACGAGTGCTTTTTGATGTATATATATTGTAGCATTTTTCAAAAATGATAAACATAGACTGAATGAACATGTCTGAAAATGTCATATACCAGAGTAACACTAAAATATTCAATTAGAATTGAATAGGCAGTCTCAGAAAAAAAAAAAAAAAAACCTGTGCCCAGATTTTTTGGTTCTGTTGTTCTTGTGGAGGTCCTGTCCCTCCAACCAAAGACCATGCCTGGAGATAACCTAGAACCCTTGAACAGATGTAGTCCATGGTAACTCAGTCTCCAAGTGTATTCCCTAGTATTGGGAACAGGGACTGTCTCTGACATGAATTCTGTGGCTGGCTCTTTGATCACCTTCTACTGAGGGGGGGAACAGCCTTACCAGTCCACAGAGGAAGATAATGCAGCCAGTCCTGATGAGACCTGATAGACTAGGGTCAGATGTAAGGGGAGGAGGACATCCCCTATCAGTGTACTTAGAAGGGGAATGGGAGAAGTTGAGGGAGGGAGGTAGGGTGGAATTGGGAGGGGATGAGGGAGAGGGCTACATCTGGGATACAAAGTGAATAATATGTAATTAATTAAAATTAAGTTAATTAAAAAAGAAGTGAATAGAGTCTAGCAATATGTTACCAATTTCACTCATTTGTTTTATTTATATATTAATAATCCAAAGCAAAAAAAAATACATTTAACAACAAATAATTCATGTTTTGATATTGAATCACAGCTTTCTTTACTTTTGGCGTCCTAGTTAATCAAATTTCTCTTTTCAGTCTGTCACCTTTTAGTGTTTTAAGCAGGATATAAAGATAAATATTTATAATGTATTTAGAAATTTACTGGTTTAGGGAAATGGCAGTAGGAGGCTCTTCTCTAGCCTTCATGGTCTCTCCAGCATGAGTTGGCTAGATTTACAATACCAGGCACTAATTTCTTCTATTGAGTTGGCCTTGAGTCCAATTAGATACTTTTTGACGACTACCAAGATATTACTGCCACTGTAGCATAATTAGTAATTCTCTGCCAGGCTGGTTTGTTGTTCAAAGGCTTGTCTTCATTCATTGCTTGCTAAGCACCTTAGGAAACTAGGACAGCTAGTGCTCAAGGAGGAGGTTTTCAAGTCAGTTCTGGCTCTATTCCTCCAAGTTCTAAGTGTGTAGTGTCTTCAACAATATGGTCTTATCTACCACTTCTAAATGCAAACACTAGCAAATACAATAGCCTACACTGTTTGGAAGACCTCTTCGGATCCCTTGAAAAACAAGTAGAAAAGACGTCTTCTGAGTCTAAGCAAGTGGGCTTTTTTAAATTTATGTGCAATGACTTTATTAATATATAAAATCACATATATATACATATGTGGAGTGTATGTACATTTTCATATATATGCATATATATTAGATGTCTTTTTGAATAAGCTTATGAAATAGTAAGCTTCAGTGTGGCTGTTTCAATCATCTCTTTTCTCTCTCTCCACATGTAACACTTTATACTCCCCAGGTAAAGCAGCCTGATTTTTTCCCAATTTCCCTTTGGTGGTGCCTGTGTATTATTGACCCCATTTCTAGAGTTTGCTTTAAGAGTTTTTGTTTTGTTTCATTTTGAGACGGTTTCTCTGTATACCCTTGCATGTTCTGGATTCAGTGAGTAGAACACGCTGGCCTTGAACTCAGAGATCCACCTGCCTCTGCCTCCCTGAGTGCTGGTATTATAGGTGTGCAACACTGTGCTTGGCTACCTTTAGTTTTAAATATACATTTGTCATCAACTCTGTTTTAAACTAAAATAATTTTAATAGTGATTAATATAATTATAATATAAAGCAGTGCATTACATTTAATTCTCACTGAGTAATTTAAATTACAATTTTCAGATGGAGAAAGACAGGTAGAAAAACAGACAACATAAATTATCTGCATGAAAATAATATCTTGGTATATAATGGCATCTTAAACCAAGCTACCCTACGTGTTAGTCATTACTCAAAGCTAAGGCAGAAAGTGACAAAGATGATACATGTTTTATAACACTTATTTAAACTCATAAGACTTCAATAATTCTGTGCTAGACTACCTGATATGTTCTATACAACTGACACCTAGTAATTGCAACATTCCAGTTTTCTTTGAAAACAATGAAATATGTGTGTGTATGTGTGTGCATGAATATCCAACTGTTTTCATTAGTCATTGTAATAACAAACAATATACTTGCCTTTCTATAAATTTTTATGATATGGCAAAGAAACAATTAAAATATAAGTTTACATTGTTTTTAAAGTGTTGGGTGAGTAAAATATATCTAGAGAGCTGAAGATGTAAGATTTGCTCAACTACTGTTGGGCAGAGTGCATGGAATCTTATGTAAGAAGTGGGAAATAGTAAGATCTGGATAGGACAGGAACCCCACAAGGAGAGCAACAGAACCAGAAAATTTGAACACAGGGAACTTCCCAGAGACTCATACTCCAACCAACTACCATGCATGAAGATAGCCTAGAACCCCTTCATAGATGTAGCCCATGGCAGTTTAGTGTCCAAGTGGGTTACATGGTAATGGGAAGAGAGAGTGCCTCTGACATAATCTGATTGGCCTGCTCTTTGGTCATCTCCCCCTGAGGGGGGAGCAGCCTTACCAGGCCACAGAAGATGACAATGCAGCCACTCCTGATGTGATCTGATAGACTAAGATCAGAAGGAAGGAGAGGAGGACCTCCCTTATCAGTGGACTTGGGGAGGCGCATGCATGAAGAAAGGGAAGGGAGAGTGGGACTGGGAGGGGAGAAGGGAGAGGCTTATGGGGGAATACAAAGTGAATAAAGTATAATTAATAAAATTAAATTAAATTAAAAAAAGAAGTTAAACAAAAAAAATTTGCTCAACACTTGTGAAGAAAACTAAGCTTTATTGTTGGGTGAGGAGTCTCCAAAGATTCAAGGTATATTATCATTCACTGTGAAACAATATAGTAGAAAACTACACAAAGAGAATTGGTCCAGAGTGCATGAGCATTTGTGGTCTCTTCTTTGTGACTAATATAAAGCTTGTTCTAGGCTTATTTTTCCTTATTCTCTCCCATGCCTCACTGTTTAATGACTTTTGTGTCATCTTTAAATTAACCTTTGAGACTAACTGTAGGTTCATTTTATGAGAATTCAATAAGAAAATAAATGACATTGGCTGTGGTAAGAGAAGCAAAATTTATTTTAGAATATAATCTTCAGGTTCAAAGGGAATTATTTCACATCTGTGGTGCATAAAGATAGAGAAATTGAGCAAATGGATAAAATGCTATAAATGGTTTTTATTGTCTGTGGATTCTAAACTGCTATGTTTGCTTAGCTGGTTGGTGTTTGTAACTAGTTTCAGATCTTAGGTATTTAATGTATGGCAGAATATTAAAATGACAAAAAATAAAATATGTGAAAATAATAAAATATGACAAGTAAACCACGGGAGAACATTTATTGTTGCCAATATTATTTTTAATTTAGAATACTTATAACTAATTAAAGAAAATTTCTGCAGACATTTTTTTTAAGTTAAGCTGATCTAGGAAATTAAAAACTGATGTTCCCAGTACCTCCGGTCAAATATCTCATATACAAAAATGTGTGCCCTGTGCTGAGAAGATCTGTGTTAGGGAAAAGGATTACATCACACATATTCCAGTGCCATGGTAATTAGCTCAACAACCTACAAGAAAAATCTTTTAATGTGAGAGAACTAGTTCGGAATTATCCATGCTGTTTGAAGGAGAACTTGATTCTCAGTGTGACAGGAAATGTCATTTTGTGTTTTTTAAAAATGTGGCTCATCATATCAAACATGATTTTCGTTGTTGAAAATGACTTATTAAACAAGAGAGAGAAGTGGTTTTTTCAAGTTCATTGGCAGTGAAAACTACTTTTCTAATGTTTGTGTTATGTTTGTTTAGTTCATAGACTCTTACTGTCCCTTTAGGAGCATGCTTTCTTCATTCAACAGTATGATTGTTTGAATGAGAATGGCCCCCATACATAGTTATATTTGTTCAATTCATCTGCAGTTTGTGAAAACTTTTGGGAAGAATTAGGAGGCACAGCCTTGTTGGAGGATGTGTGTCACTGTGAGTGGGCCTTGAAGCACCAAAAAGCTTTAGCCATTCCCATTCTGATTCCTGAATTCTGCTTGTCATTTTGAGACATGAGTCCTCAGCTGTTCCTGTCATCACTCATCACGTCTTCACATTCCTATCATGGATCCTGTATCCCTCTGAAACTACATATCCAATTAAACACTCTGCAATTGAGTTTTATCATAGTAATAGAAAAATAGTGTATAAAAACAGTGTCACTGCTGTCCATGGTTGTATCTAGAGCATGAATACTATATTCACAAAGTTGCCATTAGTATTAGAATAGTTCATCTCTTGGAACTTAATACAGTCTGTGCTTTTAAAGGCCTATTAATGTGATAAAATAAGCAATTGTCTTAGATTTTTCAGTCATTTATTTTTTTTCTCTTCTGGACATACACATATACACCACTCATATATCACCACCATATAAACACTAAGAATGCATCTACTTTCTTGAGATAGTATCATGACCTAACATTGTATACTTCTTATGTTATACATTTGTTAGCTTTCATTATGGATTCTTGTTATCATGTGTTTAAAATCTAGCCATAACCTTCAATGGGCAAGGCCAGTGTTAAAGCACAGATTCACATAGAAAGCACAAAGCTGGGTTCAATTCCCAGCCCTGAACAGGAATGGTGGGGAGTGACTGTTAATCAACACTTAGGAGATGTGTAAGCAGGAGGATCAGAAGTTGAAGATCTTCCTAGGCTGCACAATAATTTCAAAGTCAGACTAAGATACTAGAGAACTGTCTAAAAAAATAAATAAATACTAAATACATGAATGAATGAATGAATGAATGAATGAATGAATGAAGCTCTAAAGATATCAGTGATCAAATAGACATTTTACAGTGGTATGTATAGATTTTTTTCTTTGAATTTTTTCTGCTCTCTTCTTCCCAAACACGGTCTTTACATGTCCTCCAGCTTACAGATCTCCCATTTTATAAAATAAAATGAACTAAATTTTATTCCTTTGTTGTCATTTTTTTTTCCTGGATTCTCATATGCCCCACCAGTCTTTTCTGGTAGAGTCTGGCATCCATCTGCATATACCACACCGTGTCATTAAAAAAAAAAAGATACCTATTCAGAAAATAGACTTCAGTAATGTGATAATTCACAAGGCAATCATTTTACCCCAAAACACTTGATGAATTTCTTCTACCTTTTTTTTTGTTTGTTTGGGAAGCAATAAATACTCACATTCTAATTCTTAATCACCCATACTAATTCTGGAATAGAAGCGGTCATCAACAGTCACCCTTCCAAAAGAAGCCCTGGGTCAGATGGATTCAGTGCAAAATTCTACCAGACCTTCAGAGAAGAGCTAACTTCAATTCTCTTCAAATTATTCCACAAAATAGAAACAGAAGCAACATTAACAAACTCATTCTATGAAGCCAAAATGATGCCTGAACAAACACCCAACAAAAAAGAGAACTTCGAATCTATCTCTCTTATGAAGATTGATGTAAAAATAGTCAATAAAATACTTGCAAACCGAATCCAAGAACACATCAAAGATATCATCCACCATGACCATGTAGGCTTCTTCCCAGGCATGCAAGGGTGGTTCAACATATGGAAATCCATCAATGTAATCCACCACATAATCAAACTGAAAGAGAAAAATCACATGATCATCTCCTTAGATGCTGAAAAAGCATTTGACAATGTCCAACACCCATTAATGTTTAAAGTCTTGGAGAGATCAAGGATACAAGGCACATACCTAAACATAGTAAAGGCAATATACAGCAAACCTATAGCCAACATCAGACTTAATGGAGAGAAACTTAAATCAATCCCACTGAAATCAGGGCCAAGGCAAGGCTGCCCACTCTCTCCATATTTATTCAACATAGTACTTGAAGTCCTAGCTAAAGCAAGAAGACAACTAAAGGAGATCAAGAGGATACAAATGGGAAAGGAAAAAGTCAAATTTTCACTAATTCTGACTATAATTTTTTTTTTAATTTCTGATATCATCTAATTCAATTCTTCAAATGCTTCCACCAGATGATAAAGAGGAATAATTGCTATGAAAAGAAAATAGCATCTTTGGGCTTGAAAAGTTCACCATAACATTATTTTTCTTTTAGTTTTTTATTCAAAATAATTTCACACAATATATTTTGATTATGTTTTCTCCTCCCTCAACTCAGATCCTACCTATCCAGATTCATGTGGGCTCTCTCCCTCTCAACCTCTCTGTCTCTTAAACACACACATGCACACACACACATACATAAGCACACAACTCAAACACACACTCTCACATACAAACTATAGCAAACCAAACACAAAATGAATAAGACAAAAACTCGGAAGTGAAACAAAAAGTCCACAAAACCAGAATTAAACAAAGCACGAAGTCCCTTTTGTGTTGACCTGCTCCTTCTGCACATGGGGCCTGCCCTGGAATATGGCCGACACACCTACTGCCACTCCATCAGAGAATATTGATATATTTCTTTACCCAGTAAGTATCAATTGCACATACCCTTCTGAATAAAGGTGAGACCGTTTGTCCATTTCCCCTTTTCAGTTCTGACAGTTTCGACTTGTATAGATATTGTGCATTCTTCCACAGCCTCAGCAAATTTGAACCTTTGTCAGTCCTATGGTCTGAAAGGTATTGTTTCCTTGGTGCCATCCACCACCTTTAGCTCTTACAAACTTTCTGCCTCCTCATTCACATAGATCTGAGCCATGACAGGAGGGTTTTGATAATGATACCCCATTTAAGACTGAGAACCCCAAAGTTTTCCATTCTCTGAACATTAACCAATTGTGGGTCTCTATTTTGATTCCCTTCTATTACAAAAAGAAACTTCCCTAACAATGGTTGAGTGATGCACTTATCTGAGGATATAGCACTGTGCTGTTAGAAGTTGTTTTATTGCTTTGTTCCTTTATCAGAATAAAAGTAGTTGATTTCTTCAAGACCTGTGATATATCTACTCTCAGTTGATATGACGCTTGAGCAGTGTCACGTATGGGTTCTGTCTCATAGAGTGGCCTGTTAATATAATTTTTAAAAAGTAATACATTTCTCCCTTCACTATGTGTCTCAGCATCTGGTTCAATATCCTGTTGGGTAGTCTTTCAGAGACCCCTTGAGGAGGCTCCTATCTTGTTCCTTGTTTTCTCCCACTTCCAATGTCTATCCTGTTTTCCCCTGTGAATGAGGATAAAGCCTCTTCCCTAGGATCCGCCTTGTTGTTTAGCTTCTTTAGGACTATAGATTTTAGTATGTTCTGTATTATATAGCTAATATACACTTATATGGGAGTATATATCATGTGTGTCTTTCTGCTTCACTCAGTGGACTACTTCACTCAGATGATCTTTTCTAATTCCATCCATTTCCCTACAGATTTCGTGATGTCCTTATTTTTAATTGCTGAGTAGTATTCCATTGTGTAATATCTTATAAATCACAGAAAATTTATTTCTAGATTTTTTTTCAGATTCTGGCTCTTATGAATAAAGCTGCTATGAAGTAGTTCAACAGATGTCCTTGTTGTATGGTTAACCATCTTTAGGATATATTCCCAGGAATGGTGCAGCTGGGTCTTGAGGTAGCACTATTCTTAATTTTCTGAGAAAATGCCAGATTGATTACCAAAGTGATTATAAAAGTTTACATTCCCACTAGCAATGGAGGAGGGTTCCCCTTTCTCCACATCCTCTCCAACATGTGTTGTCACTTGAATTTTTGAACTTAGTCATTCTTATGGGTGTAAAGTGAAATATCAGGGTCATTTTGATTTACATTTCCCTGATGACTAAGTACATTTATCATTTTTTTCTATATTAATTACACTTCATTCACTTTGTATCCCCCCTGTGGTTCTCCCCCTCTGCCCATCCCAATCGCTCCCTTCCTCCACCCTCTGCATGCAAGCCCCTTCCCAAGTCCACTGATAGGGGAGGACTTATTTTCCTTCCTTCTGACCCTAGTCAATTAGGTCTCATCAGGAGTGGCTGCTTTTGTTTTTTGTTTTTTTTTTTTTTTTTTGTGGCATGGTAATGCTGCTTCTCCCTTAAGGGGAGGTAATTAAAGAGCAGGCCAATCAGTTCATGTCAGAGACAGTCCCTGTTCCTATTACAATGGAATCCACTTGGATACTGAACTGCTGTGGGCTATATCTGTGCAGGGGTCTTAGGTTATCTCCATGAATAGTCCTTGGTTGGAGTATCAGTCTCAGGAAGGACCTCTGTGCTCAGATTTTTTGGTTCTGTTGCTCTCCTTATAGAATAAACCTACTAAAATCTGTACTCCTAAAGAAACTAATCAAGAGGGAGGACTCTTGTTAAAATGCTTAATTCCTATCCAGAAAGGCAAAGAGGCTGGACATCAGAAGAAGGAGAAAAGAGGGAACAAGTCAGGAGCCTGACACAGAGGACCTCTAAAAAGCTCTGCCCTGCAGACCATCAATGTAGATGCTGAGACTTATGGGCAACCTTTGGGCAGAGTGCAGGGAATCTTAGGAAAGAAGTGGGAAACATTTATCATTTCTTTAACTGTTTCTCTGCCATTTTATATTTCTCTATTGAGAATTCTCTGTTTAAGTCTGTACCCCATTAATTGGATTACTTGGCTTAATGGTGTTTAACTTCTTGAGTTCTTTATATTTATACAAACTTAATACATTCTGTTTTGTTTTAAATCATTAATTATTTTATATTTTCTTTTGGAGGATGGTTATTTCACATTTACTCATAATTTTCAAATTTTGGCAACACTTAAATGTCTTTCAGTACATAAGCAAAAACAAAAACAAAACAAACAAACAAACAAACAAAAACCTGTGGTATATCTAAAATGAGAAATGATGAAAACCATAAATAGCAAACATATTTCTTTTTTCTCTTTTGTTACTATTATTATTATTATTATTATGTTGTTGTTGTTATTTACAAGAATTTACTTTGTATTTTGTTTGTAGTCTGCTCCCCCTGCCCCATCTCCTTCTGGGCCCACCCTTCCTCCCACTTACGCGCCTATCCTTCTCTTCTTCTCCACTGATAAGGGAAGTCATCCTCTCCTATTGTCTGACCATCATGTACCATCAGGGCTACCTGAATCCTCTTGCTCTGGGGGCTGGCTATGTAACCACACCAGGAAGAAATAATCAAGTAGCAGACAACTAAGTTCATGTCAGATACTGTCTCTTCTCCCCTTACAAAGCAATCCACATGGAAACTAAGCTGTCTATGGGATACATCTGAGTAGGGGTGTATGTCTTCTCCATGCATTGACTTTGGCTGACACATCAGTCTCTGCAGTCACCCCTGCGCCAAGCATTTTGGTTTTGTTGGTCTCCTTGCAGTGCTCCTGTGTCCTCCAGATCCTTCTATATGATCTTATATATACCTCTTCTTCCACAAGACTCCCTGTGCTCTGTCCAAAGTTTGGCTGTGAATCTGTGCATCTGCTTCAATCCCCTGCTGGGTGGAGACTTTTAGAGGACGTCTGTGATAGGCTTTCATCCTGTTCCCTTTGTTTTACCTCTTCTTTAAATAGACTTTAAATAGTCTTACTTGATAATGCCATGCTTTATAGTTTTACTCAAACTTTAAGTAGTATTTATGAAATAACAAATCTGAATTCGACTTCCATTAACCCAGATTAAACCCAAATCTGCTGCTTTGGTAACAAGATGAAGAAACAGAAGGAACAGCAGAGAAGAAGAGTGAGCCAGCCACTTTCAGTCCTTCATCCAGCTTCACAAATGACCTAGGACTTCGAAAATAAAGATACAGTCAGAAGAGAAAACCAACTCAGCCATAGACACTCTTTGTTGATGAACATCTGAGTGAGTTTCATAAATTGGCTGTGTTAAAGAGTGACATGTTATCCATGCACAAATGCCTCTGTAATACACTGACTTCAATACTCTCATATTTATTCTCAGGATTAGTATAGCTGTACTTAATGGGCATTCCACTTCTAGTTTGTTTCAGAACCTCTTTTGTGATTTCCATAGTGGTTATACCATTTTACTTTCTCACCACTAGTATATTTAGGCTTAAATATACTGGTAACAAATACCAGCATTTGTTACTCTCTATCATTTTTTAAAATTCTACTTTATTTATTTTGTATCCCCCCTCTAGTTCCCTCCCTCCTCCACTCCCAACTCCTCACTTCCTCCCCCTTCTCCACACAGTCCCTTCCCCAAGTCCACTGGTAGGGGAAGGTTTCTTTTTCTATTGATAAAATATTTTTTTAAGTTTAAGTACTTATGTGAATATATGTGCTTTTCTGTGTATAAGTGAAGGAACCCCAAGATTCCAGAAGAGGATGTCAGATACCCTGGAACTGAAGATACAGAATGTTGTGAGCTATCTGATACGGGTTCTGAGAACTAAATACAGATTTCTGGAAGGATAGCAAGTATTTTTAACTGTCAGGTCATCTCCCCAGGCCCTGGCTTTAACTTTTTTTACTTTTTAATTTAAAAAAATTATTGTCTTCTGGAGGTATCTCCATCCCTGATCTCAAGCTGTACTATAGAGCAACAGTAATAAAAACTGCATAGTACTGGCATAGAAACAGAATGGGGGATCAATGGAACCGAATAGAGGACCCAGAAATAAAGCCACACACTTATGGACATCTGATCTTTGACAAAGATGCCAAAACCATACAATGGAAAAAAGACAGCATCTTCAACATATGGTGCTGGTCCAACTGGATGTGTACATGTAGAAAAATGAAAATAGATCCATACTTATTACCCTGCACAAAACTAAAGTCCAAGTGGATCAAAGACCTCAGCATAAAACCAGACACATTAAATCGGCTAGAAAAATAAGTGTGGAATACCCTAGAACTCATTGGTACAGGAGCCAACTTCCTGAACAGAACAACAACAACACAGGTTCTAAGAACAACAATCAATAAATGGGACCTCAAGAAACTGAAAAGCTTCTGTAAAGCAAAGGACACCGTCATCAAAACAAAGCGACTGCCTACAGATTGGGAAAGAATCTTCACCAACCCTTTATCTGACAGAGGACTCATATCCAGTATATATAAAGAACTAAAGAAGCTGAAAAGCAGCAAACCAAGTAATCTACTTAAAAAATAGGGAACAGAGCTAAACAGAAAATTCTCAATAGTGGAGAAAGGGGAACCCTTCTCCACTGCTGGTGGGAATGTAAACTTGTACAACCACTCTGGAAAGCAATCTGGCGCTTTCTCAGACAACTAGGAATAGCTCCTCCTCAAAATCCAGCCATACCACTCCTAGGCATATATCCAAAAGAGGCTCAAGTACACAAAAAGGACATTTGCTCAACCATGTTTGTAGCAGCTTTATTTGTAATAGCCAGAAGCTGGAAACAGCCCAGATGCCCCTCAATTGAAGAATGGATGCAGAAATTGTGGTACATCTATACAATGGAGTATTACTCAGCAATGAAAAATAAGGAAATCATGAAATTTGCAGGTAAATGGTAGGACCTGGAAAGTATCATCCTGAGTGAGTTGTCCCAGAAGCAAAAAGACACACACGGTATTTACTCACTCATATAGACATACAACATAGGATAAACCCACTAAAATCTGTGCATCTAAACAAACTAAGCAAGAGAAAGGACCCTAACTAAAATGTTCAATCCCCATACTGAAAGGCAAAGAGGATGGACATCAGAAGAAGAAGAAGAAAATAGGAAACAACCTAGGAACCTGCTACAGAGGGCCTCTGAAAGCCTCTGCCCTGCAGACTGTCAAAGCAGATGCTGAGCCTGATGGCCAACTGTCTGGCAGAGTGAATGGAATTTTATGTAAGAAGTGGGAAATTGTAAGAGCTGGAGAGGACAGGAACTCCACAAGGAGAGCAACAGAACAAGAAAATTTGAACACAGGGAACTTCCCAGAGACTCATACTCCAACCAAGGACTATTCATGGAGATAACCTAGAACCCCTGCACAGATGTAGCCCATGGCAGTTCAGTGTCCAAGTGGGTTACATAGTAATGGGAAGAGGGTCTGTCTCTGACATAATCGGATTGGCCTGCTCTTTGATCACATCCCCCTGAGGGGGGAGCAGCCTTACCAGGCCACAGAAGAGGGCAATGCAGCCACTTTTGATGAGAACTGTTAGACTAAGATCAGAAAGAAGGAGAGGAAAACCTCCCCTATCAGTGTACTTGGGGAGGGGCATGCATGCAGAAAGGGGAAGGAGGGTGGGATCAGGAGGGGAGGAGGGAGGGGCTTATGGGGGAATACAAAATGAATAAAGTAAATAAAATTCATTTCAAATAAAATTTCAACCTTGTATGAAATGTATACATAGTACTCATGTCTCTAACATACCCTGATTTCCTCCTCACCTCTAATCAACTGCCGATTCTCCATATAAGTCTCTTTTCCATATTCATGCCCTTCTTTTTGAGACACGTGGCTTTAACCATGTCAATCTTTGTGGCAACGTGCTAGAGTTTGTAATTGGAAACTGTTGGACTCACCATTAGCTTCTCAACTGATGGCATGGATTTCATAGTTACCAGAACATTTTACTGAATTCTAGTTCAGTCTGGGAGCCCCTTGACACTCTAGTTGGCTGTTGACAGGTTCATTTTTACTTTGTACAACCTTAGCTTAGTGCAGTGTCATTGAGTTTGTCATTGGAGATGCTGTATCATGCCCAAGATGTAATGCCATAGCATTTTTTATTGTCTTCCATATCTTCCTTTTTATCTATCCTCCTTTGCAATGTTTCCTGATTTTTACAGAGGATGATATAAATGTCTGCTTATGGCTGAATATTTAGTCTTCACCTAATTTCAGTACTTTTAGCAATTATATGTCTTTACCACTGTTACTGCAAAAAGGAAATTCTCTAAGGCTGAAGGTAGCATTTATCTACAAGTACAAGTAATTCAAAAATAATTTGACAGTATGACGAATTAGGTAAATAAAATTAGTATATTTTTCCTAGGGTTCATTGCTTATCTAGACATGGGTTTTTAACTGGAATCTATGGATACCCTCTTGTGGAACGGACCTCAAGTTTAACCCAAAGTGATTTGTTACCTTCATAACATTCACATACCATAAACAATTGGACAAATCTTGGCTGAAAAGTTTGTACTAAGGATAATAAAGTTTGTAGGGTAAGAATATTCATTCCCTTATCATTCTGCACGATACCTTCTAGCACTATGAAAGGTAGGCATCAAGGAGAAAGTTTCTATCTCAATTTCACCATGATTTCTCTGTATCTTGAAATCAATTTGAATTGTCTTTTCAGAAATACTCTTTTATCATACTTGTTCTGGTAGGCAAATTTGGCACTAAGATTTTAGTTTAATTATCTATGACTTGTAAAATGTTCAATTTCTTTGAGATTCTATCTCACCTCAGATGGGCTTTTTTTTTACTTTGATTCCTAAATTTTAATTAAATTTTTATTTTTATATTATTTACAATTTATTCACTTTGTATCCCAGATGTAGCTACCTCCATCATTCCCTCTCAAACCCACCCTCCCTCTCTCATCTCCTCCCATGCCCCTCTCCAAGTTCACTGATAGGAGAAGTCCTCTTCCGCTTCCATCTGACCCTAGATTATCAGGTCTCATCAGGATTTGCTACCTTGTCCTCTTCTGTGGCCCGGCAAAGCTTCTACCCCCTCGGTGGTGGTGGTGGGGGGGGTCAAAGAGCCTACCAGAGTTCATGTAAGAAACATTCCCTGTTTCCCTTACTAGGAATCACACTTGGATAATTAGATGCCATGGGTACATCTGAGCAGGGGTTGTAGGTTATATCCATGAATGGTCCTTGGTTGCAAATCAAAACGACTCTGAGATATCATTGTATACCCATCAAAATGGCTACGATCAAAAACTCAAGTGAAAATACATGCTGGTGAGGATGTGGAGAAATGGGAACCCTCCTTCATTTTGATGGGAATGTAAACTTGTGCAAGAACTTTGGAAATCTATCTGGTACTTTCTCAGACAATTAGGAATAGTGCTTCTGAGAAAGACAAACACGGTATATACTCGCTTACATAGACCTTCAAGATATGATAAACATAATGAAATCTATGCACCTAAAGAAGATAAACAAGAAAGAGTACCGGGGGTAAGATGATCAATCCTCACTTAGAAAGACAAATAGGATGTGCATCGAACGTATCACAGGAGTCTACCGCAGAAGGCCTCTGAAATACTCTACCTAGCAGTGTTTCAAATCAGATACTAAGACTCATAACCAAACTTACGGCAGAGTACAGGGAATCATATGAAAGAAGGGGAGTTAGTATGACGTGGAAAGTATAGGAGCTCCACAAGGACCAAATATATCTGGGAACAGGGGTCTTTTCTGAGACTGATACTCCACCAAGGACTGTGTATGGATATAACCTAGAACCTCTGCTCGGATGTAGCCCATGGTAGCTCAGTAACCAATTGGTTTCCCATAGTAAGGGGAACAAGGACTATTTCTGACAGGAGCTCAATGACAGGCTCTTTGACTTCCCCACCCCCCAAGGGAGGAGCAGTCCTGCTAGGCCACAGAGGAGGACTTTGCAACCAGTCCTGAAGATACCTGATAAAACAGGGTCAGATGAAAGGGGAAAAGGTCCTCCCCAATCAGTGGATTTGGAAAGGGGAAGGGAGGAGATGAGGGAGGGAGGGAGGGGGGGAGGGAGGGAGGGAGGGTGGGAGGGAGGGAGGGAGGGAGGGATTGGGAGGGAATGAGGGAGCAGTATATACCTGGGATACAGAGTTAATAAAATGTAACTAATAATAAAAATGAAAAATAAAAATAAAAAAAGGAACAGTGCTTCCTCACGATCCAGCGATACCACTCCTAAGCATATATCCAAAATATGCTGAAGTACAAAACAAGGACATTTGCTCAACCTTGTTTGTAGCAGCTTTATTAATAATAGTCAGAAGTTGGAAACAACCCAGATGTCCCTCAACGGAGGAGAGAATACAGAAATCGTGCTACAATCCATTGTGTAAACAATGGAATACTACTCAGCAATTAAAAACAAGGAAATCATGAAATTTGCAGGCAAATGGTGGGATCTACAAAAGATCATCCTGAGTGAGTTATCCCAGAAGTAAAAAGATACACATGGTATATGCTCACTTATATGAGGATACTAAACAGAAATATAGGATAAACATACTAAAATCTGTACAGCTAAAGTAGCTAAGAAAGAAGGAGGACCCTGGGTAAGATGATCAATCCTCACTCAGAAAGATAAATGGGATGGACATTAGAAGAAGAAAACAGGAAACAGGACAGGAGCCTACCACAGAGGGTCTCTGAAAGACTCTATCTAGCAGTGTATCAAAGCAAATGCTGAGACTTTTAACCAAACTTTAGGCAAAGTACAGGGAATTCTATGAAAGAAGGGGGGAGATAGTAAGACCTGGAGAGGACAAGAGCTCCACAAAGAGAGCAAAAAATTCAAAATATTTGGTCACAGAGGTCTCTTCAGATGGACTTGTTAATAAAAATAAATAAATAAATAAAAATCCTGCGAGGATGCAGGAAGGATGGGATACTTTGAAGGATATCACTTTTTAAGACTACTCTATAAGGATTTATATTCAGGTATTTTCATTGAGTTATCTGTGACTCAGTTGGTAGACATCGAGGCTGATTCTATTTCCTAACTATTATAAATAGAGAGATAATGAATATGAACACCTTTATCTGTAGGAATATATAAAGACGTTTAAGTTTGGACCCAGGAATGATATATAAATGTTACATGGTAGTTCTGTTTCTACCTTCTTGAGGAGCATCCACATTGACTGCCACCACAAGTGAATAAGTATTTGACTTTTCCCCATTCTCGTAATAATTTATTTTTATAACTTTTTTTTTAATTTCAGAATGACAGCCATTTTAATTGGGATGACTGAAACTTAAATAGTTTTAATTTTCATTTATCGTTAATGATGTTGAATACTTTAAAAATGTTTATTAGTCATTTAGATTTCTTTTAAGATTATGTTTAGAACCATAGTCCATTTTAGACTGGGTTATTTCTCTCTTTTATGTTTTGTAAATTATTTGTGCTCTTGGTCTACTAACCCTGCGTCTGACTTATAGCAGATAAAGATTCCTCTTTAGATTTGGGAAATTTTTGTATGATTTTATTCATGTATTCTATGATCTTAGCTTAGAATTCTGCTTCTTTTATGTCTAGAATTGTAGAGGTTTTCTTTTCATAGTGGCCTAAATTTGCCACACATTCTGTTCTTTTTAAATAAAATGATTTTGATTATTGAATGGATAAATTCTTTTATTTTGTCAGTAAGCCCTGATATTCTTGTCTTCTACATGGTTATTTCTGTTTGTGATGTGTTTTCACTGAGTTTTAAAGTGTAATTTAATGAAATGTTTAATTTGAATTTTATTGAAGCTTTGGTTTTCTTCAACATTTTTGATTCTTGATTGAATTCATGTTTTATATCTTTCATTGTCTTTATTATTTTATTCAGCAAATAAATTATTTGTTTTTATTTGTGTTTTTTTTTTAATCTTTAGGTCTTCAATCCTTTAAAATTAATCTACATGTGTACTTGTCATCTATGAAGTCCTTGAATGTGTTTATAATTGTTATTTTTAATTCTCTGTATTAATATACATTTAAATTATTCTTGTTGGGTACCATTACTATATGATTTTTTAGTTTTTCAGGGAATCTTGTCGTGTTTTGCTCATACCTTTTGCATTTTTGTGATGGGATCTGAGGATTGTAATTTTTGTTTGAGTATGGGTGTCTGTCCCACCTACATTGAGAAGGAATTGCTGTCTTTGTTGTCACCCTAACTTGGATCCTCAAGAATCTGAGAGAAGATCCTATGACGTTCATTCTTTCAGTCACCTAGTGTTCCTGAATTAGCTTCACTGATACCATTTCAGCAGCTAATGGTGTCACTGGGTCTTGTCCAACTATTCTGTAGCTACTTGGAATAGATCCTGGCATGGGAGCAGGCTGAGGCCAAGGGGTCTCACCACTAGTAGCTATGTATATAGCTGTGTGCAGAGGTTCTCAGAGATGAGCTAAGTGTTTTTACCGTTGGTGCCTGGAGCAAGGTCAGAAGACAGGCTGAAAGGTGAGGTACTTCATGAGTATGGCTCTTAGGCAACATCACTGCACACTCGAATTCTATGCAATGTCATAGGTATCTCAGACCAGCTCAGCACTCAGAGTACCATTTCTTTAGCCTCCCAAATAAAGGCATTGCATTTGTACACTGTTGTATATAAATCTGGATTCATTTAATGTTCTTATAACTTTCTCTGAATCAATTAGTTCATTAAACTGTAAACATTTTAATGAATGAAATATGCATTTTCTGCTTATCCAAAGGTGAAGTAATAATTATTAGCCACGAGGAAAACAAAACTTCAGAGTTAATAAAAGTTTTGGAAATTTTTAAATATTATGGAAATAGTAGATAATTTTCTTTTTTGGGGGGTAGACAATTTTTTAAAATTAACTTTCCAACTCCAATTTCCCGTAGTATCTGGATCAATCCTGTTTTTCACCTTGTCTCATGTAGCCTAGGGTAGTTTCGATGGCTTTGAATTATTATTTTTTTATCCTCTTGCTTCAAATTCCCATGTGTTGGGATTATAGGACATTCCACCCATATCCAGAGATTCATGAGCAGCTTCACAATGTCACTGAGATTTATCTTAATACCAAGATATATGCCACCTTTCCACTGATAACAAGGTTCTAACTCACTACTCATAACTAATGTTAGTGTCTATCTCAGATTGCAAAGAAATAAGTGTACATTACCAGTTATTTCTAGTGCTTAGGGTCTTTTGAATATTTTCTGTCTTTCAGCATGAGAAGTATTCAGATTAATGAAGTATGTCTAGATTAAATCTATAACCTTTAATTTCATGTAGCCAAACATTTGGGACCCTTGATTTCTCAACACTGACATTAGGTAGATGATAAAATTAATGGTAGTCATTTCAGCAGGCAAAACTCAAGAATATATTTTAGCTACTCTGTCTGTGCCATACCTAAATGTAATGGTTTGAAAAATGAGCTTTAAGGTATTTCATATCTACCATATGTTAACTATATGATTTAAAAAGTTAAGACTTGTGTATCCTCTTCATGTCCATTGATGGCAATAGTTTATTCTGCATAGGATTGTTCTCAGTATTATATGAGTTAAAATTTAATAAGATACTTAAATAGCACTACAGCCAATTTCTAAGTGTAGTTAACAATATCATTCTAATAATTCACCAATATGACTGCTTAACTTTTGTTTTTAGTTTGTTAGTTATTAATCTTATCTAACTGTAGAATTTATTAAAATTATACAGATCTTGATTTTTACTAAATAGTCTCAGAAACATATATCAAGATTGTAATATAGAACCTGATAGAACTATGTTTTTCTTAATTTATAGTGAGATGAGGAATATTCTTCTGGCTATATCTTATGATGTCCTTGACCACAGGGTCATCTTTTAAGAATAATCAGTAATATGTGGTCCACTTCAATAATAATTACACTAGCAGAAAGGATGGCTACTATGTTAATGGTTTCCTTCATCTTGTCCAGTAACACCTCTCAAATGACAGTGTCTTTTTGGTTTGTAGGTTTCTTTTTTAATTATTTTTTTATTTATTTTAGTTACAGTTTATTCACTTTGTATGCCAGCTGTAGCCCCTTCGCTCATTCCCTCCCAATTCCACCCTCCCTTCCTCATCTCCTCCCTGCCCCTCTCTAAGTCCACTGATAGGGAGGGGCTCCTCCCCTTCCATCTGACCCTAGCTTATCAGGTCACTTCAGGACAGGCTGCAATGTGGTCTAGCAAGATTGGTCCTCCCTCAGGAGTGGGGGGGGATGTAAAAGAGCCAGCCATTGATTTCATGTCAGAAACAGTCCCTGTCCCCTTACTAGGGAAAACCACTAGGATACTGAACTGCCATGGGCTCCATCTGAGCAGAGGTTCTAGGTTATATCCGGCATGGTCCTTGGTTGGTCTTCCACAGAAAGGACCCCTGTGCCCAAATATATTTGGTCCTTGTGGAGCTTCTGTCTTCTTCTGAGTGAGGTGTTCCAGAAGCAGAAAGACACACATGGTATGTACTCACTTATAAGTGCATACTAGATCTATAAGATAGGATAAACACTAAAATCTGTACACCTAAAGAAGATAAACAAGAAAGAGGACCCAGGGTAAGATGTCAATCCTCACAAGAAAGACAAATGAGATAGACAGTGGAAGTAGGAGAAAACAAGAAACAGGACAGGAGCCTACCACAGAGGGCCTCTGAAAGACTCTCCCTAGCAGTGTATCAAAGCAGATGCTGAGACTCATAACTAAACCTTCAGCAGAGTGCAGGGAATCATATGAAAGAAGGGGGAGTTAGTAAGACATGGAAAGGACAGGAGCTCCATGACGTTTGTATGTTTCTGGCAGTGATTCTGCACCACATAAAACTGAGAGCTCTCTGAGCTTCCTCCTCTTTTTTCATACAGATGACACAATTACATGTTGAATTATGTTACATTTTAACTCAAAAACCATCTTTCTTTTTCTGAACAAAATATTTTGCAGTTAAATGATTATAGTTTTCAGACAGATTTGTGTGCAAATAATTAGAAGACTCTAAAATAAATGAAAAGCACCAATAGAATTCATATTTTTTTAAATTATGTCTGTAAGGAGGGTATCTGTGTGAGGGCATGTACATACAGATGCTGTTGCTTTCACAGGTCAAAGATAATCCTGGATCTGGATTTACAGACAGTTGTGAGGTGCCCAACATGGATGCTGGGAATCAAACAGTATCCTCTGTAGAAGCAGTTTGTTCTCTTAAACAGTGGGACATCTCTCTAGTACTCAATAGAATATATAAAATATAATAATGAAAGAATAAACTAATAAGATTGTACATAATTATTTCACTGGGTTGCACATGTATGATTTTATATAATTTCAGAATGTATGGCAACAATTGTTGACATTTGTGTATTTAGTACTTTACCTGGTTATAAGACATATATATATATATATATATATATGTATATATGTGTATATGTATATGTGTATATATATATGTATGTATATATGTATATACATATATATGTATATTTCAACCTTCAATATCCTTGTACAATTTCTTTGTGTTCTAAATTTAAAATTTACTATGAAAGTAATATATTTACATTGGATATCTAATGTTACAAAATTGTATTTTTATGCAAAAATTTTTAATTTATTATACTACATTTACTTTGTATCCCAACTAGAGCCCCCACCCTTATCCCCTCTCAATCCCACCATCGCCCCTTCTGCTCCGGTCCACTGATAAGTGAGGTCCTGCTCCCCATCCATCTACACTAGTCTAACAGGTCTCATTAGGACTGGTTGCATTGTCTTCCTATGTGGTCTAGTAAGCCTGCCCCCTACTCCAAGGGAAGTGATCAAAGAGTCAGACACTGAGTTCATGTCAGAGATAGTCCCTATTCCCCATACTAGGGAGCCCATTTGGAGACTGAAAAGCCATGGGCTACAAGAGTTCCAGGTAACATCCACAAATAGTCCTTGGTTGTAGTACCAGCCCCCAGGAAAGACCCCTGGGGCCAGATTTTTTGGTTCTGTTGTTCTCCTTGTAGAGCTCCATCCCCTCCAGATCTTTCTATCTCCCCATTCTTTCATAAGAGTCTCTGCACTCTACCCCAAGTTTGGCTATGGGTCTCAGCATCTGCTTAATTACCGTGCTGGGTCAAATCTTTCAGAGATCCTCTGTGGTGGGCTCCTGTACTGTTACTTGATTTTTGCCCTCTTTCGATGTCAATCCCATTTGCCTTTCTGAATGAGGATTGAGTCTCTTACACAGGGTCCTCCTTCTTGATTAATTTCTTTAGGTGTACAGATTTTAGTGAGTATATACCATATGTGTCTTTCTTTTTCTGGGATACCTCACTCACGACGATCCTTTCTGAACAGACCACCAACAGCACAGGCTCTAAGAGCAACAATCAATAAATGGAAACTCTTGAAACTCAAAAGCTTCTGTAAAGCACAAAACGACAGCCTGCAGATAGGGAAAGGATTTTCACCAACCCTATCTCTTACAGTGGGCTAATACCAAGAATATATAAAGAATTCAAGAAATGGAAACAGCAAAAAATCAAGCAATCCAATTAAAAATGAGGTACAGTGTTAACAGATAATTCTCATTAGACTAATATCGAATGACAAAGAAATACTTAAATAAGTGTTCCATGCCCTTACTCATCAGGGAAATGCAAATCACAGTGACCTTGATATTTCACCTCACACCCATCAAAATGGCTAAGATCAAAAAAATCAAGTGACAGGAACTCCACAAGGAGAGCAACAGAACAAGAAAATTTGAACACAGGGAACTTCCCAGAGACTCATACTCCAACCAAGGACTATTCATGGAGATAACCTAGAACCCTGACAATGCAGACACTTCTGATGAGAACTGATAGACTAAGATCAGAAAGGAGAGGAGGACCTCCCTTATCAGTGGACTTGGGGAGGGGCATGCATACATAAAGGGGGGAAGGGTGGGGCTGGGAGGGGAGGAGGGAGGGGCTTATGGGGGGATACAAAATGAATAAAGTGTAATTAATAAAAGATAAATAAAAATTAAAAATAATAAAATGACAACACACTCTGGAGAGGATGTAGAGAAGGAAACCCCTCCTCCATTGCTGATGGGAATGTAAACTTGTATAACCACTTTGGAAATCTATCTGGTACTTTCTCATACAATTAGGAATTGTGCTACCTCAAGATCCAGCTATGCCACTCCTGGGTATATATCCAAAAGATGCTCAAATATACAACAAAGGCATTTGCTTAACCATGTTCATAGCAACTTTATTTATAATAGCCAGAATCTGGAAACAACCCAGATGTCCCTCAACAGAGGAGAGAATACAGAAATTGTGCTCCATTTACACAATGGAATACTACTTAGCTATTAAAAACAAGGAAATCATGAAATTTGCAGGCAGATGGTGGGAACTTGAAAAAATTAGATTTTTTAATACAAATACATAATTAGTATATTCATAGGATTGATGAAGATTTTTCCCAATGTATAGATAGTCATTTAGTTCTATTGACAGTGTCCTTTGCCTTACAGAAATTTTTCAGTCTCAAGAGGTTTCATTTACTGATTGTTGATCTTAGAGCCTGAGCTGTATGTGTTCTTTTTAGAAAGTTGTCTTTTGTACCAATGAGTTCCAGGCTCTTCCCCACTTTCTCTTCTAATAGATTTAGTGTATCTGGTATTATATGGGTATCTTTGATCCACTTGGCCTTGAGTGTTGTGTAGGGTGATAAATATGTATCTATTCACATTTTTTTTCTACACATATAAAACCAGTTAGACCAGCCCCATGTTTTTTTCTAATGTATAGTTTTGACTCCTTTCTCAAAATCAAGTGTCTGTAAAGGTATGGGTTTAATTCTGACTATTTGATTTGATTCCATTGATCAACCAGCCTATTTCTATGCCACAATATAGTTTTTATTACTACTACCCAATAGTATACCTTAAAGCCCGGGATGGAGATGCCTCCAGAAGTTCTTTTATTGTATAGGATTGTTTTAGCTTTTCAGAGTTTTTTTCTTTTTCCATATGAAGTTTAGAATTTTAATTGTAGAATTTTTAATCAAATTGATTACCAAGTTGTAGAATTTGGGAATAACAGCCCTTAAGACCGAGCATATCACTCTTGGGTATATACACAAAAGTCACTCCACCATAAAACAAGGATGCTTGCGCAACTAAGTGTATAGCAGCTTTATTCATAATAACCAGAATCTAGAAACTACCTAGATGTTTCTCAATCAAAGAATAGTTTACAAAATGATGGCACATTTACACAAAGTAATAATGTTCAGATATTAAAAATAAAGAAATCATGAAATTTTCAGGCAAATGGATGGAACTAGAAAAGATCATTCTGAGTTAGGTAACCCAAAACCAGAAATACACTGATAATATGTGTTCACTTATAATTGCATTTTAACCATATAGTACCCAATAAACATACTACAAGGCACAGATCCAAGGAAGACAAGTAATATGCAGGATTCAAGGGTAAATGCATAAATATTGCTCAGAAGGATAAATAGACTAGATAGAGGTAGTAGTTGAAGAGAGACAATAAGGTAAGAAAGTGGATACAGAGAACTATGATGGTGGAGATCAGACCGGGGGAGAGTGGGAGCAAGAGGACAAAAGGCCTATAAAAAAGAGAAACTGAGGGTGGAGGCATCTCCATGACAAACTGGAAACCTTAGTCAGGGTAGGCTACTGGGGAAATAGGACAGGGTCCCTCTTAGTAGCAGAGGCCATAGAGATTGAAGAGGGTATCCTTTAACTAGACAACTTTCCTCGTTAAGGGAGGGAACACCAATCCACCCACAAAAAAAAAATTGACCCAAATTTTACCCTGCCTACAAGATGTGCAGGGATAAAGATAGAGCCAAGGTTGAGGAAATTTCCAACCAATGCCTGGGCCAGACAACCTAAGGGAGAGAGCCTAGCCAAGACACTATGAGTGATACTACACTAAGTCTGTAGACAGGAGCCTATCAGAGTTGTCCTCTGAGAGGCCCTACCCAGCAGTGCTTCAAAACGAATGCTGCAACCATAGCCAAACATTAGGTGATGCATAGAGTCTTGTGGAAAGCAGAAGGAAAAAGAAAAGGGCCTGGAGCTGACAATTGCTCTACAGAAAAACAACTGACCCAACTAACTAGGGCCCAAAGGGGCTTGCTGAGGCTGAAGCATTAAAAAAGGACCATGAGTGTCCTGGAACTAGATTCCCCACTCCAGTGGGTAGCTTAGTCTTCATGTGGGTGCTTAAATGAAAGTGGGGACTGCATCTGACAAGGACTTTCCTGCCAGCTTTTTGATCACTTCCCCCAGGAAGTACTGCCTTGCCAGGCTGCAGGAGAAGAGGACATGCTCAGTCCTGATGTGACTTGATGAGCTGGGGTGGATAGAAAGGGGACTCCCCTTTTCTGAGGAATAGGGGAGGGGTAGGTAGAACTGAGAGGCAAAGTGAGATGGTACTACAACCAGGATGAGTAAAAACTTTAAGAAAATAAGTATATTTATAAACATTAAAATATTGACCTAATAATTATTCATAGTACAACTGTGATATTTTACAATACTAAATTGATTTCAGTACTTCAGATATTCACATATAAATTTGTTTTTTTTCAACTTTTCTTTCAAATGATGCTTTTAAAATAGTCTCTCTTCTTTCTTCCAACTACTTACATGTGATTTTAAAATAAATAATTGATGCCACCAAATTGATGCTTTGTTCTTCTTTTGAAAGCTATCAGTCTATATAGAGAGAAATGAGATTACCTGTATTTGTTCCAAAACTAAATTCCATATATGTATGGAAAAACAAGTACTATCAATTAAAGCAATGGAGTCTCTATTGAGTGTGATTCATCTCAGCTCTGAGATATACAGCTACTCTTGTCATTATACAGAAAATGGAGGCAAATGTGCTTCCGATTTGCTGTTCTTTCTTACAGTAGGTTAGTGGGGTTTAATATAGAAAGGACAAATAAAAAAGTCCTTACTTAGGACCTAGACGCAGCACTGATATCTGAACAACAGTTGCCTTGCATATTAGATGTCTCAAAAAAAAAAAAAAACCTGAAGTTTTAGATGCAGGAGAAAATTAAGACAGTTTAGAGGAACTATTAGTGACACCAGTGTCCTGAATTAAAATAATAATAATAATATCAATCCAAGATGAAAAGGAAAAAGATATTTAGCAGAACTAATTAAGAACTTAAAAACACTAATAAAAGTAAATAGGTACAAATACCTTTAAAATGCTAACAAATGCCAGGGGCAACTTTATGTTTAAAGCAGTTGGTAGAACTGAATTTTTCTTTATGCTGAATGAACAAATCTATTAAGAGTGAAGAAGATAAGAGTTAGTTTATAATCTCACTGGGGAAAAAAGGCCAATCAAAACTTAATTGGATCCATTTAAAAGAAAAAAGCTAAACAATGTACTAAAAACTGCAGCCATAATTAAGAAGGCATTTAAGGATTAATACAATATACTCTAATACTGTATGTCTTTGGGTAACAAAATCAGCCCTGATTCTTTGAAGACTGCAATTAACAAATTTTTCCACTAATAAGCAAAATCTTTTGAAATTTTTATTTCTGTAGAGGAAATTTAAAGTTGTACTGAAGGCCATTCATGAAAGAGAATGTTGAGTCCAGATGGTTATTCAATAGTGTTTCATGAGGAGAAAATGACACTAGAATTTACTTCCTTAATAATCAGCTTTTGCTCAAAATAATTCTTTCATTTTTTCCCTGAATAAGACCTGAGGGCCTTTATTGCAATGGTATGTAAGATCAGTTTTGTTTTGTTAATATTTAAAAAGACAAGCTTCATTTGAGTATGTGGCATGTATGATTTTAACACTAATATTCAAATAGTATGATTTTTTTACATTGAAGATTGTCCTGTAATTTATATAACCATCAATTATTATTTTTATTATAATTAGTTACTATTTTACTAAAATATTTGCAAATGTTGTGCCACTGAGATTGTCTTATAAATAGGAAAGCAATTTATGAACCACCTCCTTGCTTGATCAAATCAAGGAACTACCTCCAATCTTTTACTTCATAATCTCAGAATAAATGTTTCTTGCCAGCAAACCAGACATCTGCGTTTCAATAAGCAACTGGCTTGGAGGCACACTGATGCTTGCAGATCAGTGCTCTAGACATTTGGAACTACTCCAAATTGGCTGGTTGTGCAACTTCTGGGCACTGTGGCCTTTATTATCACCATTCAGATCACATCCCAATTCTATGGACAAGTCAATAGATTCACTTTAGAAATAAAGACATTATCTAAAAGCAAAGAATAATGCTGCTATATAAAACCATAATAACTACTGATATATTTGTTTTTACTTCTGCTTAATTTATACAGTCTATGTGCATGTGCCTCTATTCATTGCATTCAGAAAACCACCCAGTGCTGGCTGTGGTCTTCAAAGCCATATGCCTATTAGTACTTAAGTAATCTCCAGGCACTTATAAATGTGTTAGGTTGAATCAGAAACATAAGAATGGGATGGCCTGGCTATGTATACATGGGGAGGATCTAGACCCCTGCTCAGATGTAGCCTATGGCAGCTCAGTCTCTATGTGGGTTCCCTAGCAAAGGGAGCAGAGGCAGTTTCTGACATGAACTTGGTTGCCTTCTCTTTGTTCACTTCCTCCTGATGGGGCAGCCTAGCCAGACCACAGAGGAAGAGAATCCAGGCAATCATGATGAGACCTGATAGGCCAGGGTCAGATAGTAGTTCCCTCTCTGTAGACTAGAAAAGATAGATACGGGGTGAAGATTGGGGGAAGGTGGGACCTGGGGGAAATGAGGAAGGGGGCTACAAGCAGGATATAAAGTGAATAAATTAAAAAAATAATAAAATGTTTTTCTAAATAATATAAAAGAATATGTGTGTCTCAGAAAGCTTGAGGGAAAGAATAGATTCTGAGCAGACCATGAAAACATTTGACATTTTGACAGAGATGGGAGTGACTAAAGGATACACTACTATAAAAAGAAAGGATAGAAAATAATAGGAGTGTTAGAGACATTGTGATAGGCTCATTAGTACTATAATGAAGCGTGATGCTGGATCTGTGTAAAAGAAGGGAATGGCATATTGTGAGTAATATCTGTGTTTCATACATAATCAGAAATATGTTTAAGGGAAATTATGAGCAGAGCCCATATCAACCTGTCTATTTGTGTCATCCATTTCTGATGTTCTGCTTCTGATTTATGTGTAGCAGTAGGTCTGTAGAAAAAGAACAAATACACAAAAGGAGCAGTATTCCAGTGGCCATCATGAAATTGTGCTTATATTATTTTCATAAAGAAAACTCTGGTATGAAATCTACCTGTTCTCAGTTTAAGAGATATCATGTATAAAATTCACTCATAAAATTGGAATGAGAAAGAAAAATGCAGAACTGAGGTGTCCTATGATAATGTAAAGACCATGAAGGCTTCAGGTACAGCAGTATGGAACCATTACCTGGAAATTAGATGAACAAAACTTATTTACTGACTTAATATAATGTTAATGTTGTAAAACATACAGTCAATTTTAAGTATGTTGTTTGCATGTCATCTTATTTAATAAAATTGAGGTACATACTTATTTTAAGTGTTAAAAAAAGAGGGTGAACATCCCAGGAACTCTTCAACAGACACATAACCTCTAGGTTTAACCACTGTCCCACCTAAATTACAATTTATACTTTGCTCATAATGAAACTGCTCTTCTTACTTATGTATTATAGAGGTCTTTCTATGATAGCAAATATGGGTCAAAGCTGTCTTTTAGATGACTAGACAAGATACCATTTGAGACATGTTAAAATTTGATTACCCTCTGTTTAAAAAAACATGCATGGTATATACTCATTTATAAGTTGATATTAACCATGTGATATAGGATAACCATACTAAAATATACAGACCTAAAGAAGCTAAACAGCAAGGAGGACCCTAGGGAGTATGCTTAAATCTCAGTAAGAATGGCAAGCTGGATTGAGCATGCTCCATAGGGTGTGCCTTGTTGTTTAGCTTCTTTAGGAGTATAGATTTTAGTATGTTTATCTTATATTATTTGTCTAATAATCACTTATGAGTGAGTATATACCATGTTGTGTCTTTCTGTTTCTGGGTTACTTCACTCAAGATGATCTTTTCTAGTTCCCAGCATTTGCTTGCAAATTTCATGATTTCCTTTTCTTAATAGCAGAGTAGTATTCCATTGTGTAAATGTACCACAATTTATTTATTCATTCCTCCACTGATGGACATCTAAGTTGTTTCCAGATTCTGGCTATTACAAATAGAGCTGCTATGAATGAACATAAGCATCAGAAGCAGGAGAACACAGAGAACAGAATAGGAACCTATCAGACAGGGTCTCTGAAAGACTCTACTGATCGAAGTATTGAAACAGAGGCTGAGACTCATAGCCAAACTTTGGGCACAATGCATGGAATTTTATGAAAGAAGGGGGAGATAGAAAGACCTTGAGGGGACAGGGGTTCCACAAGGAGACCAGCAAAGCCCAAATATCTGGGCCCAGGAGATGTTGCAGAGACCGATGAACCAAAGACCATGCATGTAGAGAACCTAAAACCCCTGCTCAAATGTAACCTTTAGACTCAGTGGGTCTGAAGTGGGTTCCCTAATAAAAGGAGCAAGGGCTCTCTCTGACATGCATTCAGTAGCAGGCTTTCTGATCACATTACCCTGGCCTGGCCACAGAGGAAGACCATGCAAGAAGTCCTGATGAGACCTGATAGGCTAGGGTCAGATAGAAGGGAGGAGAACCTCGCGTATCAGTGGACAAGGAGGAGAAGAGGGAGGCAGGGTAGGGTTGGGAGGCAATGAAGGAGGGAATCACAGCCAGCATACAAATTGAATAAACTTTAATAAATTATAATAATTTAAAAAATATTTTAAAAATAGAATTGCAAACAGGGTATGCACCAGAAGCTGCGGAAGAAAGGAAACAAGACAGGAGCTTACCATAGAGGTTCTCTGAAAGGCTCTACTCAACAGGGTTGATTGAAGCAGTTGCAGAGACTCACAGCCAAACTTTGGGCAGAGAGCAGAGAGTCTTATGGAAGAAGTGGGAACGGGTTAGAAGGATCTGGAAGGGACAAGAGCTCCACAAGGAGACCAGCAAAGCCCAAAACTCTAGGCCCCAAGGTGTTGCAGAGATGCACCAACCAAGGACCATGGAAGGAGAGGACCTATACCCACTGTTCAGATAGCCCATAGGCAGAGCAGTGACCATGCTGGTCCTCTAGCAAGGGGAGCAGGGGCTGGATCTGACATAAACTAAGTTGTCTGCTCTGTGATTACTTCCCCTTGGGCATGCAGCCTTGCCAGGCCACAGAGGAAGAGGATCCAGGCAGTGCTGCTGCTGATAATAAGTATGAATCAGATATCTGGGGAGGATGATTCCCCTTTTCAATGGACTAGGGGAAGAGAGTAGGAGTAAGAAGGAGGGAGGGTGAACCTGCGAGGAGATGAGGAAAGGGACTACAATCCGGATGTAAAATGAATAAATTGTAAGCAATAAAAATAAATTAAAAAGGAAAAAAAAGGTTTTTGTATGTTATTTTCATTTTTTATCCTTTTTCTTTTCTTCTTCTTATCATTTATTGCAATTTATTCAATTTGTATCCTAGCTCCCTCATCTCCTCCCAATCCCATCCTCCCTTCCCCTTCAGCCCCTATACCCTTCTCCTAGTCCACTGATAGGAGAGGTCCTCCTCCCCTTCTATCTGACCCTAGCCTATCAGGTCTCATCAGGACTGGTTGCATTGTCCTTTTCTGTGGCCTGGCAAGGCCACACCTCCACCCCCCAGCGGGAGGGAGATGATCAGAGAGCAGGTCACTGAGTTTTCAAAATGGGCTTTAGTATTATTTATCTTCACATTCTCCCCTTTACCCTTCTCTCTCACCCCTCTTCCCATTTGATTGTCCTATTCTACTTTACTTTTTGGTTTTTTTTTTTTTTTCGTTTTTGTTGTTGTTGTCGTTTTTTTTTTTTTGTATTAAATTTTTATTTTTTTACATTAATTACATTTTATTTGCTTTGTGCCTCTGTACTCCATTTCACCTTCTTTGGAAAATTCTTTCTCCCCTTTGTATATGTAATTTCTGTGATTACTTTGACTGAAATCATATATTGTAATTGAACCATATTTTCATTATCTATTCTTAGTTAATGGACATCTAGACTGTTTCTAAATTTTTTTTTTTTTTTGCTTTTTCTGTTTTTTGAGACAGGGTTTCTCTGTGTAGCGTTGGCTGTTTGCTTTGTAGACCCAGCTGGCCTCCGACTAACAGTAATTGGCCTGCCTCTGCCTCCCTAAGTGCTGGGATCAAAGGCATGGGGTCACCATGCCCAGCTTGATTCTATTATTATGAATAGAACAATGGTGAACAAGAAAAAACTCAGAATGTAATAGCATGCAGAAGAACTGTAGGTTTTCAAAGTACACCAGAATTGTGGTGAATAGAAAATTGCAGTTGATCCCTTCTGTCAAAGGGAGAATCAATTATTTTATAATAGAATGTCAGTGGATTTACCAGCCACATTCATGGGCTGTATGGCAGGTCCAATGGCCAGGAGCATACCCATATTGATTTTATGGGTATTTTGTTTAATTTCATATAAATGTCTATAGAGGAGTTTTGATGTCCTTTTCCATACACATATGATATATGGATACTATTGAGGAACCTCACTTCAGAAAACATGCATCACCCTTATAATGACATTTATTTAGTTTCCTAGTGTGCAGTGGAACTCATAAGGTAATTTGACCACATCATAATTTATGCTTTCATTCTTTCTGTACTTCAGATCTTTTTTTGATTACTCAAACGAGTAAAATAATCAACATTGAAAATGTGGTATGCCATGTCAGCCAGACCACCAAGCAAATTCTTAGCAATATGATACCTAAATATTTGCCTAAGTTCCAAGTCTACCTCAGTATTCTCAAGGAAGGGCTTTACTAAAGTACTCAGTCTTCTTTGAAATGATGTTTCTCCGTTAATCTTAATGTGGGTTTGGAAAGAAGGTAATTGAAAAAAATTCAAATGGAAGTATCCTGAGAGTTTTACATTTCGAGGGTGAAGATGTAGCTTGGTCTTCATGGGCCACAGCATTGGTTCTGAAACATTGCCTGAAAACATCTGAGACTCTGAACATAGAATTTTTCTTCTTAGGATTCATGGAGTAATTGGGCTACTATGTATCAGAAGTTCAGAAACCTAGAAAACATGTGACAATGTTGTTCTTGTTTATTTTATGCCCCATTTGCATAAACATTTTATTTTTATTTATTTTTTATAATCAAGTAAGATTTATTTTATTTGTCATCTAAAACTGTCCTCCAATGGAGTCTTCTTGAAGCATATGTTTTAAGTGTACACAAAGCAGAGAACAAATTGAAGTATTAATATGAGTTGTATTTTATGTCTCAGGTCTTACTTAATCAAATGTTTTACTTTAAAAAGCATTCCAAGGTTTTATCTAGTATTGAAACTTTGTCTATCCAAAGTTAAGGTTTTGAATTCAGTACTGCTTCTATAGCTAGCACTTTCTGAGTAATTATTTACTTCACCTGTAGCTGTTGTTTGTGTATCATTCTGTGTTTCAAAAACAAACTCATACATTTAAATACAAAGTGATCCTGTCTTACCACTTACTCCTGTGAAAGGATGCAACCATAAGGAAGCAAAATAAAATATAAAATTTTTAAAATTACAATTAACTGCTATGATTCCATTTTAAAATATAAAACTTTAAGCTAAGGGCTGACAGGGCTATGTCAACTTGCTCTAGTTCGGAAAGCTGAAAGTCGCTAGTGTAGAAAGCTTTTGGAATCTTTCTCATTAATATACAAGAAAGATAGAAAGTACTTGTTCGTTGGTTTTTAATCAGTTTATACCATGGGCTGCAAGCCTCCTTCAGAAGGAGATTCTGCTTGACTAGGAATACATTAGCAATAATCCAGTGATCGGTCTATGCATTAAAGATATAATTCATTCTTTTACTGATCAGCTCTTTTTCCAGGAAAATGAATTGTCTAGCTTTTGGTGGAACTGTCTAACAAAAGAGCTTTGTAGATAAAATTGACAGACCTTGTAGGGTTTAGTTTAATTTGAATGCTTACATTAGAAACACTTGTGTTAGGATTAAACTGGAAAATGAGCTGATCTAATTGCCTGTCCAAGCAGATATGTCAAATCCAGTTTCTTATGATCATTGAACTATAGCACAGTTCATAAATGGAGTTAATGCAAGAGAAGAGGAGCAGATCTCAACAGTGTCTGAGGCAATATTACTCCATCCTTTTTCTTTTCGTTGTCTTATTTCTCTTGAGCCATGTTGTTGAGTCTGTAGATTTTTATCATTATTGATCATAATTACTGAATGTATCAATGGAGCAGTTCTATGTCTATTCTTTTTCTGTAACATTTATTTTATTTTTTATTTATGGGTATGCAGATGCATCTGAGTATACATATGTTCACCACATATATGCAGTGTCCTCAAAGGCTAGAAGTGGGTGTCAGATACCAGGAAGCTGGACTTACAGGTGGTAATGAGCTGCCTGATGTGAGTGTTGGAAAGTGAGTTCCAGTTTTCTGCAAAAACAGCTGTGCTCTTAACCACCAAGACATTCCCCCAGCCCCTATTCTTAATTATAAATTTGAATAAAGATTATAGAAAGAAATGATCAAATCATAGTTTCCTTTTTCGTAAAGATAAATATGCTTTTTCCACACTCTTGTATAAATTATATTTATAACATCTATAGATTATTTAAAATATAAACAGGATATTAGCTGATATAATATGAAGTAGATTAAACAAGTAATCAAATATATATTTATAAAAATAAATTTCTGTGTGATTTTTTAAAATATTTAATTACCTGAAATAGCACCTAAACCCACAACACAATAGCAAGAAAAACAATTTTTTCACACGAAACATTACTTTTGGCTTAACAATGGCTGAGACAAGGCTACTCCATCCTTTATTTTTTAATTTAAATTTATGTTTTTTATAATTTACTCAGTTTATGCCTCAACTGTAGACCTCTCCCTAGTCTCTCCTGATCCCATCCTCCTTCACTCTTCCCCTCCCCTAGTCCTCAGAAAAGGGGAGCCATTCTCCTCTACCATCTGACCTCAGCTTATCAAGTCTCATTAGGGCTGCCCGCTGTCAGATATAGGGTTGGTGAAGATCCTTTCCCAGTCTGTCATTTTGTTCTGATGACAGTGTCTTTTGCTTTACAGAAGCTTTTCAGTTTCATGAGGTCCCATTTATTGATTGTTGCTCTTAGAGCCTGTGCTGTTGGTGTTATGTTCAGGAAGTTGTCTCCTGTGCCAATGAGTTCTGGGCTGTTCCCCACTTTTTCTTCTAACCGATTTAGAGTATCTGGTTTTATGTTGAGGTCTTTGATTCACTTGGACTTTAGTTTTGTGCAGGGTGATAGATATGGATCTATTTTTATTTTTCTGCATGTAGACATCCAGTTGGACCAGCACCATTTGTTGAAGATGCTGTCTTTCTTCCATTGAATGGTTTCCTGCTAGGCCACAGAGAAGGACTTTGTAGCCAGTTCTGAAGATACCTGATAAAAAAAGGATCAGATGAAAGGGGAGGAGGTCCTCCCCAATCAGTGGACTTGAAAAGGGGCAGGGAGGAGATGAGGGAGGGAGGGTTTGGGAGGAAATAAGGGAGCAGATACAGCTGGGATACAGAGTTAATAAAATGTAACTAATAATAAAAAAATAAAATTAAAAAAAGAACTGCCTGCATCCTATTTTCTGCAGTCTGGCAATGCCCCTCCCTCATCAGGGGAAAGTGATCAAAGACTTGTCTATATGAGTGAGTATATACCATGTGTGTCTTTTTGCTTCTGGGATAGCTCACTCAGAATGATCTTTTCCAGTTCCCACCATTTACCTGCAAATTTCATGATTTCCTTGTTTTTCATTGCTGAGTAATATTCCATTGTTTAGATGTACCACAATTTCTGTATTCATTCCTCAGTTGAGGGGCATCTGGGTTATTTCCAGCTTCTGGCTATTACAAATAAAGCTGCTACAAACATGGTTGAGCAGATGTCCTTATTATATACTTGGGCCTCTCTTGGAGATATGCCTAGGAGTGGTATAGCTGGATCAAAGACCTCAATATAAAACCAGCCACAACTATATCAGTTAGAAGAAAAAGTAGGGAAGAGCCTAGAACTCTTAGAGGAGCTGTATCATTCTCTGTTAGTTCACTCTGCCTCCAACTTGCCAATCAGAATGTAATCTCATAGCCACTACTCCAGTGCCATGCCTGCCTGTCTGCTGCCATGTTCTCTGCCAGGAGGATCATGAAGTCTAACCCTGTGGAACAGTATCCCAAATTAAATGCTTCCTTTTATAAGTTGCCTTGATCATGGTACTTTTTCACATCAATAGAAAAGTAACTATGACACCAATCTACCCTGGCATTTAGTTTCAACTCTGACATTTTAATTATTCTAAAGTTGGTGGTTGAAATATCTACATGCTTGGAAACACACATGCCAACTTGTAGTTTTTGCAATAACAAATGAAAATTTCTAGTTACATGTAACCAAATTCAGTAGAAAACACAATATGTGACCATTACATACAGAGTTTATTTTAATAAACTCATAAAAAGTTTAACTAACAAAACTTAATAAAAATTTAAAATATTAAGCAAAGTACAACAAACTGAGAGTACAATAATAGAAACATCAAGCAAAAATGATCATGATCAAAGTGTTTTTAATATTTTGACAAGCCCCATTCCTGTGTTAATTTGTTCATCTCCTCAGTAGGACAGTCCTACAGTGGATACATGTGCCCTTAGAATTTTAACTGATCTTCTTCGGCTTTGTAAGAATCTTCCTTCAAACTGAGCATGCTTTCCTTACATAAAGAAACTACTGAAGTAATGATTGAAAATGTTTTTTTCTAGCATTTCCTGCTGACATTATTCAGCTATCTTAACAGGGAAAGAAAACATTATTGTTTCATATGGTGTGAAATAATAAGGAATATTATAGCAGAACTCAGCTCTCATCTCCTTGCTGATGGTTTTCTCCATACGTTATTGCTTATTTATGGCACCAAATGTTTTCTCTTGAGACAAAAACTATTGATGTTGTAGCAGTTACATAGTGCAAATAAAATGATCATGATTACATTCTTTCAGGAAATGTGGCTGCAGTTTCCCAATTTAGTCACCTAAGGTATATATTTGAACAATTTTCTTTCCCTAGTGCACATGGAGTTGAATGTCACTCTCATAATAATTAGATAACAGTTTTGATATGACCCTCAGCAGTAGGAGGTTCAGTAATGATCTATGTAAATTCTAGAACTAAGGCCTTGTCTATCCAGCATCTCAAGATGTTTATAACCATATGAAATATCAAGAATGCTGTAGTTTCAACAAACAGTACAATCTTGTAATTTGTTGCATATATTGAAAATATTTTATTGAATTCGTGAAATTGTCATTAGAACCATGTATTTTTGAGTTTTGTGTATGTGGATTTAAACAGTGATGGTATCAAAAACACATTTGCTAACAAAATTTTGTGTGTATTGAATATACTAATTTTTCTCTTCATGATTTTTAGACAATATTTTTATTTTATGAGAATTATCAATGTAACAGTTACATATTAGGAGAGATGACTTACTTACACAGGAAGATAGGTAAATATTATAGCACAATGAATTTGAGCACCTGTGGGTGTTAATATACATGGAGACACTGGCATCAATGTCTTGAAGTTGTTGAGAGATGATCATACTCTATGTTAAGACTTGTAGATGTCAGCTGTGTGCTTTCTGTATTAGTATAAATTAACAACCTGAAATTCTATATACAATGTAAGAGTTCAGAAAAATAAGTTCACCATTACACCAAGTTGGGCTTGCCTCCAAATAACTTGAGCCATCTAATTTGATATCTGTGTAAAACTAACATCCATTTCCGTGGTTTACACATGGTTGACCTTCCTTCTTACTGTTTTGTCCTTTCCTTTCAAGCTACTCCTTTCTACCCCCTCCATTATCTTCTTCCTTCTCTCTTTCCTTTTTTTCCTCTTTGATGTTTAGATGACTAAAATATAAGTCACACCATCCTTACTTCTTCTCTGAGTGTCCTAGCACCTCTAATACCAACAACAACCAATACACCAAACACCGAATGAAGACCAGCCAGAGAGTTTGAACTAGTCTCTGTGCAATGTCAGGAACTATAGAGATAAATATAAACAGCTACACCATGCACTATATGAATATGTATAAGCTGGAATTAGAAGTAGATACTAGTGTCCTTCACAGTCTAGGATAGATGCCAGAGTTTACATGTTTTAAGTGGAAGCCACTATTTATTCACAGAGAAAGTGGTATATTAATATAATTTGAAAAATCATGAGATAAGCAAAAATAAAACAGTATTGATTTTAGGACTATAGAGTTGGTTTATTTCAGTCAAAGAAGTGGTTGTTAAAATGAAATTTTAATCTGGTAATGTTTTGATATAACTATGTAAAATTAGATCCTTATTTAGAAAATGCTATGAAGGGGAGTGAGAAATGGAGAGCCTTGCCCCCACAGTGCTTCCTCAAGCAACTGAATGAAACTTCCACAGAAACTATGTAGTTGATATTAAACACATAATATAGGATAAACATACTAAAATCTGCACTCCTAAAGAAGCTAGGAAGATGCTCAATCATCATTCAGAAGAGAAAACAGGAAAACATCAGACGTGGGAGAAAACAAGGAACAAGAAAGGAGCCTACCACAGAGGGTCTCTAAAAGGCTCTACCTAGTAGGGTATCAAAGAAGATGCTGAGACTTATAGCCAAACTTTGGGCAGAGTGCAGGGAATCTTGTGAAAGAAGGGGGGGTGGAGATAAAAGGAGCTCCACAAGGAGACTAACAGAGCCAAAAATTCTAGGCCCACGTCTCTTTTAAGAGACCAATCTACTAACCAGGGACTATGCATAGAGAGGACATAGAACCCTTGCTCATATGAAGCCCATGGCAGCTCAGTCTCCAAGTGGGTTCCCTAGAAAGAGAAGCAGGGGCTGTCTCTGACATGGACTCAGTGGCAGGCTCTTTGACCTCCTTTTTCTGGTGTGCGGGAGCAGCCTCGCCAGGCCACAGAGGAAAACAATGCAGCTAGTCCTGATGAGACCTGATTATGCTAGGGTCAGATAGAAGTGGAGGAGGTCATCTCCTATTAGTGGACTAAGGGAGGGGCATAGGGGAAAAAGAGGGATGGAGGATGTAACAATGAGGAGACAAGGGAGAGGGCTATAGATGGGATATAAAGTGAGTAAAAAATAAATAAAATAAAATATATTTAAAAAGAAACTATGTAGTATACAATTTTCATTTTATTTAGACATCCATATTCAAGCAAATTACTTAATTTGTTCTTTGCTCTTCCTCTCAGAAGTTATTTACTATCCTCACTTTTGTTTTGAAAAAGCTAAGGGGTGATTCATTATTAATAATTATTAGATAATTAGCTGAATGAAATGTTACTTCCCCATAAAGTTGTTCAGCAGTCTTTAAGCTGCTAAAATACTCAAAGTTACAGAGAGCATGCAGAGAGAAGAGAAACCTTGGGCAAGGCCTTCTCTGTGACAAGCTAAAGACCTAGGATAGCATAGACTTCTGGGAAGAGATGAGGGTGACTCCTATTAACTAAAGAGACTAAAGAGGCCACTCTCTAAGCAGGGTGAAGGGAGAGGAACACCAATCTACCCACAAAAACTTTGACCCCAAATTTAACCTGCCTAAAAGATATGCAGGAACAAAACTAAAGCAGAGAAAGAGGAATTGTCCGACCAATGACTGGCGCAATCTGAGACTCACCCTATGAATGACAGCAAACTCTTGACATGATATTCTGCTATGCTTGCAGAGGAAAGCCTAGTACTGCTGTCCTCTGAATGGCTCCACACAGCAGATACAGGACCCACAACCAAACATTGAACAGAGCACAGTGACTGTTGCAGAAGAGTGGGTTAGAAATATGGAAGGATCCAGAAAATATAGTAGCCCCACAAGAAGACCAATAAAGCCAACCAACCAGGGCCCAGGGGGGTCTGTGAAGAACGAAGCATTAACCAAGGACCATGCATGGGCCGGACATACACCCTCTATACAGATGTAGCAGATGGGCAGCTCAGTCCTCATATATGTTCTCTAATAAGCAGAATGGGGACTGACTCTCACATAGACTCTGTTGCCTGCTTCTTGATCATTTTCCCCTGTGGGGCTACCTTTCCAGGCCACATGGGAAGAAGAAGTGCTCAGTCCTGGTGGAATTTGGTATGCTGGGGTGGGATTTTGGGAGATGTGGAACAAAGGAAGGGAGGATGGAACCAGATGGAGAAAAGGAGGGGGCTACAACTGGAATATAAAACGAATAAATAAAAGTTAAAATTAAAAAAATCATGATGCTTATAATGACAGTGATAAATCTCCTGGGCTCTGCATTCTTCAGAACCAAAGTAATGGAAGCACCACACATCACTTAATGTCTGGTAGCACAGATATTCTCAGTCCTCAGTCCTGAGAATCCCCTTAAGATTACCATGCAATGATTAGCTCCCGGTTTCCAAACAAAAAAGGAACCTTGTTTTCAAACAACATATCAATTTTTTTTTATATAAGTCAATATTTGTTTCTGAAAAGACAGCATAGAACAGAGCTAAACACTCAGTTTGGTGCTATTCCTATGTTCTAAGTAAAACCATATATATTTATTTGCTTTTACTTGATTTTTATCTTAATTTTGGGGTATTTTTTAAAATGTAGTATGGTACTCAATTGAATGTGCTCATAGTATGTTCCATTTGAAGGAACTATCTCATCCTCTTCCAAAGTGACCTTTTGTATTCTTATTCTACCCTATTTCTGGTTCTATTAGATTTATGGATTATCATTATTCTACAGAGTTCCTAGTTGTGCCTCATTATTGTTATAATTTTCAGTTCCCAACAATACATTACTTGGGTATATTTTATGTACTTCTTTACCATCTTAAGCTTTTTTTTTGAGGGGGGGGGGTGTAAAACTGTTGTAGAAAACATAAAATTGGGTTGGGCTATATAATATTTATTATAATTAGCCCTAAGATTATCACAGCAGTATTACTTGACTCGCTATCCCAAATAATAAGACACAGACACCTATTAGATTTCATAGTTACCTTATTTACCTTAGACAGGCCAGATATTTCACCTATGCTTACTCATTATCCTCACAATCCATCTCCCAGCCCCCATCCAATGCCATCCACCTTAATCCTCCTCATCTGGTCTATCTTCCATCCATAATTCCATGATACTTGCTTGTATTCTTCATCTGGGCCTTTTTATGCCATTATTGGAGTCCTTCCTTGCTGCCCAAAAGTTTTGTTTTGTTTTGCTTTGTTTTTGTTTTTGTTTGTTTTGTTTTGTTTTCTCCACAGGAACCCATTTTGGCATAATCCTTCATCCTCTCTACCCATCTGTCTGTCTCCCAGGATTCTATTGTCCTGGAAATCACAAAGCCTTAGCCACACCTACCCTATTCTACCTTTCTCCAGTATAGGCCATTTAATGGACCAATCAGGTACAATGACTAAGGCAGGTTTACACAGCAAGGCTAAGTTCACATGGGTATGTGCTCTTCTGAGCAGAGACAAGATCTTAGGGGCTAGTAGTTAACATTAGACAAACCTCCAACAATGTATGGATGTCTATTTTTATTTATATGTATTTTTATTTTTATTTAATATTATTTTTGGTTCTTCAAGACAGGGTTTCTTTGTGTAGCCTTGGTTGTCCTGGACTCCCTTTGTAAATCAGGCCAGCCTCAAACTCAAAGAGATCTGCCTGCCTCTGCCTCCCTGAGAGCATGGATTATAGGCATGGCCACTGTGCCTGCTGCCTATAATTTACATTAGATAACTATTTAACTCTGAAGAATTCCTTGCATATGTCATATAATAGTCTTTAACCACATATCTTTTGCAAATATTCCTGCAGTCTGTAGTCTGTTGTAAGCTTCTAATTTTATAGTATTAACACAATTCTATGAATTAAGAATAATGATCCATATTAAAATATGAAAAGTAAGTAGCTTTGGGATGAATATTTTGTAACTCAAGAAATCCAAGCAGTTTGGAATAACTGCAACCTATATGACGCTTTGGTATAATGTTAGAGAGGAGGTTGGTAAGATGCCTAAGAAGCATGCTACGTTTTGGTCTGAATTCTATCCTTGCAATTCACAGTGGAAAGAGAGATCCCACTAGCAAAAACCTCCACCTATGTGCCATGCATACAAGCTCCCACCACACACAATATTTGTTTATTGCTTTTACTCTTCTGATCCTCAGTTCAACTGTAAGATACTTACTGAAGAATCGTGATGTGTCTTTGAGTATGCTTCTATTAATATTAAATTAATATTAAATTAAACAAGCGATTAAACAAGTGCTGCTACGCTGTGCTGTGCCATTTGCAGAGTCACATTATTTTGACCTTCGAGGAACCTAAATATTTGTCAATCAAACTTGCAAATACCAAACATTCTTATAAGTAATATTCTGTATTTAAAGGACATAATAATTTTTTTTATTTTTTATTTTTTTATTAATTACACTTTATACATTTTGTATCCCCCCATAAGCCCCTCCCTCCTTCCCTCCTGATCCCACCCTCCCTCTCCCTTTTCCATGCATGCCCCTCCCCAATTCTGCTGATAGGGGAGGTCCTCCTCTCTTTCCTTCTGATCCTAGTCTATCAGATCACATGGCTGCACTGTCATCTTCTGTGGCCTGGTAAGGCTGCTCTCCCCTTAGGGGAGGTGACCAAAGAACAGGCCTATCAGATTGATATGGTAAATTTTATTCATGATGGTGAGATGTAATTTTAAAATTTGTATTTATTTATCTTTGTGTGTGTGTGGGAGTTTTATTTGCATGTATGTCTGCACACCATGTGAGTGTCAGGTGACCCTGGAGGCCAGAAGAGGGTGGTGAATACCTTGGAACTGGAGTTACAGACTACTGTGAGCCACTGTATGGGTGATGGGAAACCTGGTCTGCTAAAAGAGCAGCAAATGGTTTTAATGGCCAAGTCATCTCTCCAGCATCCTAGATGCTATTTTTAAAATCTGTATTTTTTAAAATATTTTTGTATTTTCAATTACTTTTATAAAAGAAAGGATGATAGTGTTATTGTAAATGTTTATAGCTTTATTGTACAATAGATTTTGTGCTATGCTTAATAATTATGCATAACATTTTCAAATATAGACATTTGTGTGTAAATATAATTTAATTACTCATATTAACATCATTTTTGAATATTTATATTTTTGGTAATCAAATTATTAAGTAAATCACAATTATTCATAATATTATACAGTCTTAATTTTAATATTTCTAAAAATTCTTGTTCTTACTTCAGCTATTAAGATGAGATAACAACAAGGCTATTAAAATATTTCCTTGTTATTAACTGCCTAGTTACAGGATTCCATGATGAAGCTTCATAATACAGCCTGGGGTTGTGTAATAATGTATCCCTTTGTAAAGAATGAATTATCGGAAGTCAGCCATTATTTTCATCTGAAGTCTTTGATCTGAGACACCAGCCTTGCGAGATTTCAATTTTGTAACCCCAACCTTCCTTTCATCATTTCCTAAGTGAGGTCTGTAATGTCTAAGCTACATCAAAGCAAAAATAAAAAGTTTGTATTATATAATAAAATTACCAACATCACAATTTAAATCAGCCTTCTAATGAAAATAGTATATTTTGAAACTTGCATAAAAGAACAAGAAGAGAATTTCTCTTTATCACTTCAGCTATTGTGTATCTTTAGTTACTAGTTCATCAAAACCGACTTCCTTTAGAGGAAAATATCCTGTACATGTATCAAAGAGTAAGGTGCTGATAAAATTCCACACACTTAATTTTGTCACTGTTCTCTGTTTCTCTGAACTAACCATTTCAAGCTTTCATTTGGATAATCCTTCCCACAACTGAATTATGTCATAGGCTTGAATTATATCTGCCATGAAATTTAGTGCAAAATTATAAAAACATGAGAAATAGAATTGATTTTAAATAGACTATTGATAGAATAGGTTGAGGAAGGTTAGGGTGGCTCACTGTTTTGTTTTAACTTCTGCTTCTAGAAAAATAAAAGGGAGATATTTACTTGCTGCTTTGTATTAATTAGTTTAATTAAGAAACTAAATTATTCACTATCTTTTACCAATAGCTTGTCTTTATGTATGGGATAAAAAAGGAAAAAAAATATACATATATATCCCTGCTTGTATTTAAGCATATTACAGACATGCAGTCCCCTTGGGAGCCATACTAGGACATTGAATCCCCTAGAACTGAGCTGTCATGTTGGTGTTGGGAACTGAACGTGGGTCCTCTGCAAATGTAGCAATTACTCTTAAACACTGAAGCATCACTGGCCAGAAGATGGGTGAATTTTAAAGATGAATCAGGAGCTTTGGTCAGGCCCACACCAAAAATATCCCATAAAGCCAGGAATGTGAGAAGGACCACACTGAGCAACAAACACAGAGTACGTTATATAGCAATTGATTCTCCAGTAAGCAGAATGCAAAAACTAATGTAAGAGACCTAGAATTGATCTCTACAGGTTCAGAATAGGTTCCTTTTCCACTTACACAATGAGAGAGTTATTGGAACTCTTGGAAATTATAGAAGGTATGATGTAACCAAATGGACTAAATGCAAATGCCTCCCCCGTGTCACAATATAGGACACACAAAGTTTTATTTCACAATGGGATAACACAAATATAGAAAACCATACAAATTGCAAGTTTGAATTTTTTAGTTGATCATTGGCACAGAATGAGGAAGTAGGTGGTTGAGAATGGACAGGCTAATGCACTATCTGGTATCTGAAATTGTGGAGAAAATCTCAGCTTGTATCACTGGATCCAGTAGCTAGCATGGAAAGAAACAAAGTAATAATATAGACAAGCCCTGAGAGTGAGTATATGTTTGTTGATTTTTTCATTCCTATGACCACATTCCTGGCAAGAAGCAACTTCCAGGAAGGATTTGTTTTGCTTAGTGGTTTTGGAGTATAGTTGATCACAAAATGGAAGGCATATTTTAAATGAATACATTGCAGTAATACCACAAGGCTGCTGGCTCACATCTCTGTACATCAAAAGCAGAGATAGCCTTGAACACTAGTGTTGATCAGGCTTTTTATCCTCAGGTCATTCACTCTGGGCCCTCAAGCCATGTCTGGTAATTTTCCAGCCATTTTCAGCGTGGATCTCCCATTATTGCTTAAACCTTTGATTGGAAAGTCAGCATACACAAAGCCAGGGATGCGCCTCTTGTGTGATTCTAAATTCAGTCAAGCTTTTAAGGAAGATTCATCATTGTTATATAATTTTAAGAGTTACATATATAATTATTTAAACAGAAACTTTACGTTTGCATAGCCATAGTAATTTCCAACATTAGTTACATATAGTACTTTTATATCTTTTAAATATAAGATAATGGGTTAGTGATTTTTTAATCTCAAAATGTGTTGGAGAGATAGCTCAGAAGTTAATACCATGCATTGCCCTTCCAGAGTACACAAAATTGGTTCAGAAAGCACATAGACACATGTAACTCCAGTACTAGAGGATTTGATACCCTCTAGCTCTCTCATGTACCAAACATGCCCTTGGTGCACATAAACTCATGTTTGTACACAAACATACAAATAAAAAGACAGATCTCTTTTAAAATGTTCACTAATACATAAAGAATGCTTGTAGAATTATTATTAAGCCTTTCTTGACTAACTTATCTGACAATATGGTTGTCAATTGGGCTTATGTGGAGACAGATAAATCCACCTACATTCATATAAATACTTAATTATACATTCAAAAATGTATTGGTTCTTATAAATAATATGGTAGATCATGATTTTTAATGTGTGACATTCATTTTTTAACTTAATGTGAAATTTTTATTAATTCATTCTAATAAATCAATATGAAAAAGAAATACCAATACTACTGTGTTTTGAAAAACCTGACAAACTAAAGGAAATTATCATATTTCTTAGCTTCTTGTAATGTAGACTCTCATTGCTATTTATGGCTCACAAATAAGGATTAAAATATTTTACAGTGAGGTGGCAAGTTAACCACAAAACAGCTCTGATATCAGGGCTAGATTTTATGACTGTAGTCCCAGCACAGAAGCTTAGAAATTCCTTCCCAACAATGTTAGAAACTCTTCTAACTACTTTGATGGACTTTGTACTAGCCAAACCTATGTGTAAACAGAAGCATTTGTAGTTTAATTCAATGTTTCGTATTCACTATATTCAGCATTAGAAGTGTATTGATTCTTTTTTTTTAAGCTGACAATTTACACATTTCATACACATCATTCAAAATCTAGCTTGTCTAGTTAAAATAAAAGAATACCTCATTTCTATACACAATTAAGGACTATAGACAAAATATATATAACTGCAGTGAATGGACAGAGGTTGCTTTTTTTTTGTCTCATTGGTATGTAGTCATTGTACACAGTGCTTGTTCCACAAGAAAAGTTTTATACAATAATGTTATGTATTTTGAACAAAGTCCCCCACATTCCACCCTTTTCCCTCTCATTAATTTTCTTTGTTCCACTATACAGTTTTGATTCTAATTTTATATTATATATGTATGTATTTATACATACACACATACCTAACACATTCAAAATTTTATACATATGTATAAAACGTAGGACCCGCAAATGGGAGAAAGACTGGCATCTGTCGTCCTGAGAGTGAATTAATTTGCTTAATGTAGTTATCTTCAGTTATATCTATTTCCCTTCATAAAACATAATTTGGGTGCTTATTGAACTACATCTTCTGCTGTCAGAAATCTAGTTTGGTTTCCTCTCATCATTGATGTGAACAGTGCTGCAATAAGCATTGGCATGCAGGAACCTATCTCTGCAATATGCTGAAGTCCTTTGGTTACAAAAGTGGGAGAGATGCAGCTGGATGATATATAGAAGATCAATTTTTAGTTTTCTGAAGGAACGCCGTAATAATTTTCACAGGAGTTCCACTAATTTATATTGCCAGCAGCAGTGTATAAGTGCTCCTGCTGTCTGTATATTCACTAGTATATTTTGTCGTATCTTTTCTTGATGACTGTCATTCTAAGAGGTAAGATGGAATCTCAATGTGTTATTCTTTTCATTTGTCATTTTATTGATTGGTTTGTGTGATCTCTTGCTGAAGTACATTTTCCATTATGAAGATGTACATACGGGAAGTAGATGAGAAAAATGAATTGTGGCTGACCTAAAAAGAAAAACATTTTTATTATTTTATATGTTTTAATTTAAACTTTTCCTCATATAATGATTTTTTCTCTATGGAGTATTTTTAAGAATATATACATTCTTTTTTTTTTCTTAGCATATTCTTTTTTTAATTTTTTTTATTAATTACACTTTATTCATTTTGTATCCCCCCATAAGCCCCTCCCTCCTCCCCTGCCAATCCCACCCTCCCTCCCCTTTCTGCATGCATGCCACTCCCCAAGCCCACTGATAGGGGAGGTTCTCCTCTTCTTTCTGATCTTAGTCTATCAGTTCTCATCAAAAGTGGCTGCATTGTCCTCTACTGTAGCCTGATAAGGCTGCTCCCCCCTCAGGGGGAAGTGATCAACGAGCAGGCCAATCAGATTATGTCAGAGGCAGTCCCTCTTCCCATTACTATGTAACCCATTTGGACACTGAACTGCCATGGGCTACACCTGTGCAGGGGTTCCAGGTCATCTCCACGAATAGTCCTTGGTTGGAGTATGGGTCTCTGGGAAGTTCCCCGTGTTCAAATTATCTTGTTCTGTTGCTCTCCTTGTGGAGTTCCCGTCCCCTCCAGCTCTTACTATTTCCCACTTCTTACATAGAATTCCATTCACTCTGCCCATCAGTTGGCCATCAGGCTCAGCATCTGCTTTGACAGTCTATACTGCAGAAGCTTTCAGAGGCCCTCTGTGGCAGGTTTCAAGGTTGTTTCCTGTTTTCTTCTGGCTTTCAGAGGCCCTTTGCAGCAGGTTCCGAGGTTGTTTCCTATTTTCTTTTTCTTCTGATGTCCATCCTCTTTGCCTTTCAGGATGGGGATTGAGCATTTTAGTTAGGGTCCTCTCTTTTGCTTAGTTTGTTTAGATGTACAGATTTTATCGGGTTTATTCTATATTGTATGTTTATATGAGTGAGTATATACCATGAGTGTCTTTTTGCTTCTGGGACAACTCACTCAGGATGATCCTTTCCAGGTCCCACCATTTACCTGCAAATTTCATGATTTCCTTATTTTTCATTGCTGAGTAATACTCCATTGTATAGATGTACCACAGTTTCTGCATCCGTTCTTCAGTTGAGGGGCATCTGGGTTGTTTCCAGCTTCTGGCTATTACAAATAAAGCTGCTACAAACATGGTTGAGCAAATGTCCTTTTTGTGTACTTGTGCCTCTTTTGGGTATATGCTTAGGAGTGGTATGGCTGGATCTTGAGGAAGCGCTATTCCTAGTTGTCTGAGAAAGCGCCAGATTGATTTCCAGAGTGGTTGTACCAGTTTATATTCCCACCAGCAGTGGAGAAGGGTTCCCCTTTCTCCACAACCTCTCCAGCATGTGTTGTCCCTTGAGTTTTTCATCTTGGCCATTCTGATGGGTATAAGGTGAAATCTCAGGGTTGTTTTGATTTGCATTTCCCTAATGGCTAATGAGGTTGAGCATTTCTTTAAGTGCTTCTCTGCCATTCGATATTCCTCTACAGAGAATTCTCTCTTTAGTTCTTATATATCATATATTCTTATATATATATATGTATGTGTGTGTTGTGTTATTTTTATTTTATTATAAATAAAATTGTATGTACCATGTATATGCCTGATTTCCAAGGAGACTAGAAAATACATCTGGATCCTTTAGAACTGGAGTTATAGATAGTAGTGGACTACTATGTAAGTGCTGGAAATCAAACCTAGAACCTGTGGAAGAACAGCCAATACTCTGAACAACTTACTCATCTGTGTAACCTCTCTATAAAGTTTTGTATTTTTTTTAGATTGTACTAAAGTTTATTTTTCCTCCTTTATAGTTCACAAACACCTCTCAAAATGTATTTCTTTATTTTTAAGTGTGTATGTGTGTGTGTGTGTGTGTGTGTGTGTGTGTGTGTACATGTGGGTGCCAGTGTCCACAGAAGCCAAAAGAGTCAGATTACTCTGGAGGTGGAGTCATAGCAGTTCTGAACCACCTAAAAGGTGGGAATTGAACTCGGATTTTTCTGAAAGAGCAGTATGAGTTCTGAACTGCTAATCTATCTTTCCAACCCTACCCCCTTTGCGACAACGTCCCAGCTTGCTTAGAACTCACCACATAGACGATACTAGCTCTGAATTCACACAGATATTCCTGTCTCTGCCTCACTGGGACTAGGATGAAAGGCAGTAAACACCATGCCTAGTTTCTGTATCATATTTTCACCATAGTTAATAATTTTATAATGACAAGCCTATATAAACCAAAATCAGCTAGTGAGACCATATTTTTTAAAGCATGTATCTTAAATGGCTCCTTTTTAAATTATCTATTTGGGCAGCCTTGCCCTGCCCCTGATTTCAGTGGGACTGAATTAAGTTTCTCTCCATTTAGATTGATGTTGGATATAGGTTTGATGTATATGGCTTTTACTATGTTTAGGTATGTGCCTTTTATCCCTAATCTCTCCAAAACTATAAACATGAATGAATGTCAGATTTTGTCAAATGCTTTTCAACATCTAAGGATATGATCATGTGATTTTTTTTCTTTCAGTTTGTTTATATAGTTTATTACATTGATGGATTTTCCTATGTTGAATCATCCCTGCATGCCTGGGATGAGGCCTACTTGTTCATGGTGGATGATGTCTTTAATGTGTTCTTGGATTCTGTTTGGAGAATTTTATTATTTTTGTGCCAATGTTCATAAGAGAGATTGGTCTGAAGTTCTCTTTCTTTGTAGAGTTTGGGCAGTTTAGATATCGAGGTGACTGTGGCCTCATAGAATGAGATTAATAATGTTCTTTTTGTTTCTATTTTGTGGAATAGTTTGAAGAGTATTGGTGTTACCTCTTTTTTGAAGAATTCTGCCCTGACACCATCAGGACCTGGCCTTTTTTTTTTTTTTTTTTTTTTTTTTGGCAGAGAGATTTTTTTATGAATGTTTCTACTTCGTTAGGTGATATAGGAATATTTAATTTATTTACCTGATTTTGATTCAGGTTTGGTAAATGGAATCAAGAAAATTGTCCATTTCGTTTGGATTTTCAAATTTTGTTGCAGATAGGCTTTATAAGTAGGACCTAATGATTCTTTGGATTTCCTTAGTGTCTGTGTCTAGGTCCTTCTTTTCATTTCTGATTTTGTAGATTTGGACAGTGTCCCTCTGCCTTTTGGTTAGTTTGCTAAGGGTTTGTCTGTCTTGTTGATTTTCTAAAAATACCAGCTTTTGGTTTCATTGATTCTTTGAATTGTTCGATTGGTTTCTAATAGATTGAATTCAGCCCTGAGTTTGATTATTTCCAACCTTCTACTCCTCTAGGGTGCATCTGTTGTTTGTTGTTTTTCTAGTGCTTCCAGGTGTGTCATTAAGTTGCATGTATGACAGGCTTTGAATTTCTTTACTTACTGCTATTAACTTGCCTCTTAGCACTGCTTTCATTGTGTACCATGAGGTAGGGCAAGTTGCACCTTCATAATCATTGAAATCTAGGCTCATTGTATACTTATCTCTTCAACACAGTTCTTGAACTCCTAGCTCAAGCAGTAAGACAACTAAAGGAGATCAAGGGGATACAAATCAGAGTGGATACAAATCAGAAAGGAAGAAGACAAAAGTATCACTATTCACAGATGATATGACAGTATACATGAGCGATTTAAAAAAATTCTACATGAGAATTCCTTCAGCTGAAAAACAGGCTGGATACAAAATTAACTCAAAAAGAAATCTGAAGCTCTATTGTATACAAAAGACATATGGACTGAGAAAGAAATTAGGGTAACAACAACCTTCACAATAGACACAATTAACATAAAGTACCTTGGTGTAACTCCAACCAAGCAAGTGAAAGACCTGTATGAAAACAAAAACAAAAACAAAAACAAAACAAAACAAACTTCAAAGCTCTGAGGAAAGAAATGGAAGAAGATATCAGAAGATGGAAGGATTTCCCATGCTCATTAATTGTTAGGATTAACATGGTGAAAATGGCCATCCTTCCAAAGGCAATCTACAGAGTCAAAGCAATTCCCATTAAAACACCAACACAATTTTTTACAGACATGGAAAGAACAATTCTGAATTTCATATGGAAAAAAACAAAACCCAGAATAGCTAAACAATCCTGTACAATAAACGATTCTGGAGTTATCTCTATTGCTGATCTCAAGCTGTACTATAGCTCTGGGGCTGGTCTAACTGGTTTTCTACATGTAGAAAAATGCAAATAAACATAGATTTATCATTCTTCACAAAAGTAAAGTCCAAGTGCATCAAAGTCCTCAACAGAAATCCAGACACACTAAATCTTTTAGAAGAAAAAGTGGGGAAGAGCCTTGAACACATTGGCACAGGAGACAACTTTCTGAACATAACACCAACAACACAGGCACTAAGATCTACAAATAATAAATGGGACCTCATGAAACTGAAAAGATTCTGTAAGCAAAAGACATTGTCATCAGAACAAAACTACAGCCTAAAGACTGGGAAAAGCTCTTCACCAACCCTATATCTGTCAGAGGGCTAATATCCAGGATATATAAAGAACTTAAGAAGTTAAACACCAACAAAGCAAGTAATTCAATTAAAAACTGGTAGAGAGCTAATCGGAGAATTCAGAGGCATATCGAATAGCAGAGAAACACTTAAAGAAGTGCTCAAAGTCTTTAGTCATCCAAGAAACATAAATCATAATGACACTGAGATTCTACCTCACACCCATTAGAATGGCTAAGAACCAAACCTCAAGGGATGATGCACGCTGGAGAGGTTGTGGAGAAAGGGGAACCCTCCTTCTTTGCTGGTGGGAATATAACCTTGTACCACCACTTTGTTAATCAATCTGGTGATTTCTCAGACAATTAATAGTGCTACCTCAAGACCCAGCTATACCACTTGTGGGCATATATCTGAAATGGTATGCTGTACCATACACAAGAACATTTACTCAACTATGTTCATAGTAGCATTATTCATAATAGCTAAAATCTGGAAACAACCTAGAAGTCTCTCATCTGAAGGATGATTGCAGAAATTGTGGTACATTTACACAGTGGAATACTACTTAGTACTTAAAAATAAGAAAATCATGAAATTTGCAAGCAAATGGTGGGAACTAGAAAAGAACATCCTGAGTGAGGTAACCCAGTAGTAGAAAGACACATATGGTATATACTCACTTATCAGTGGATATTAGCCATATAATAGGATAAACACACTAAAATCTACAGACCTAAAGAAGCTAAACAACAAGGGGGACTCTAGTGATAAGGCTGAAACCTCACTCAAAAGGGCAAACAGGCTACACATCGGAAGTGGGAGAAGACAAGGAACAGGACAGGAGCCTTCCACAAGGGCCCTCGGAAATATTCTACCCATCAGGGTATGGAAGGGGATACTGAGATTCATAGCCTAACTTTGGGCAGAGTACAGGAAACCTTATGGAAGAAGAGGGAGATACAAACACCTGGAGAGGACAGGAACTCCACAAGGTCAACAATGGAGTAAAAAAAATCCTAGGCACAGGGGGCGCTGCAGAGACCAATACTCCAACCAAGGACCATGCATGGAAAGGACCAAGATCCCCTGCTCAGTCTCCTAGTGGGTTCCCTACTAAGAGGGGCAGGGACTGTCTCTGACATGAACTCAGTGTCAAGCTCCTTGATCAGCTCCCCCTGGGGGGTGCAGCTTTGCCAGGCTACATAGGAAGACAATGCAGCCAGCCCTGATGAGACTTGATAGGCTAGGTTCAGATAAAAGGGGAGGAGGACCTCCCCTTTCAGTGAATGAGAGGAGGGACATAGCAGGAGATGAGGAAGGGTGCATGGAACTGGGAGGAGAAGGAGGGGGCTACAGCGGGATACAAAGTGAATAAATTGTAATAAATAAATAAATAAGTGAAAGAAAGAATGAATAAATAAATAAATAAATAAATAAGGAAAGAAATAATCTTTTTTACAAAGATTATATTATTTAACATCAGAAAAAAAAATTTAGCTCTTTGATGGTTTTGAGTTTGTTTTGATCATACTCATGCCCCTTCCCCAGCTTTTCCTGATCCACTTTTTCTCCCTTCCCACCTAACTTTGTGGTTCTGCCCCATTAAAACCAATTTGTGTTGGTGAAATATCTTTGGGTATGTGCCCTTCCACTGGATTTTGATCAGCCTTTCATGGGACACATTGTTAGGTGTGACTCGGCTTATTCTCAAGTTCATGCTTCCATAGCTCATTATTTTCAATAATAAGAATTCCAAGATTGTGGTGCAATATATAGATGTGTTGAGGAAGTAAATATAAAAATTATAGCTTTGAGTTAGGAGCAGCATATGGGCAACAGCCTTTCTCTATATGCCAGCAAAGCTGCTGTAAAATAACTGACAGGCACTGTGACTATTTGTGACTCTAGGAAACTGACAATTTCCTTGATGTGCCTCTGTAATCCCCTTTCTCCAAAAGAAAGTTTACCAACCCAAAGCTACCAGAGACTCTTAAATAAAACTAAAGGATTGGAACATTTGGGCCTTACAATTTCACTTAAGAATTGGCAACCTGATTGCAAACATGTACTATGGGGACTCATTGAGTAAATGGCATGAGCTTTTCCTCTCTGTAAACCTGTGATAGAGGACCTCTGCTTAACCTTCTACCTCTAAGCTTCCCTTACATCTCTCACCATGCTGTCTTGGCAAGGCATCAAGAACCTCCCACCTAAACCTCTTAGTCCAAAGGACAGTCTGCCTTGTCTATGTCATGAACCCTAATTCTTATACCCATAGCATGGCACCATACACACACACACACACACACAATCCTCCAGGAACAGAATGCTGAAGGTTGTATGTGAACAAAAGTTATACTTACAACCAACACACAGTATGTGAATTATAAATATGATATTTAGGCAAAAAAAAAAAATGAATGAATAAAATCTCATCCCAGATGGTGGGTGGAAGATGGAGAACAACACAGTAACTACTGACAAGTGTAAATATGTTTCTAGATACAGATAAACATGAACTGGCTTTGGAACCACAAAACAGCAGTGCCTCATTGGTGAGAAAGTGTTTGGGGTGGATGAGAGTGGTCAAACATTTATAAGCAAAGTTGAGCAAAAAGCTGTACACAAAAATCTTACACTCTAATGTCCTTATATTGTTCAGGAGAAAAATTAATGTTTAAAAGTAAGGCTTGACTCTAAGATGTTAAGAAGAAAGCTTCTCATTTCCAAAGTATTAGAAGTGGAGCAAAAGACAGAAAACAACAACCAAGACATGAAAGGACTCGGCTTATTCTCAAGTTCATGCTTCCATAGCTCATGCTGTCAGCTGCTGTAGGATTTTGAGGTAGAATGCTCAAAAGCTTATAAGAAATATTTTGGCTACCTGAAGTTTCAGTAAAGCAAAGAATGAACAAAAAATAGACATTTTGTGATTTCCATTATAAATATTAAATACCTATTAGTCCTCCTGAATGAAAAAGAAAATGAAAGAGGGTAGCCTATGAACAAGCTGTTTCCCCAGGGCTGTACCATGTTGTGTTTAGAAGCAGTATTAGGAATAGGAGCTGTGTTCTCCACTGCCATGAGAAACTGGAAGCTCAGTCAGTCTCCATCCTGCCTTGAGACAGCATCACACCAAACTTCAGAAAGCACCACTTTGAAAAAAATAAATAACAAAAAAATAAATAAAATATTACTTTGATTTTCATTTGCTCACAGAAGAGATGCAAGAAACAGGGAGAAGCCTAACCAGAACCTAACTCTTCATTCAAACCAAGGAACTGGAAAATGATGATTCTGAAAATAATCTAAACATGTTAAAGGACTGTGGACACCCTCAATGAAAACATTGCTGTTTTCTGCAGCTTTAAACCAAGTTATGGAAAAGCCCAGACAATACCCCCAACAGCAATCAGAGCTGATATTCTCTTTCCTTTCTGATATTCTATTTCCTTCAGGAGGAGAGTCCAAATGTAAAGAGAATTGGAGAATTGCCAACACACACAGTATATGCTTCCTGGGGGATCCATAAGAGCCATGGATTTCATGAATAAATATGATTATCAAGAGCACTATAATCCAGAATAAGTAAAATACACCCATTCATGAAAAATTACTTGAGGGAGCAGATTTTGAAAGATATACTCTTTCAATACATATTTTTTTTTACTGTGAAAATTAATGGCTTTGGTGTAATTATCAAGCAGGCAGTAAAATTCACAAATTGTTAATAGTTTCCTGATATTAGATTCATTTTAGCCTTCTACTGACAGAATTCTTAACCAGACAATGGTTAATGTGAAGGCAAAATTAGTTCTAAAATTAAACATCCATTATACAAAAGTAGAATTTGTTGTATTTGGTAACTCATGACATGAGTTTTGAAGAAAGTAGCCTTATAGCTTTATATTTGATAAAAGAAATTGTAATCCCAGAATAATCATTCATCTAATGTCTCATTGGCACTACTCCAATGCTGAGCATAGACAAAGGAAGCCATGTTGCCTGGAGCTTTTCCATTTTCAAAAGCATATTTTTAATGGCTAATATCCACATATAAACAAATACCGCATTTCTCTTTCTGGGCCTAGGGTACCTCATTCAAGATGATTTTGTTTCATTCAACCCATTAATCTATAAATTATTTTAAGGATTATGATAACCTAACAAGAGTTCATAGAGCTACAGATGATAGACAAAAATAAAGGATTATGGGAACAGTTTTATATATAACTAACCAATATCTGATTTGACTTACACCCTACTCCAAGAAATGGAACCCAGCCCTATTCTGCTTGGGTGAACAAGACTCTGAGACTACTTAACTAGATATCCTAGGGACCTAGGTAAAACAAAATGAAAGAAGAAGGAAGAAAAGAAGGAGGGGGTAGGAGGAGGAAGAGGAAAAAGAAGAGAAGATAAGAAAACAAAACAAAACAAAACAAAAAACACAAAACAAAAATTCCAAAAACATAGCAATGAAGTGACTCCTGATAACCTTCTACTATACTCACAGATAAGTACCTTGCTCAGTCATCATTAGAGAAGCCAACTCCTATGGCAGATGAAAATAGAACACAGCCAGAAATTACACAGAGAATAAAACGGGCTGTCTCTATCAAATCCTTCCCTCAGGTCTCAGGTAACCTTTTGGGAAAAGGAAAAGAGTATAAGAGCCAGAGGTGATAGAGTAACTCGGAAGAACTCTGCAAATCCTCCTGATCAAAGCATACATAAACTCATGGAAATTGATGCAGCATGCACAGATCTGCACCAGGTCCTTTGCTTATGTGTATGTGATTTCCTCTTTAGGGATTCTTAGGTGTTTGAATGAATGGATATCTATTTCTTTTACCTTTTCTTGGGCTCTTTTCCTTCTGATTGTTTTTGTCCAATTCTAATATGTTAGTTTTGTTTTATATTATTTTACTTTGTTTTCTTTTCCTATAATCCCTTAGAAGCTTGTTTAGTCTCTAGAACTAGAGATAGAATGAGATTGGATTTAATGTGAGGAAAAAATGGGAGAAGTAGAGGAAAAGAAAACTGCATTCAGAATATATTATGTGAAAAAAAAATCTGTTTTCAATTTAAAAATGTAAAAAGGAAAATTTGGTTTTGCTCTCCCTAATATTCTTTTCAGTTCCTATAATATCTTTAAAAGAGAATGGATTAAATTTATAGAGTGAGGTCACAACAGAGACATCTGCTATCACACCCATCAAGCACAGTTGCCTCTCTCATTATTATTTTACTCTTAAAGAAAATACTTTCTTAGCTTCAACATGTTCATTGCAGAATCCTTTTACATTGTAATAGGTTTCAGATTAGAAAGCTGATGTGCTCACAATCCAATTAACTTTGATGATTAAGGAAACATGTTCTGTTGGTGGTGGGGTCTTGTTGTTGTTTTTGTGTTGTTTTGTTTTTACCACCACTAAGCCCAGGGTTTTTAAGACTGGTTCTAAAGCCAGGTGTGGTAGTACTCACCGGTAATCACAGCACTCATGGAGGTAGAGGCAGGAAGATCTCTCTGACTTCTAGGCCAGCCTGGTCTACAAAAGGAGTCCACGCCAAGGCTACACAGAGAAACACTGTTTTGAAAAACAAACAAACAAAACATAAAAAAGAAAGATTGGTTCCAACTAATCAAGAGTCAGTCTTAAATGCTGCTCTTTGTTATCAAGATTTCTCTCTTTAGAATTCCCTTTATAAAAATATGCAGAACTCTTTCGTCCAGGCCCTGTAAAAGTAGTCTAGATTATGTGCTCTAAGAAACACCTGCCTCAAGATCCTTATGAAATGAGCTTAAAATGACAATGATGACTTCTTCCTCACATCACCTATCAGCTCAAATCCTCCTCAATCTCTCTTTTCATAAGAATGTATTTTAAGAAATTTGTCTACATGTATACCAACAGGAATTCTAAGAACCAGCATTTTAAAAGAGGTTCTAGGTAACTTCTATTGAACTTTGATATCTGGTGTACTCAGATTTGGATTGTGGTTCAAATTATAGTCCTGTGTTTTAATATGTTAGCAGTTCAACCCTAAGTATATTATTTAACCTATTTGTGCTCCAGTTGCCTGGTGCATGTAATGGTAATAGTAACTGTGTTTACAAGGTTATAGCTACAGTTTAGGTGGAAATGTACCTTTGGAGACTTGAGTCATTTAGAAGTTAGTACTTATTATTTATCTATGTGTATACAGAAACACCACTTGTTAGGTAGTGATCTCTAGGTGCATACATTATCTTACAATTTTAAGTTATGAGTGTGCTCTATTCATAGTCTTAAAACAAAACCCTTTCCAGCATTTGTCTGTGTGCCATCTCATTTGAAAAGAAAAGGGAGGGGAATGGAAACATAATAGTCTTTTTCAAAATGCTAGGAAATATTTGAGCCTATCCTGTCACTTAGACAACTAATTACACCATTACATGCTGCAATTACAATTAAGGATTTCAGCTGATGGAAGGCATGTTCGCTGCACTCTCATTACCGGGTATTCCCTTGCCAACACTCAAGAGGATCATGGTTTTGATGAAACGAAAACAACTCAAGGAGCTATATTTGCTCAGTAACATCAACAGAGCAGTTCAGGGAGCCCACTGAAGTTCCCTTTTGCCCCACTGCGTTTTTCCACTGTGGTATTTAAAGGTATAGCTTTCTTTATTACCTCACAGTGAAAGTTGGCTGCCTAAGTCATTAGTAATTTCTGCTGACCCAGCATTGTCTATATAAAATATTACAACTTGTTGGGCATGTAGAGAGCTATATTGGCAGTAAGCCAGTTGGATTTGAGCTTACATTGACTCAGAAAAGATCACTCAATTCAAATCACTTAGTGTCTGCAAAGCCTGGCAAGCTTTCCTTAAGCATATATTATTTACAACAACTTCTCAGCAGACAGATGGCCGCTGGCCAACACACAACCCCTTAAGATGCCTTTCTTTTTGACAGAGGGCTACCTGCAATCACCTACTAACATTCTACTTCCAAGGTGCCAGTTGGAAGTAGACTGCCAACTGCCAACACCAGTTTCTATTTTGACATATAGAACATTTAAATTATTTGTCTAATGGTGGTATATGATTTCTTCTAGTGATTAGAAATGTTATGATTCTTAGTGATTTAACTTTTACGTGAATATTTTTAATAACTAAAAGGCTCTTCCACCCTGTATAAGTTAAGAGTCAGCTACAGGTGACAGAAAACCTGATCCAAACTGCCTTAAGCAAAAATGATGATTTATGGTCTCTACTAAATGGAAAGTATAGAGGCTTCTGGCCTGACAGATTATAGAGATAGAATGCCATGTCACTGGGCACTTGCCCCTTGGCGATGATCTCTTAGTTCTGCTATATCGCTTTTAGACAGGCTTTCACCCTAAATTTATTAAATGACAAAACCCTAGAATCTCTCCCTGGCACTGATTCAAATGTAGAAATGAGTACCTGTCACTGCATGAAAATTAGCAGGAAAAAAAAAATCAAATCTTACTTCCTAACAGCATTGTGTGTGTGTGTGTGTTTCAAAGGATGTATATTTTTATTTTTTGATACATTAATTTGTTCAGATACTTATTTTCTTTTTTAATTAATTTATTTTTTATTAATTACAGTTCATTTTGACAGCATCTTTATCACGTACTTGCCACAAGGCTCATGGGTTGAGGCAGGAGGAACCAGGAATTCTAAATTATTTGCAAAGCTAACTTGATTCAGGGCTTATTCATGCTCTTCTTATACCACATTAGGTGAAAGTGCTGCCATGAGTCTCAAGAGTAACCCGTTTTCTGATCCTGAGAGGAGATGACATAATGTTGAAATGCCTTTGTCTTTTCAGTCAAATGAGTCCTCTTGGTTACTGTTCTACTGCTATGAAGAGATACAAGGAATAAGGCAATTTTTAAAAAAAGCATTTGATTCAGGGCTTGCTTGCAGTTTTTTTTTGTTGTTGTTGTTGTTCCTTTTTATTTGTGCATTTTTGTATCTTCATTACAGTGAAATCAAACATGTTATCAGTTCTCTTTTATTATCACTTACTACAATTTATTCAATTTGTATCCCAGCTGTGGCTCCCTCCCTCATCGCCTTCCAATCATACCCTCTTTTGCTTTTCTCTCCCTATGCAGCTCCTCTAGTCCTCTGATAGGGGAAGTCCTCCTCTCTTTCCCTCTGGCCCTAGCCTATCAGGTCTCATTAGGACTGGTTGCATTGTCTTCCTCTGTGGCCTGGCAAGGCTGAACCCCACAGGGGGAGGTGATCAAAGAGCCTGTCATTTAGTTCATATCAGAGACAGTCCCTGTTCCCCTTACTAGGGCCCCACTTGGATACTGAGCTACCATGGGCTACATCTGAGCAGGGGTTTTAGGTCCTCTCCATGAAATGTTCTTGGCATTCTCTTCAGGGCCCCAGAGCTCCATTTGTGTGTGTTTTTGTTGTTGTTGTTGTTTGTTTGTTTGTTTGTTTTAGCTATGTTGGTCTTCTTCTTTTGGAGCTCCTGTCCCCTCCAGGCCTTTCTATCTTCCCCTTCTTTCATAAAATTTCATGCATTCTGCCGAAAGTTTGACTATGAATCTCCGCCTCTGCTTCAATACCTCGATCAGTAGTCTTTCAGAGGCCATCTGCTGTAGGCTTCTGTCCTGTTCCCTGTCTTTTCCTACTTCCAAAATCTATTGCCTTTGCCCTTCTGGGTGAGGATTGACCATCTTCCCTAGGGTCTTCCCTGTTGGTTAGCTTGTTTAGGAGTATAGATTTTTAGAATGTTTACTATATTATATGTCTTATAACTACTTGTGAGTGAGTATATACCATTTATGTCTTCTGTTTCTGGGTTATCTCACTAAAGATGACCTTTTCTAGTTCTAGCCTGCAAATTTCATTTGCTTTTAATTGCTTTCAAATTGCTTTTAATAGGTGAGTAATATTCCATTGTGTAAATGTACCACAAATTTCTGTATCTATTCCTCCTTTGAGGGACATCTAGGTTGTTTCCAGATTCTGCTGGCTATTATGAACAGAGCTGCTATAAACATGTTTGAACAAATATCCTTGTTGTATAGTTGAGCATATTTTGGATATATGCCTAGAAGTGGTATAGCTGGATCTTGAGGTAGCATTATTCTTTATTTTCTGATCTTATTATCTAATAAAATAGACTTTCAACCAAAATTAATTAAAAAAATATGGATAGGAACATTTCATTCAAATCGAAGAAAAATCTACTATGAGGACATCACAATCCTGAACATCTATGCCCCAAATACAAGAGCACGTGCATTGTAAATGAAACACTATTAAAGATCAAATCACACATCCATCCCAATACCTTAATAGTGGGAGACATCAACACTCCACTCTCAACAAGAGACAGATCATTTAGACAGAAGGTAAATAGAGAAATAATAACACTTACAGAGGTCCTAAATTAAAAAGACCTAGTAGATGTTTACAGAACCTTTCACCCAAACTCAGAAGAGTATACCTTCTTCTCAGCACCTCACAGATCCTTCTCCAAAATTAGACATATAGTCATACACAAAGCAAGCCTCAACAGATACAAGAAGATTTAAATAATTACTTGCTTACAGTTTTTTTTTTTTTTTTTTTCAGGATAAATCCATGACTATCATGGTGGAGAGCATGGACTCAGGCAGGCAGGCAGGCATGGTGCTGGGACAGACATGCAGATAAGAGCTTACATATTACCTGCAAGTTTAAGGCAAAGAACAACAATGCCTGGCCCCAGCTTTTAAAACAATAAAACCACACCCAATGACACACCTCCTCCAACAAGGCCACACTTCCCCAAACAACCCCAGCCATAAACAAAGAATTCTAATATAAGAGCCTATAAAGCCATTTTCATTCATACCACCACATTTCACTCCCTATATGTGACAGAGGGCTGATATCCAGCATATATAAAGAACTGAAGAAGTTAAAAAGCAATAAATCAAGCAATCCAATTAAAAAATGAGGTACAGAGCTAAAGAGAGAATTCTCTGTAGAGGAATATAGAATGGCAGAGAAACACTTAAAGAGATGCTCAACATCCTTAGCTATCAGGGAGATGCAATTCAAAAAGGCCCTGAGATTTCACTTTACACCTATCAGAATGGCTAAAATAAAAAAACTCAAATGACAACACATGGTGGAGAGGTTGTGGAGAAAGGGGAACCCTCCTCTATTGCTGGTGGGAATGTAAACTGGTAAAACCACTTTGGAAGTCAATCTGGTGCTTTTTCAGACAATTAGGAATAGTGCTTCCTCAAGACCCAGCTATACCACTCCTAGGCATATACCCAAAATTTGCTCAAGTACACAACAAGGACATTTGCTCAACCATGTTTGTAGCAGCTTTATTTGTAATAGCTAGAATCTGGAAACAGCCCAGATGCCCCTCAAAGAAGGAATGGATATAGAAATTGTGGTATTTTTACACAATGGAATACTATTCAGCAATCAAAAATGAGGAAATCATGAAATTTGCAGGCAAATGGTGGGAACTGGAAAAGATCATCCTGAGTGAAGTATCCCAGAAGGAGAAAGACACACATGGTATATACTCACTTATATAGACCTATAAGATATGATAAACATAATGAAATCTATACACCTAAAGAAGATAAACAGGAAAGAGGACCCGGGATTAGATGATCAATCCTCACTTAGAAAGAAAAATGGGATGTGCATTGAACATAGGAGGAAACAAGTAACAACACAGAAGCCTACCACAGAGGGTCCCTGAAAGACTCTACCTAGCAGTGTATCAAAGCAGATACTAGGATTCATAACCAAACCTTCGGCAGAGTACAGGGAATCATATGAAAGAAGGGGGAGTTAGTATGACGTGGAGAGGATAAGAGCTCCACAAGGACCAAATATATCTGGGAACAGGGGTCTTTTCTGAGACTGACACTCCACCAAGGACCATGTATGGATATAACCTAAAACCTCTCATTTCTGTTTTTTTTTTTTAATTACTGTTTTTATTTTTACAACTTATTTATTTTGTATACTTGTGTAGCTCTTCCTCCCATCTCCTCCCAGTCCCTCCTTCTTTCCTTCTTCCCCCATCCATCTTTCCTAGTCCAGCGATAGGGGAAGTCTTCCTACCCTACTGCCTAACCCTTGTGTTTCAGGTCTCAGCTGAATTCCCTGGATCCTCTTCCTCTGAGAGATGGCTCGGATAACCCACCAGGCGGAAGGGATGAAAGAGCACGTAACCTAGTTTTTGTCAGAGACTGTCTCTTCTCCTCTTACCAGGGAAACCACATGGAGACTGAGTAGCCTACAGACTACATCTGAGCAGGATTTCTAGGTTCTCTCTAAGCATGGTCTTTAGTTCATGTTTCAGTGTCTACAGTTGCCCCGGGTCTAGATTATTTTGGCTTAGTTAGTCACTTTGTGGGGTTGCTGTCTCCTCCAGGTCCTTCTAGCTCCTCATGCTTCCGTAAAACAACCTGCACTCTGTCCAAAGTTTGACTTTGAGTCTCTGCATCTGCTTCCAGTACCTGCTGGGTGGAGTCTTTTAGAGGATATCTGTAATATGCTCCATTCTGTTTCCTCTCTTCTACCACTTTCTGGTGTCTATCCTGTTTGACCTTCTGAATGAGAATTAAACATCTTCCCTAGGGTCCTTCTTCTTGTTTAGCTTCTTTAGGCATGCAGATTTTATTATGCTTATTATATATATATGGCTAAAAGCCACATATAGTTAGTATATAACATGTGTCTTTCTGCTCCTGGATTACCTCACTCAGAATGACCTTTTCTAGTCCATCCATTTGCCTGCAAATTTCATGATTTCCTTGTTTTTAAAAGCTTGGTAAATTCCATTATATAAATGTAAAATTTCTGTATTCATTCTCCAGTTGAGGGACAACTAGGTTGTTTCCAGATTCTGTCTATTAAAATAAATCTGCTATGAACATAGTTGAACAAATGTCCTTGTTGTATGGTAGAGTAACTTTCGGGTATATGCCCAGGAGTGGTATAGCTGGGTCTTGAGGTAGGGATATTCCCCGTTTACAGAGAAAATACCAGGTTGATTTGCAAAGTGGTTGTACAAGTTTGTACTCCCACCAGCAATGGAGGAAGTTTTCCCTTTCTCCAAATCCTCTCCAGCATATGTTGTCACTTGAGTTTTTTATCTCACTCATTCTGATGAGTGTGAGATGGAATCTCAGAGTGGTTTTTATTTGCATTTCCCTGATGACTAAGGACATAGTGCATTTCTTCAAGTGTTTCTCCACCATTCAATATTCCTCTGTTGAAAATTCACTGTACCTCAATTTTTAATTGGATTATTTGTTTTGTTGCTGCTTAATTTCTTCAGTTCTTTATATGTTCTGATATTAGCCCTCTTTCAGAGATAGGATTAGTGAAGATCTTTTCCCAGTTTGTAGGCTCTCATTTTGCCCAGTTGACAGTGTTCTTTGCTTTACAAAAGCTTTTCAGTTTCATGAGGTCCCATTTATTGATTGTTGATCTTAGAGGTTGAGCTGTTGGTGTTCTGTTCAGGAAGTTGTCTCTTGTGCCAATGTGTCCAAGGCTCTTCCCCACTTTTTCTTCTAACAGATTTAGTGTGACTGGGTTTCAGTTGAAGTCTTTGATCCACTTGGACTTTACTTTTGTGCAGAGTGATATATATGGATCTATTTGCAATTTTCTACATGTAGACATCCATACAGACAAACATCATTTGTTGGATATGCTATCTTTTTTTCCATTGTATGGTTTTGGCTTCTTTGTCAAAATCAGGTGTCTATAGGTGTGTGGGTTTATTTCTGCGTCCTATATCCCTAAAGGAAATAAAAGTAGACATCAAAGATCTCCCTTCCAAGTCCACTGATAGGGGAGGTCAAGGGGGCAGGGAGGAGATGACGGAGGGAGGGAGGACTGGGAGAGAATGAGGCAAGGGGCTACTGCTGGGATACAAAATAAATAACCTGTGATTAATATAAAAATAAAAATTATATAAGAAAGAACTTATCTTCTGGGACTATAGCTGCTAAGGTTATGGTGTCAAGGAAGAAAGAACATTGAGCTCATTTAAATAAAAAATATTAGCATTTTAGTTTTGCAAAAGTCTTATTTATCTTTCACATTGTTTTTATTTTTAGAAAAAAGTTTAATTAAAATAGTCTTAATTTTAAAACTAAAACAAAATCTCCCTTCCAAAAAAGCCCATGACCAGATGTTTTCAGTGCAGAATTCTACCATACATTCAAAGAAGAACTAATTTCAATACAGTTTAAACTATTTCATGTAATAGAAACAGAAGGAACACTGCCAAACTCATTCTATGAGGCCATAGTCACCTTGATACCTGAGCCACACAAAGACCCAAAAAGAAAGAGAATTTCAGACCAATCTCTGTTATAAATATTGATGCAAAAATACTCAATAATAATACTTCCTAATCAGATCCAAGCATGGATATCATCCATCAGGACCAAGTAAGCTTTATCAAGGCATGCAGGGATTGTTCAGTATATGGAAATGCATTAATGTAATCCACCACATAAAGAAACTGAAAGGTAAAAGAAACATGATCATCTCCTTATATGCCAAAAAAAAAATCATTTGACAAAATCCAATACCCATTTTTAAATCTTGGAGAGATCAGGGATACAGGCATATACCTAAATATAATAAAGTCAATATACAGCAAGCCTATTGCCAACATCAAACTAAACAAAGGGAAACTTAAAAAAAATTCTGCTGAAATCAGGGACAAGACAAAGGTGTCCACTCTTTCCTCATCTCTATAACACTGAACTCTTTCAACTTGAAATAGTAGCAGAACAGTAAGATAACTAAAGTAAACCAAGGTGATATGAATTGGAAAGGAATCAGTTAAAGTATTAGTATTTGCAGATGATATGATATTATAAATGAGTTACCCAAAAAATTTACCAGAGAACTCCTAAAGCTGATAACCCCGCTCAGAAAAACTGCTGGAAACAAAACTGACTCAAATAATCAGTAGCCCTCATGTGTACATAAGACAAATGGGTTGGGAAAGAAATTAGAGAAACAACACCCTTCAAAATAGCCACAAATAACACAAAGTACCTTGATTTAACTTTAACGAAGCAAGTGAAAGAGTTGTATGAAAAAATATTCAAGTCTTTGAAGAAAGAAGTTGAAGAAGATATCAGAAAATGGAAAGATCTCCCATGCTCATGGATGGGTAGGATAAACATAGTGAAAATGGCCATCCTGAAAAAGCAATCTACAAATTCAATGCAATTTCCATCAAAATACCAACACAATTCTTTACCGACCTTTAAAAAAAAACAATTCTCAACTTCACATGCAAAAACAAACAAACCAAAAAGAAAAAAAAAAAAAAACAGACAAGGCAAGGGTGCTAAAACATCCTTGTACAAAAACAATCTTCTGGAGATTATCTCCAATCCTGATCTTAAACTGTACTATAGAGCAACAGTTATAAAAAATGGCATGGTACTAGTATCAAAACAGACTGGTGGATCAATGGAATATAATAAAAGACCCAGGAACCCAGGAATAAACCTACAAACCTATGGACACCTATTTTTTTAATTAATTATTTTTCTTTATTAATTATACTTTATTCACTTTGTATCCCCCCTGTGGTTTCCTCCCTCCCCTCGTCCCAATCCTTCCTTTCCTCCCCATTATGCATGTCTGTCCCTCCCCAAGTCCACTGATAGGGGAAGTCTTCTTTTCCTTCCTTCTGATCCTAGTCAATTAGGTCTCATCAGGAGTGGCTGCATTATCTTCTTCTGTGGCCTGGTAAGGCTGCTCCCCCCTCAGGGAGAGGTAATTAAAGAGCAGGCCAATCAGATCATGCCAGAGAGAGTCCCTGTTCCTATTACTATGGAACCCACTTGGATACTGAGCTTCCATGGGCTACTTCTGTGCAGGGGTCTTAGGTTATCTCCATGCATGGCCCTTGTTTGGAGTATGAGTCTCAGGAAATACCCCTGTGCTCAGATTTTTTTGGTTCTATTGCTCTCCTTGTAGAGTTCCTGTCCTCTCCAGGACAGTTGTTTTTTTGACAAAGAAGCCAAAACCATACAATGGAAAACAGTTTCATTTCTTAAAGGGTCCTCTCATTATTGAATTCCCACACCCCACAAAACAGAACTTACTCTTTTTGACTTTAACTTGCCTGATTCTAAAGACATAATAGTGCTTTCCCCTCAACCTATAAAAAATTAAGGAGGAAGTGCTGATGTAATAGGTTCATCCAATTACTAATGCAAATTTAAACTACACCGACAGCTTAAAACTGTGTTTTAGAGTACCTCACAGTAAAAAACCTATACATCTACGACATAAAATCCACCACCCCCAAACTTCTGAAATATTTGGAAACATTTATAACTTTAAAAAACCCTCAGTAATTGTCATATGTGTTTTGTTGGTAAACACTGATCTTTATAAAAAGGGGGAATCCATGTACTATTCTTTCTTTCCCAGAAAGTATGTAATGGAATTTGATAACTACTTGGTGTTATAATCCACAGACCAGACAAAAATATGGGCTCCTTTTAGTGAGATGGACAGGCCCAGATGAAGTTGAAAAGGCTCATGAGAAAAATGGACAAGAACTGAACAGGAAATAAATTACCATCTCCCAAATTTGTTTATTTCAGGAAATACTTATGATTTTCTGGCATCCTTTAATTCAAGATGTATTTCATGACCACAAATCATATACCAGTCACTTCGCTGAACTCTAGCCCTTGAGATGTGAGTGACAGTAGCCCTATAAAGGAGTTATAGTCTACAGCACTGAGGCACAGATGTAAAAAAAAAATGCAGATGTCTCTCACTAAACTGAAGCTGGTTTGATCATTAATGTTAACTAAAAATGTTAACACAGTTGCTGCAAAAGATTTCAGACTTGCTATGGTTTGAATAATCCTCACACCTATATATTTCTAGTTTAATCCTCAATGCAAAAGGTGGGGCCCTACCAGAAGTGTGTATGTCCAAGGCTTTCCCTCTCACTTATGAATTGCTATTCCTCAGTAAAAGCCAAAGCCAGTGAGGAACAGCCAGGAAAGACAGAAGTCTGAGGTTTTTAAAGGAAAGAGCACGGGAATCATGGAGGTTGCGAGCTCGGCAACATTGGATTGGGTAGTTGACTTTTAAAATGATTGGTTCATTTTAGGCGCCAATTCCATCTGGTCCTGCCCTGATGTGGGAGGGGGAGCTGTGAAGTTTGGACTGGTTACCAGGCAAAGTTATCTCATACTGCAGATCTGGACAATCCTCCACAGCAGGGAGGAGTTTCTTTGCAACAGGGTGGTCTTGTCTCAATTTACCTGCTTCTCCTCCTGCTTTCTGTAAAAGTGCTGGGAGAATTTAGTTTAACATGGAGTATAGAATCTACAAAGAAACCTGTAAAGCTAGTCTGTTCCTTTTAGTATATCATATATCACATATCATATTCTATACTATATTATCTGATATATATTACCCAAATAAATAGAAGCTTATCTGTCCTTCATTTTTGAAGTAATGGTCAAATTATCTTAAGTCCTGTATCATATTCTTCTTGAATTTTGTTGGCTATAGGTAAAATGTGAGCCTATGTGTCTGGATCTAGGAATACATGCTTAAATCTATCAATTAATAAGAAAGACAGATGAGATTGGGCTTGTTCAGGGTGGTATGGCCATAGAAGCAAACTTTAGCCAAACTTTGGGCAGAGTGCAGGGAGTCTTAAAAAAGAAGAGGGAGAGAGAAAGACCTGAAGGGGACAGGAGCTCTAAAAGGACAACAACAGAGCCAGAAAACTAGGCCCTGGGGGCCCTGCAGTTACTGATACTCCAACCAAAGACCATGAATGGAAAGAACCTAAAACCCTGGTAACCCATAGAATCTGTCTCCAAGTGGGGTCCCTAGTAAGAGGAGAAGGGTCTATCTGTCATGAACTCCATGGCAGGCTTTCTGCTCACCTCCCCCGGGGGGTGGAGGCAGCTTATCAGGCCATAGAGGAAGATAATGCAGCCAGTCCTGAAGAGACCTGATAGGCTAGGGTAAGATGGAAGGGGAGGAGGTCCTCACTTATCAGTGGACTAGGGGAGGGGCATATGGGGAGGAGAGGAAAATAGGTAGGATTAGGAGGAGATGAGGGAAGGAGCCACAGCTGGGATACAAAGTGAACAAATTATAACAAATGATAATAATAATAATAATAGTAAAAGAAAATTTAAAGAGTAAGGAAGACAGAAGGAATTAATTGCACTGGTTGCTCTCACATATGGACCTGTAACGCTAGTAGTGAGAGTCAACCAAAACTACCACATCAAAATGGACATCAAAATGTTAAACACAACAAATAAACAATATAAGTGAAGGTAAAGGCCTACATACTGCATTATCTGTGAATGTGCCTGGAAAATGAAGTATCTGGAAGAGTTTCCTGAGGATCCTTAACAGATGTTAAGAGAATGAGGAAAATTCGAATGGGTAAAGTGGTTAGAAAGTGATTCCTGTAGAGACTCAAGGATATGAAACATATTATCATGAGGAAAAACCAAAAACAAGATCTAGAAAAATATAGTTATGTTAGAATTTAAAAAAACAAAGAAACTTTCACTTGCAGGAAATTGGAGAAAGTCTTGCATGCCATGGTTTGATATTTGATAATATTTTCTGAAAATGGAAAATTATAAATGTCACCCTTTCTGCTGAGAATAGGACTCAAAATGAGTAAGAAGAGAATAGTGAAGAACTTTACCATATGAAGATAAACTTTTGGTAGTGCAAATGTACGGATATAGGGTGAGATGACATCAGATTAGAATTAAACTCCCATACTCAAGAGAAGGATCAGACGTGGTTTGGGGAAATGTTTCAGGGATGGGCATGTGATTGATTACAGCTGATAACTGATGGGCTTTCAGCTTCCTGAAGTAACCAGAATGCCACAGAGGCAGGCTATACTGAGAATACAGGAAGAAACAGTGAAATGCCAGCTTCATGGAAACAGGCTGCCATGATGCAGAAGTAGAAGACTGTGTTCACTACATCTACCAATGCCTGCAAAATCTCAAATTTATCCTTTTGCAGAGGAAGAAACACAACACAAACTGTTCATTACAGCCTCTGGAAGAAAGGTGAGCTATCCAGTTTTGTGTGAAGCAATCAGTAAATGTTCTTTCAGAACTGTCTATTTTCATACACAACACCAGGTGTTACAGTTGAATCTGGGGTATGATAAGAAAGGATGAGATAATCTGAGATAGTCTCAACCCAACGCTTCCTAGCGCACAAGTGTTTTCACTGTTTATAAGACGCTTACACTGGCAAACTCTTCAAAGGCAAAAGTCATACCTAACAGGCTCTCAGTAAACTTTAAAGCATAAGATTTGCCCCTATTTTCTACAGATCATGTACTAAAATCCTTACATAATGATTTCAATCTGTATGGCTGTAGGTGTCCTCAGTCACAGCTGTTGGATGGTCTATTCTATACAGCCCCTCCCCCCAAAAAAGAAAGTAAAATACGTTATCTTGTTCAAAGACCAAATATCATTCACTCCTTATACTGTTAAAAAAAATAAATGGTTTCTAATCCATAAATCCATCTGGGTTTCTCGTTTCTTCATTTCAGCTTAAATCTCGTTTCTTCATCCTACAGCTTTATACTAGTTTTACCTCTCGAACAGGTTACCCCACAGTGTAGCTACAATTTGAAATAGCTCAAGTACTCCACATAAAAGCAACTTATAATCCCTGCTCTGTGGGAACTGCACTTAGATTTCCCATTAACACAGTGTGAAGTTATGTACTTAACTCTGCTCGCATTCAAATGAAAGCACATATGCAGAATTCACAGAAGTCTACTTGAATAAGATATCATGATTTTTAGCTTCTAGAATTGTCTGCCTCTTGGCAGATACCGTTTGATGAGAAACTACTGCTGTGAGAAACATCATGTTAGTGTAATTCCATATTTTGATGGTTGTATTATCAAACATGAATTTACCTGGTAAGAAAATAATCAGCCATTTCCTTCCTCCTATGGCGTGAAAGTCTGTGAATTGAAATAGCCAGCAAGTTCAAATATGAAGGAAATTACTTAAATTGTGACACCCAAACAAACAGCACATCTCAATATTTTCTCTTGTGAGGTAATGAACAATCAGAAAAGGTATTTTTGCTGCTATTCAACTAATATACTGTTGGAGCTCTACAGATATTTATAACTTTGAAATTAACTTTAAATAATGGATCTCTCTTCATTTAATCTTTTTATAAGATACCAGTAAGTAAAAATATTTATTGATTAACTATTAATTCCTAGATACAACATTAGGTACTTTAGATTCCACTGATAATATAACATAGTATGCTTGGGTTTCTGATACAATGGTATTTCAGGTAGTTCAGATATGTGTGGATTGTAAAAGTAGAAACATTTTCATTGCTATGGACCTTTTCACCACACAATTGAAGTTGCTTTCTCATGATGAACATTTAGTGTGCTTAATTACATATGCTATTAAAAAAAAAAGGTTAAGGAATTAATAGAAATATAAAGAACTCAAATTAGGGAAACAACACCCTTCACAATAGCCACAAAGGACATGAAGTACCTTGGTGTGACCCTAACCAAGCAAGTCAAAGAGTTGTATGAAAAAAAAAAAAAATCAAGTCTCTGAAGAAAAAACTAGAAGAAGATATCAGAAGATGGAAAAATCTTCCGTGTTCATGGGTTGGCAGGATTAACATAGTAAACATGGCCATCTTAGCAAAAGTAATCTACAGATTCAATGCAATTCCCATCAAATTACCAACACAATTTTTACAGATCTAGAAAGGGAAATTCTCAACTTCATATAGAATAACAAGAAGCCCAGAACTGCTAAAACAATCCTCTACAATAAAAGATCTTCTGGGGGGTATCTCCATCCCTGATCTTAAGCTGTACTATAGAGTAACAGTAATAAAAACTGCATGATACTGGCATAGAAACAGAATGGGGGATCAATGGAATCAGATAGAAAATCCAGGAATAAACCCACACACTTATGGACACCTGATTTTTCACAAAGTTTCCAAACCCATGCAATGAGAAAAAAATAGCATGTTCAACAAATGGTGCTAGTCTAACTGGATGCCTACATGCAGAAAAATGAAAATAGATCCATATTTATCACCCTGCACAAAACTAAAGTCCAAGTGGATCAAAGACCTCAATATAAAACCAGACTCACTAAACCTGTTAGAAGAACAAGTGGCACATTGAACATGTTGGCACAGGAGACAACTTCATGAACAGAATACCAACAACACAGGGTCTAAGATCATGAAACTGAAAAGCTTCTGTAAAACAAAGGACACTGTCATCAAAACAAAATGCCTGCCTACAGATTGGGAAAGAATCTTCACTAACCCTTTATCTGACAGAGGACTAATATCGAGTATATACAAAGAACTAAAGAAGCTGAAAAGCAGCAAACCAAGTAATCCAATTAAAAAATGGGGAGCAGAGCTAAACAGAGAATTCTCAATAGAGGAATATCAAATGGCAGAGAAACACTTAAAGAAATGCTCATCCTCATTAGCCATCAGGGAAATGCAAATCAAAACGACCCTGAGATATCACCTTACACCCATCAAAATGGCCAAGATGAAAAACTCAAGGGACAATACATGCTGGAGAGGTTGTGGAGAAAGGGGAACCTTCCTCCACTGCTGGTGGGAATGTAAACTGATAGAACCACTCAGGAAATCTATCTGGCGCTTTCTAAGACAATTAGGAATAGTGCTTCCTCAAGACCCAGCTATACCACTGCTAGGTCTATACCCAAAGTTTGCTCAAGTACACAAAAGGGATATTTGCTCAACCATGTTTATAGAAGCATTATTTGTAATAGCCAGAACCTGGAAACAACCCAGATGTCCATCAACGGAGGAATGGGTACAGAAATTGTGGTATTTTTACACAATGGAATATTACTCAGCAATCAAAAAGGAGGAAATCATGAAATTTGCAGGCAAATGGTGGGATCTAGAAAACATCATCCTGAGTGAAATATCCCAGAAGGAGAAAGACAAACACGGTATATACTCACTTATATAGACCTATAAGATATGATAAACATAATGAAATCTATACACCTAAAAAAGATAATCAAAAGAGAGCGGACATTGGGTAAGATTATCAATCCTCGTTTAGAAAGACAGATGGGATGCGCATTGAACACACGACAGGAGTCTACTGAGCGCATTTGAAAGACTCTAACTAGCAGTGTTTTCAAAGCAAAGACTCATGACCAAACCTTTAGCAGAGTATAGGGAATCATAAGAAAGAAGAGGAGTTAGTCTGATGAGGAAAAGATAGGAGCTCCACAAGGACCAAATATATCTGGGCACAGGGTCTTTTCTGAGAATGACATGCAACCAAGGACCATGTATGAATGTAACCTAGAACCTCTGCTCAGATGTAGCCTGTGGTAGCTCAGTAACCAATTGGCTTCCCATAGTGAGGGGAACAAGGACTATTTCTAACAGGAACTCAATGACTGGCTCTTTGGCCTCCCCAGCCCCCAAGGGAGGAGCAGTCCTGTTAGGCCACAGAGGAGAGCTTTGCAGCCAGTCCTGAAGATACCTGATAAAACAGGATCAGATGAATGGGGAGGAGGTCCCCCCATCAGTGGACTTGGCAAGGGGCACGGTGGAGATGAGGGAGGGAGGGAGGGACTGGGAGGGAATGAGGGATCGGGACACGGCTGGGATACAGAGTTAATAAAATGTAACTGATAAGAAAAAAATAAAATTAAAAAAAAACAATCAATAAATGGGACCTCATGAAACTGAAAAGCTTCTGTAAAGCAAAGGACACTGTCATCAGATCAAAACGACTGTCTACAGATTGGGAAAAGATCTTCACCAACTGTGCATCTGACAGAGGGCTAATATCCAGTGTATATAAAGAACTCAAGAAGTTAAACATCAACAAATAAAGTAAAAAATGGGGTACAGAGCTAAGCAGAGAATTCTCAATAGAGGAATATTGCATGGCAGAGAAACAAAGAAATGTTAAACGTCCTTTGTCATCAGGGAAATACAAATCAAAACAACCCTGAGATTGCACCTTATACACATCAGAATGGCTAAGAGAAAAAAACTAAAGTGACCACACACTCTGGAGAGGATGTGGAGAAAGGGGAATCTTCCTCTCCTGCTAGTGGGAATGTAAACTTTTACAACCAATTTGGAAATCAATCTGGCACTTTCTCAGACAATTAGGAATAACACTTCCTCAAGATCCAGCTATACCACTCCTATGCATATATCCAAAACATGTTCAATTATACAACAAGGACATCTGCTCAACCATGTTTGTAGCAGCTTTATTTGTAACAACCAGAAGCTGAAAACAGCTCAAATGCTCCTCAGTTGAGGAATAGATACAGAAATCATGGTACATCTACACAGTGTATATTACTCAGCAATAAAAACAGGGAAAACATAGATTTGCAGGTAAATGGTGGGAACTGGAAAAGATCATCCTGAGTGAGGTATCCCAGAAGCAGAAAGACACACATGGTATATACTCAATTATAAGTGGATATTAGACATATAATACAGGACAAACATACTATAATTTGTACACCTAAAGAAGCTAATCAGGATGGAGGACTCTGGCTATGATGCTCAGTCCCTGTTCAGAAAGGCAAAGAAGATGGACATCAGAGGAGGGAGAAAACAGGTATCAGGACAGGAGCCTACAATAGAGGGCCTCTGAAAGGCTCTACCCTGCAGGGTATCAAGGCAGATGCTGAGACTCATAGCCAAACTTTGGGCAGAGTGCAGGGAATCTTATAAAATAAGTGGGAGATAGTAAGACCTAGAGAGGACAAGAGCTCCACAAGGAGAGCAACAGATCCAAAAAGTCTGGGCACAGGTGTCTTTCTGAGACTGATACTCCAGCCAAGGACCGGATGGCCTGGTACCCCTGCACAGATGTAGCCCATGGCAGTTCAGGGCCCAAGTGGGTTCCATATTAATGGGAACAGGGACTGTCTCTGACATGATCTGATTGGCCTGCTCTTTTATCACTGAGGGGGGAGCAGCCTTACCAGGCCACAGAGGAAGACAATGCAGCCACTCCTGATGAGACCTGATAGACTAGTATCAGAGGGAAGGGGAGGAGGACCTCCCTTATCAGTGGACTGGGGGAGGGGCATGGGCAGAGCAAAGGGAGAGTGGGATTGGGAGGGGAGGAAGGAGGGAGGTAGGGGGGATACAAAGTGAATAAACTGCAATTAATAACAAAAAAAATATTTTAAGAAGAGCTCATTTCATTTCTGATCATAGTGCTTATACACAAGTAACACATTTTCTACTTGTCTTGCAAAGAAAGGGTAAAGGTTAGGAGCAGAATTCCAAGTGAGATTTATACATGCAGTTGTTTGGGAAGGATACTCTGTATTTACCTGCATTTCTTCACACTGACATGATGTGCACTAAAGAAGACAGTGGACCTAATTCTGACATGTTCATTAAGGAAACCAATGTTCTGAAACTGAATTACATGTTTTCATCTTCAAATATCTGTGAGCATTTTAAAATGTGTGCAAGCAGTGAAGTTACTGAATCTCTTCCTTTAACTACCTGAAACTTAAGGCAGCATTTGGTAATATTTTTAGAAGATCTTTTACAAGATAATACAAAGTACACTTAGCTGAAAAGGTGAAGTTTAAAGTGACATTCAGAAAGGGTTATAACCCTCAGATTTGGTAGTTATCCATCTTGATTTTTTTTTTTAACTTACATGGAGAATCCATACACAAGAGCAGTGCAATGAAATAATAGGTATTGTTTTGAAATTATCCCGAAAGTCTGGATTTTGGAGCATTTGAATTATATTTTGATGAGATATTTGATAATTCCCTGCTATCTACAGAATAAAATAAATTTTTCTTCAATTGTAATATGAAATTTCCCTACTCACTTTATAAGTCATTATTCTGTACTTTATCTTTTGTCCAATTCTTTGCATTTTGCCATCACATTCCCCAGGGATATTCTCTGGTTATTTACCTTTTCCTTCTCCATAAAATATTCTTTATTAAAACTTAAAACTCATTATCATTCATATCTATCTCTATCTATTATCAATCATCTATCTATCTATCTATCTATCTATCTATCTATCTATCTATCTATCATCTATCATCTATCATCTCTTTTTAATTCATTATAAAGTTTCCCAGGCATCTTTTTAACTCCTTGAAAATTATTTGGAGATTGCTAAGACCTTCAAAACAGCTGGAAAGCACCACTAAGTCCTCTTCAAAGAAAAAACAAACAAATAAACAACAATAACAACAAAAACACGGCAAGCCAACAAGTTACCTGTCTTTTGTCCTAATACTATTTAAAGCAGACCTTTTAGATTTTAATGACTGAAATTGCATGTTCGGAGTAGTTCCCTTTAACATTAATTTTTTTCACTAAAATTTAATTTTAATTGTTGCATGATAAGTTTGCATTATGAAGGGAACTGAGTGATACTTTAAAACACTAATACACTGAGCATAATAATTAACTAGCTATAAATCAACATCTATCATTTTGGGTCATGCATTCAAACCTATGTCTTATGCTGTCTTAAAATATTTAATACATTATTATTTGCTCCCATTCCTCTATTCTTCACCAGAATATCAGAAGTTACTGTACTAATATACTTTCAGAAACCATACCTATTGACCAAGCTTTCCATATTTATTCTCAGTCCCTAGTAACTATAGAGTTATGTTCCACTTCAATAAGTAATATTTTATGATTGCAAATAGGAATGAGGTGATAAAATATTAGTTTTTGAGGTCTTACTTATTTACTTAATGTAATGCCTTCTAGATTTAACATTACTATTTTAAAATATGTTTTCCTATTTTTATGGTTAAATAATATTTTGTTGTATATGTGTGTCTACCTTATATATTTTTTTCTATTGTTCTGTTGAAGAATGCTTAAGTTAATGCTGTATCTTGGTCCATGTAAGTTCAAATGTGATCTTGACATTGGTTTTGTTTTTTGTTTTTTTTTTTTCTTATGACTATATACCAGTAGTGAGACTCCTAAATCATATAGTAGTTTAATTTCAAATGTTTGGAACACATCCATAATGTTTTCTCAAGGTCTACATAAATTCATATTCCCACTAATTGAATTTAAGGGCTCCTTCTCTTCTTCTTCATCGGCTATATTTTATTCTTTTGAAGATTTTATTAGAAAATAGTTCTTGTATAAAAATAATGTGATATGCTTTAATATGAAATCTTAGCAGCAATTATATATTTTACTAACTGATTTTTTTAAAAAGATACTTGGAAGACAAATCAGAGAATGGACAGTGATTTTAATAAATGTTGTTAGGAAAACCAAATATTCAATGAGAATTAAATCTTTATTTCTCATCATATACAAAAAATTAACTCAAATGTATTGCATAATTAAATTTAAGACTATGCATTATGAAAATAATAAAATGGAAAATGCTTCAGGACATAAGATAGGGAAGAATTTGTTTTAATATGATTTTGGAAACAGCACAAACTAAAAATAGACCCAAAGTTATTACATCATACCAACAAATTTATATTATTTGATCCTGCTATAATGAATGTTAGTCATTTTGACCCCCTTCTTCTCATCATCTCCTTCTTTGCTTGCTGAATCATTCTTCCCAACAAATCCTCCTCTAAAGTTCATGTCCTTTAGTGTGAGACCCACTGTGTTTAAACTTTCTTAGCGTGGTTGTGAGGTTATTTTATGGAGCAAGGACAATTTATAACTGGCTACACCACTGGAGAAAATAAGACCCTCTCTTCAATCAACCCTTAACTGACAATAATCCTTCAGGGAGGGCCTTCATTCCCTTCTGTGATAAAATGTAGATAGGCTCAATCTTGAGTCTTGCACAGATAAGTGCAAGATTGAATGCATCCATAAGTACAAATGCCATGTCATATATGGATGGATGCCTTTTTGCTGTATATTTTCCTCTCTTCTAACTCTTCAGTTCTTACTGTCTTTTCTTCTGCAATGTTCCCTGAACCTTGGATGATATGACCTATCTGTTCAACTTTAGGATAAAATCTCCCAAGTATAGACACAAGCGATTAGGCATGAGAACTAATAAATTCCACTTTTGCACCATTTTTATGATATACTTTCAGAGAGGTTGTTCTTTTATGGAGGTAATGATTTGTCTTTTCCAATTACTTAATATTTTTCAATAATTAAAGTCTTCTCTAAGTACCTAGCAAAAGCAAGAATCTCACTGTTTGTTTTCATGGTACAAACAAGGCTCTGATTGTATTTGTGCTGTGTAATGATGCTCCCTGCTAGTTTTAAAGGACTGCTTTTTATGCTTCTCTGTGTCTCTGTCATCAACATAGATGGGAGGAGATACACTTGGAATACATAGATGACAATGTGCTCCCTCAGTATGACCTGTCCTCTGCACTGGAGTAAGGATAAGGTCAATTCACCTTGTCTTATCTGCAATGTAAAACACAGAGAATCTTGAAGCCAATGACATTTAGAAAGTCAGAGCTGGAAAGAGCATGGGTGACTCAGTGAACCACGGGAGACTGTTGCAGCTTACTGTTTAGCCGTGTGAGTGAAGTTTGAAGAAACCTATGGATGTACATCAGGCCAACGGAAACTGAATTGTTGTTAAACAATAAATCTTTGTAACTGGAGTTATCCCTTGAGCTATGGGTTGCTTTGGGATTCGTGGATTGGAAAATGTTATGCCTCTGAGTAAGATGAAAGGTTGAAGATGATATTTTAAAATCAAATGAAGAAGAGGAGGACACTGCAGGCAGTCCTGAAGAGACCTGATAGGCTAGGGTCAGAGGGAAGGGGAGGAGGACCTCCCCATCAGTGGACTTAGAGAGGGGCAGGAGGGAGATGAGGGAGGGTGGGATTGAGAAGGAACGAAGAAGGGGGCTACAGCTGAGAAACAAAGCAAATAAAATGTAATTAATGTAAAAAATAAGAAATTAATTAAAAAAAAACAAATGAAGGAAATGACTCCTCTGGGATCATGCAGCTAAGAGAGAATAATAGGCAATGCAGTAGTAGAACCTGTAAAGTCCTTGGTCACAGACACATCCCTTAACTTTTCATATTAGTTTTTTGTTTGTTTTGGTGTTCTTTTCTTACATTTAAAAAGCAGGAGAGCTGTTGTTGCTATTCCTTCATCAACAATATTAGAAGCAGAAGAGAGCTACATACTCCATTCCATTTATAATTTTAGATTTTACTTTCTTTAGCTCCTTCTTTAGCTGTTTATTCTGAAGGATGGTTACAATTTTTAATTTATATTTTGTTTCAAAAATATTTCAAACTAGAATATCTTATGGATAATAAAGGTTTTACCATGAGTACTGAGAGAATTTTAATTCACTGTCATTGGCTCTCATGCCCCAAAGCCTAAAGACAAGCTGAGGGGCAGGAATTACCAAGCAATGTGACACCATCAGGACTGCTTCTCAGGGTCTTCCAAAACAATGAAGGCCAGAAGAGGATGCCCGATCCCATGGAACAGGAATTAAAGATAATTGTGAACCAACATATGTGTGCTGGGATCCAAACTTGTCTTCTACAGTAGCAACAAGTGCTCCTAGCCACTGAGAGATTGCAGCCCCAAGTATATTTTCTTATGCCTTTGGAAAGCTTTCTTCAAGAGTACCCAACTTCTTTGAAAAGCTTCAATGGGCATACTTTATGATTGGATTTGTCATTGTTAGCTGTTTTCCTCTCTTCAGCATGTCTCTCTGCCTTTAGCTCCCCCCGAGCCTTTGTTTTATGTACTTTGGGACATGTAGCATAATGCTTAACAAACCCATAATTTCAAATTAAATTTGTAAAAAAGGAGAGGCTTGATACATAGGCAAATCCATTCAATAGCCTTTCTGAGGATAACTTACTTCAAATGGTTTTTAATTATGAAACTAACTTTTCCAGGAAATCTTCCTCTCTTACTCTTCCTATCGTCTCTATTGGCAGAGGCAGTACGGTCCAGCCATTCAATTAGTACATGAGCTGATCAAAGTGTCCTAGACAGGAGTTCCTTCTACTTCACTAACTATTGCCTCACCCTCCAGCCTCCTCTTACTCAGCAAAGAAGAATAAGCTATGAAATCCCATTATTGCAAAAGAAATAGACTTAAATTGATTCATTTACTTACAACTCTCTCATCCAATCAGCCAAGTAATGAATGAACACAAATGTCAAAAATTTGAATATAAACAAGTCAAGCAGAATACTGGCCTAAAAAACAACTAGCTATGGCACTGCTATTGTAATGGAGCTCTCTGGCTGCCTTACAGCATTTTTAAATGATATCAAGATAATATTCAGTTCATATTTAATGTTTATTTTCTTCTTTCCCCAAATTCGTCTATCTCCTTTTACTTTACATCAATATATTATGTTAATATTATGTTAATATTTCTATATTAACATCAATATAGTTATGACAAAACTGAAATTATATATATAATTTTAACACCTAAATGAGGGCATTTCATTTACAATACATTTTTAATTTGTCCTGATCTCATCCATGGGAATAACAGTCCCTGTTATACAGTCTGTAATTTCAGCTTTACATTGGATGTCATAGATAAACTGTTCAATAGTTTTGCACATTTAGATGTGAACACTGAAGTTAAGTACTTTTAACTCAATGTCCTTCCTTTCTTCCCTCTTTTTCTTTCTTTCTGTGACTTTTCTTCCTTCCTACTCTCCCCTTTTTTCCCCTTTTCTCCTATTTTATGCTCATGTAATCAAATAGCAATAAAAACATTTAGTGCAGATTATTTTAAACCATTTGAGGTAACTGAAAGCAGTTATGAACTATGAATTTGCCTTGCTTAACTGGCTCTTATATTACAAATTTACTAAACTGTGTGAGTTGTTAGGAACTGTGCTAAGTAATAAGAAATAGCAATATGTGTGACAGACCCCTGGTTTTCAATCTGCTTTGCAAGCATCATTATAGACTTAGTTTAACAGCAGCATTCTGTGTACACTCAAGCATGGCATTGCCATGGGCTGCTGTTTTCTGAGTTATACAGAAAAAAGAAAAAAAGATGACAAATTCAGCTATTCCCACAGGATCAGGTAGGATGGAAGTTTTCTCTTTGTGAATTGTGTATTTTCAGTCGTGAATAGATCAACTACGGCTCATTGGTTCAATCCAGGCCTGCCTGCTTTGGTCTCATAGTACACCCACACTCATGTGCTTACCTATCATTTACAGTTGCTAATCACGCTATAAGAGCAAACAGTCATGGAAAAAACAAAAGTATTAATTTTCTTCCCTGAATAACCCTCTGTTCAGTGTAAATATCTATACATCAGCATCCATCTAGTATCATCTCTCTAAAAATATGGACGCATACTAAGTATGCTTCTTTCTAGCGATAGTTAACTGTTCTTTGCTTTAATGAGCCACAAAATATAAGCTATTCTCTTCTTAATGTGAATAAAATCAACAACATTGTCTGGTATGTTCTTTGTATCTCTGCATAACTAAGGTCCATCCCATTCCCAAAACAGGAGATTTCTTTTATTCTAAAGCTATGTGTCTTAGTTACTTTCATATTGCCAGATAAAATAGCAGGACCAAGGCAACATATGGAAGAAAGAGGTAATTTGTGGCTTACAGTTCCAAAGTGTTAAGTTTGTGAACATCATGATGGTAAGCATGGCAACAGGCCAGTGGACATGGTACAGGAGCAGAACCCAAGGATGGATGGGGAACACTGTACACTCTTAAAACCTATCTTGAGTGATTCATTTTCTCCAACACGGACTCATCTCCTAAGCCCTACCAAACAGGTCCACCAACTGGGGACCAAGTACTCAAATATATGAACTTATGGGGAGCACTCTTGTCTAAACCACCACATTATGATGCAAGGCTCAGACTGAATAATCATGTTTCATTTCTCTTGACTTCTCCTGCAGCTATAGACACAAAAGAGATTTTATTTACTTATTTATTTTTAATATTACTTACATCTTATTAATTTTGTATCCCAGCTGTATCCCGCTCCCTCATTCCCTCCCAATCACACACTCCCCCCTCATCTCCTCCTTGCCCCTTTCCAAGTACACTGATAGGGGAGGACCTCCTCCCCTTTCATCTGACCCTGGTTTATCAGAATCTTCAGGACTGGCTGCAAAGTCCTCCTCTGTGGCTTAACAGGGCTGCTCCTCCCTCGGAGTGGGGGAGGTCAAAGAGCCCACCATTGAGTTCATGTCAGAAATAGTCCCTGTTCCCCTTACTAGGGTACCCACTTGGATACGGAGCTACCACGGGCTATATCCGAGCAGCGTTTCTAGGTTATATCCATACATAGTCCTTGTGCCCAGATATGTTTGGTCCCACAAAAGGGAATTAAAAAAAACAAAAACAAAAAAACAAGCAAATAGGAGCATCTTTTTCTTTTTAGAAATCCACATGTAATTCAAAAGTTGCTGGTATGGGGATTGCTAAGATTTTAGCTAGATTTGAATTCAGCTTAAATGACAGAAGCTGTTGAGTCTTTGTTGCTGCAGTGCCAGAACTGTTCTAAAAACCCAGTTCACGCTCAAAAAGCTCTGAGGACAGGAGCTCTACAAGAAGAGCAACAGAACCAAAAAATTTGAGCACAGTAGTCTTTCTTGAGACTCATACTCCAATACTCCAACCAAGTACTATGCATAGAGATACCCTAGAACCCCTGCACAGATGTAGCCCATGGCAGTTCAGTGTCCAAGTGGGTTCCATAAAAATGGGAACAGGGACTACTTCTGACATGATCTGATTGGCCTGGTCGTTGATCACCTCCCCCTCAGGGGGGAGCAGCCTTACCAGGCCACAGAGGAAGACAATGCAGCCACTCCTGATGAGACCTAACAGACTAGGATCAGAAGGAAAAAAAGAAACCCTCCCCTACCAGTGGATTTGGGGAGGGGCATGTGTGGAGAAGGGGGAGGAAGAAAAGGGTTGGGAAGGGAGGAGGGAAGGAACTAGAGGGGGGATACAAAGTAAATAAAGTGTAATTAAAAATAAAATTTAAATTTAAAAAAAAAGCTCTTAGGAGAATTTGAACAAGGCCCCATTGCTTTGATGAAACACCATGACCAAAAGCAACTTGGAAAGTTTTATTTATCATACATATCCTTAAACAGTCTATTTACTGATGCCTAGACAAGAACTCAAAAATGGTGGAAAACTGCTTGAGAAAGAAGCTGATGCAGAGGCTATAAGGAGAGCTACCTACTGGCTTGATCCTCATGTGTTGATCAATCTGCTTCCATATGGAAACTAGAACCATCCACAGCCCAAGGATAGAACTATCCGCAATGGCCCAGCTCTCCCAATCAATCACTAATTAAGAAAACACCTATATCTGGGCACAGATGTTTTTTCTGAGAATGATACTCCAACCAAGGACCAAGGTCCATTCATGGATATAACCTAGAACCCCTGCTTAGATATAGCCCATGCAGCTCAGTATCCAAGTGGGTTCCCTAGTAAGGGGATCAGGGACTGTCTCTGATGTGAACTCAGTGGCTAGCTCATTGACCCCACCCACAGGTAGTGGGAGTAGCAGCCTTGCCAGGCCACAGAGAAAGACATTGCAGTCAGTCTTGATGAGACCTGATAAGCATGTTCAAATGAAAGGGGAGGAGGACCTCCCCTATCAGTGGACTTGGAGAGGGGCATGGGAGGAGTAAAGAGAAGGAGGGTGGGATTGGGAGAGAATGAGGGAGGGAGTTACAGCTGTGATACAAAGCAAATAAAATGTAATTAATGTTAAAAAAATTAATAAAAAAATAAAGAAAATAAAAGAAAACACCCCCACCCCAATGGCTTTCCTGCCTACAACCAGATCTTATGGAAGCATTTTCTCAATTGAGGTTCCTTCTTCTCAGATGACCTTAGCTTGTGTGACATTTACACAATTTACCCATCCAACACAGCAGGTTTCCCCTGCCTTAACTGAGGAAAGCTTTGTCCATGTCGGGTTCCCTGAGCACTTCCAAAGCTCCTTATTTTGTGTCTCTATTGTATAGTGTATACTTCCATGAAACTTTTAGGCCTAAAATTATTGACAATGAATTTCAAAATAAGTTTGACTGTATTAACGAGGAGCCACAAATCAGGCACTTATCTTTCTTTCTTTGCAATATTCTTTACTTATTCTTTAATTGTGAACTGGCTAAACATTAGAGCAAAGAAAGCTGAAGTAACACAATGCTACATTTTAATAATAAACAGATATGGCACAGTTCCTTTTAACTGTAGTATCCCTATGTTTATAAACAGACCATTTTCCTGTCAGCGGACCATAAATTTCATGGCCAGTTCTGGGACCTAAGAATACTAAGAGACATCCAAATGTAATTATTTTTTAAGAGTACTGAATAGATCCCACTGAAACATGTTTGAGAAAGTAAATAAATGAATCTTTTAGACTATGGGGTTGTATGCAGAAAGATGTCCTTTGACATTTACAGTAATTAAAAATACTAATTACTAGAATATATAATAAGTAGAAATTATGAGCCAGCAGAAAAATGAAAGATACAGTTAGGAATGCATTAAAAACTAAGACACAAGGAAAGCAAGTTAACTGAGGTTTGCATATAAGTATGATTAGATAGGCTTCTAGATGCCAAGTGATCTGTGGTTCTGTAGGTCTAGGTAAGCTCCATCTGATGGTCAGTGTTACAAGTGATTTTTTATAAGGATGTGGTCTCAAGGATGATTGTCATTGTGCTTTGAAATTTAACTTGCATGTTCTTCTTATTTTTATTTACTCCACAAAATTTTGCCTTGGGGCCAGTAGAAGATATTTCAGAGGCAAAACAAACAAACAAATAAACAAAACATAAAAACAAAACAAAACAAAAACATATGTTTAAGAAATGTGGCTTCCTAGATACAACATTTAAATATCCATTAACTTATCTTTGCAAAAAGACTTCCAACTTTGGACATCATGCTTTTAAGCTATAGAGACACAGAGATTATGACTCAGTAAATCTAGAATAGTATCCAGGAAATCGAAAATTTAGCAGTCAGCCAGATACCATGGGACTATCCATTGGCCATGCTAAAGTAATCCTATAATCATCATTGTATGGTTCATGGAGCACAGTGGTGGATATTTATTTAAAAACAAATTGATAGATAAATCAAAAGTGTTAATAGATATGATGTATTCATTCAATTACTCTCTTCTTCACAACAATATTTCTCAATAAGTGCTTTTCATATTCTGGGTAGCACAGCAGACATACAAAAGGGATCTTGTTGATAGGCTCAAAGTTACACAAATAAATGAAATATAAGAAGGGGTTGACAAAGTAGAAACACCATTTTTTACATTTTTTTTCTTTTTTTAAATTTTTATTATTAGTTACATTTTATTAACTCTGTATCCCAGCTGTATCCTGCTCCCTCAACCCTCCCCATCCCACCCTCCCTCCCTCTTCTCCTCCCTGCCCCTTTCCAAGTCAAATGATTGGGGAGGACCTCCTCCCCTTTCATCTGACCCTGTTTTATCAGGTATCTTCAAGACTGTCTACAAAGCCTTCCTATGTGGCATAGCAAGACTGTCCCTCTCTTGGTGTGTGTGGGGGGGTGGAGGTCAAAGATCCTGCCATTGAGTTCCTGTCAGAAATAGTCCCTGTTCCCTTACTATGTGAAACCAATTGGTTACTGAGCTACCACAGGCTACATCCAAGCAGAGGTTCTAGGTTATGTCCATAAATGGTCCTTTGTGGAGTATTAGTCTCAGAAAAGACCCCTGTGCCCAGATATATTTGATCCTTGTGGAGCTCCTATCCTTTCCACATCTACTAACTCTCCCTTCTTTCATATGATTCCCTGATCTCTTCCAAAGGTTTGGTTATGAGTCTTAGTATCTTCTTTGATGCACTGCTATGTAGAATCATTCAGAGGCCCTCTGCAGTAGGCTCCTGTCCTGTTTTTGTTTTCTCCTACGTCCAATGCACATCCCATTTTTCTTTCTAACTGAGGATTGATATCTAACCCAGGCCCTCTTTCTGTTTATCTTCTTTAGGTGTATAGATTTCATTATGTTTATCATATCTTATAGGTCTATATAAGTGAGTATATACCATGTGTGTGTCTTTCTCCTTCTGAGATACTTCACTCAGGATGATCTTTTCCAGTTCCCACCATTTGCCTGCAAATGTCATGATTTCCTCGCTTTTGATTCCTGAGTAGTATTCCATTGTGTAAAAATACCACAATTTCTGTATCCATTCCTCCATTGAGGGACATCTGAGTTGTTTACAGATACTGGTTATTACAAATAAAGCTGCTACAAATATGGTTGAGCAAATGTCCTTGTGTACTTGAGCAAATTTTGGGTATATGCCTAGGAGTGATATAGCTGGATCTTGAGGAAGCACTATTCCTAATTGTCTGAAAAAAGTGCCAGATTGATTTCCATAGTGGTTGTACCAGTTTACATTCCCACCAGCAATGGAGGAGGTTCCCCTTTCTCCACAACCTCTCCAGCATGTGTGGTCATTTGAGTTTTTTTATTTTAGCCATTCTGAAGGGTGTAAGGTGAAATCTCAGGGTCATTCTGATTTGCATCTCCCTGATGGCTAAGGATGTTGTGCATCTCTTTAAGTGTTTCTCTGCCATTCTATATTCCTCTACAGAGAATTCTCTCTTTAGTTTCGTACCCCATTTTTTAATTGGATTACTTGATTTATTGCTTTTTAACTTCTTTAGTTCTTTATATATTCTGGATATCAGCCCTCTGTCAGACATAGGGTTGGTGAAGATCTTTTTCCAGTCTGTAGGCTGTCGTTTTGTTCTTTTGCTTTACAGAAGCCTTTCAGTTTCATGAGGTCCCATTTATTGATTGTTGCTCTTAGAGTCCGTGCTGATGGTGTTCTGTTCAGGAAGTTATCTTCTGTGCCAATGAGTTCTATTTGCAGATGATATGATAGTATACATGAGCCACCCCAAAAATTCAACCAGAGAACACCTTCAGCTGATAAACACCTTCAGTAAAGTGGCTGGATACAAAATCAACTCAAAAAAAAAAAATCAGAAGCCCTCCTGTGTACCAAAGAGAAAAGGGTAGAGAAAGAAATCAGGGTAACAACAACATTCACAATAGCCATTAATAACGTAAAGTACCTTGGGGTGACTCTTACCAAGCAAGTGAAAGACCTGTTTGAAAAAAACTTTAAGTCTCTGAAGAAAGAAATTGAAGAAGATATCAGAAGGTGGAAAGATGTCTCGTGCTTATGGATTGGTGGGATTAGCATTGTTAAATGTTAATGGCCATCCTGCCAAAAGCAATCTACAGATTCAATGCAATTCCCATCAAAATACCAACTCAATTCTTTACAGATCTTGGAAGAAAGGTTCTCAGCTTCATATGGAGAAACAACCCAGAATCTCCAAAATGATCCTGTACAACAACAGATTTTCTGGAGGTATCTCCATCCCCAATCTCAAGCTGTACTACAGAGCAATATTAATAAAAACTGCATGGTATTGGTATAGAAACAGAAAGGAGGATCAATTGAATTAAATAGAAGACCCAGAAATAAACCCACACCTCTGAATACTTGATTTTTGACACAGAAGCCAAAACAATTCAATGGAAAAAAGACATCAACAAATGGTGCTGATCCAACTGGATGTCTATTTGCAGAAAAATGAAAATAGATGCATATTTATCACTGTGCACAAAACTAAAGTCCAAGTGGATCAAAGACCTCAACATAAAACCAGATACACTAAATCAGTTAGAAGAAAAAATGGTGAAGAGTGACACCATATTTGAAATATTATATGCCATTGAAGTGGTAATAAACAGGGGCTACAGAAATAATAAATCTCCAAGTCTAAAAAAATTTTGTGTAGCCTTTTATAAAAGACAATTTTATTATTCCTGCTTTTTGTTCAATTTTGAGATTATGATTTGATTACAGTATTTCTTCTTTTAAGTTCTTTTCTCCATATCCTCTTGTACACCCTTCTGTCTTCTTCAGATTCAAAGACTCTTCACTTTGGTAGTTCTTTTTTTTTAAATTTTTTATTTAACTTTTATTAATTACACTTTATTCATTTTGTATCCCCCCATAAGCCCCTTCCTCCTCCCCTCCCGGTCCCACCCTCCCCCCCTTTCTGCATGCATGCCCCTCCCCAAGTCCACTGATAGGGGAGGTCCTCCTCTCCTTTCTGATCCTAGTCTATCAGTTCTCATCAGAAGTGGCTGCATTGTCAGGGTTCTAGGTTATCTCCACGGATAGTCCTTGGTTGGAATATGAGTCTCTGGGAAGTTCCCTGTGTTCAAATTATCATGTTCTGTTGCTCTCCTTGTGGAGTTTCTGTCCTCTCCAGCTCTTACTATTTCCCACTTCTTACATAAAATTCAATTCACTCTGCCCATCAGTTGACCATTAGGCTCAGCATCTGCTTTGACAGTCTGCAGGGAAGAAGCTTTCAGAGGCCCTCTGTGGCAGGTTCCGAGGTTGTTTCCTGTTTTCTTTTTCTTCTGATGTCCATCCTCTTTGCCTTTCAGGATGGGGATTGAACATTTTAGTAAGGGTCCTCTCTTTTGCTTAGTTTGTTTAGATGTACAGATTTTAGTGGGTTTATTCTATGTTGTATGTTTATATGAGTGAGCATATACCATGTGTGTCTTTTTGCTTCTGGGACAACTCACTCAGGATGATCCTTTCCAGGTCCCACCATTTACCTGCAAATTTCATGATTTCCTTATTTTTCATTGCTGAGTAATACTCCATTGTATAGATGTACCACTAGAACTCAATGGTACAGGAGAAAACTTCCTGAACAGAACACCAACAGCACAGGCTGTAAGAGCAACAATCTATAAATGGGATGTCATGAAATTGAAAAGCTTCTATAAAGCAAAGGACACCTTCATCAAAACAAAGCAACTGCCTACAGATTAAGAAAGAATCATCACCACTCCTTTATCTGACAGAGGACTCATATCCAGTATATATAAAGAAATAAAGAAGCTGAAAAGCAGCAAACCAAGTAATCCACTTAAAAAATAGGGAACAGAGCTAAAGAAAGAATTCTCTGTAGATGAATATCAAATGGCAGAGAAGCACTTAAAGAAATGCTCAACCTCATTAGCCATTAGGGAAATGCAAATCAAAACAACCCTGAGATTTCACCTTACACCCATCAGAATGGCCAAGATGAAAAACTCAAGTGACAACACATGCTGGAGAGGTTGTGGAGAAAGGGGAACCCTTCTCCACTGCTGGTGGGAATGTAAACTTGTACAACCACTCTGGAAATCAATCTGGTACTTTCTCAGACAACTAGGAATAGCGCTTCCTCAAGATCCAGCCATACCACTCCTAGGCATATACCCAAAAGAGGCTCAAGTACACAAAAAGGACATTTGCTCGACCATGTTTGTAGCAGCTTTATTTGTAATAGCCAGAAGCTGGAAACAGCCCAGATGCCCCTCAACGGAAGAATGAATGCAGATACTTTGGTAGTTCTTATAGCTTGAATACATGTTTAAGCATACGCATATGTATTCTTACCTACAACCTGTTCAGTCCATATACTGACACATATGAAGAATATGTTTTCAGTGATGATCTTTTATCACCAGACAAACCAATGGTGGGCTCTTCCCTAAAGAAGGCTATCTCTTCAATTCCCAGTTCAGGTGCCTATGGATCTTTTTACAGAGTTGAGCTTCTTTGCCTTTTGTCCCTCTAGTTAGGCATGTTCTTTGGAAACATCCATATTTAGCTCACATTTGGACAGTCATGTTGGTGCGATTTTATAGATTTAGTTTCTGACATCACTGGGGAACATCTCACAGTAAACTCCATGATGCCCTAACTCTTACCATCTTTCTGCCATCTCTTCTTCAATGCTCCCTGAGATTTAAATATTAGGAGTGTTTTGTTGATGTATCCACTGGGACTGGGCTCCACAACTGAAGTTTGATGCTTTTCTATAATGGCCTTCATCTGTTGCAAAGAGAAGTTTCCTTAATGAGGCAATACTAGATTTTGGATACTGTATATTTATTAATCTGTATCATAGAGATAACAGCAATATAAAATAGAAAATAATTTCTTTCCTCCCATATGACTATTATGTCAATGGAGTTATATGAATTTTTGTAGATAACATCTATTCAAGCAGTAGATTTAAGAATCTTCTTCATAGGAATGGCAGGCCTTCTTGCCTCATTTGGCATGGTTTAGTGGATGATTAGCTTACCATACCTTCCTTCCCTCTTTGGTACCTCTCAGATGTGCTTAGCAGGAGGCCTATCTCTATATCCTATGAAATCTGTTGTATCCAAATTTGAAACCAAAAGCATTCTCCGTAGGCTTTCAGAGTCATATCCCTTAAACTTCAGCACCTGCTGAGAATTGGGAGAGCTACTTAAATGATAATAGCTACCCTCCTTCCTGATAGTCACTAGGAAGGTCTTTCCCTTTGTCAACATGTGAAGTGTATTCTGAAGTAATGAGATCTAACATTACCCTTGACTTACTTCACCATGGTTATTTAGTAAGCAAAAATATATTTTATTAACAGGAAGTTTAAGTAATCTGGAACATTTTTTAAATGATATCCCAAAATTTCATCCATTTCTTCAACATGATAGTGGACACAGTTATTGTACTAAGCATCAAAAAAAGAAAGAAAGAAAGAAAGAAAGAAAGAAAGAAAGAAAGAAAGAAAGAAAGAAAGAAAGAAAGAAAAAATCTGCATGTCTGGGAAGGTAGGGGAACATTGTGATTTGGCTGGTAAATTACAAATAGTTTACTGCTTTGTTTTACAACTCAGGTGCCTTTTTTATTTTGGTCACAGACTATGTAAATGATTTTAAAAGTGACAAGAAAAAGGAATAAATTCTAATTTTCTGCACTTTGATCAAAGGTCATCTGGACTGCTCCTGGAGACACATCTAGACAGGCACTCTCTGCACACAGTGCTCATTCTCCAATTGTTGCTTCACTGCATGAAATACGCAGCTCTACAGGAAAAAAAATACAAAAAGCAGAAAATAAATCTATTGGTCTTGGCAGTCACCACCTACATTTTGTTTTAAATGTTGGCTAAACAGGTGAAAGTGGAGCCTGATGCTGCAGCCTTAAAAGACTCATTTGAAAATAGTTTTATTATTGTTATTATTATTATTTCTTATTCTGTAAACAAGTCCTATCCAATTATTCTCATTCCCTCAGATTCTCTGTGTATATTCTGCATTTTGAGTCATTTGTTTTGAATAGAGGCTTGGGAAATCACTACGGGAAATATATGATAACATTATAACCAAAATAAAACATATAACCAGACCTCATTGAAGCAGTCAGCAAGACAGGAAGCGCCTCTCACACCACCGTTTGTATAAAGCTGCTTGACGGGGTGCTGTGTCTTTTCACCCCACAAAGCCATGCTCCACTTCACACTTTAACTAAATGTATTGAAAAATAGAATGCCTCTCAAGGCAGATTGCACCTTATAGCCTTTGTCAAGGATTTTAAAATGTCTTAAGAATGGGGAATGCCTGCTTGGGATTTATGATTATTGCTCATAGGCTTTATTGTGCATCTTGCTCTCACACTGAGCATCCACATCACATCCACAGGGAAGCATCGTAGGCAAGCTCATCACTTAAAGTTGTTTTGATAATAATTTATCTCTGAGTCTGACTCCATTGTTCTGCATGTATTAGACAGAACTTCTATGGAACATCAGACATATTTATTGATAGGAGAAACTGTGATGTTATGAGTGTTTCTATAATGAAATAAGATGAGGTATGGTCGTTTCTGTTCAAGTGGTACTCTTCAGGAAGAGAAAAATTGGAATGATTTTTAGAACATGAAATAAAATGCTAAAAATAGATGAGATGTGCTTTTAATATGGACAATTGGATAAGATATAGTCATATTGTCCTTCGGGAATGAAAAGGACACTGCAGCATCTTCCCTATGGCCAAACATGTTATTAGAAAAATATGAAGTATGTACCTTTTGCTTCCTATCTTTGCAGACTAAACAGTGAATATTTCCATAGGACTTACGAGAACTCCCACTCCTCCAAGTTGTTAATGAAAAATACTAATAATTATTTTATGCTTTAGGTTTCTTTATCTCTTTTTTCTGTCCCTACATCTGACCTTTAGAGATACCAACAAGATGATACAGCTATCAAGCTAAGTCTTAAGTACATCACTCTTTGTAAGATAGCCCTCTGTGTAAAGCCTTGGCTTGCAGTAGAGGCCTTTACCTTGTTGGCTGTTTACCAAATCGTTTTGCTGTCAGCCAATGCGGTGTACTTTTTTTCCTTTTAATTTGCATTTAGAAGAGATAGCAACCTCACTTGGCAAAGCTAACTGCTGATGTAGCCAAAGACAGAACACTCTCTCATCATTTGAATCATTAAAATCAGAAAGAAGCAAAGAACTAACACATGTATGTTTTTTTTTTTTTTTTTTTTTTTTCTCAAGCAAGAACTTTTTTGTAAAAATAGTGGTGGGAAAGGACCCCATTGTAAGCCTCGGTCATAGTAATCAAGTTTATCTTAAAGGTCAAATTCAAAAATTACAGGGAATGGGAAGTATTTCATTAAAAGAATATGAGAGCTATAAAACATGAGCAATAGCATAGTGAGGAAGGTCTTGTTTTAGTATTTTGTTGTGTTTATCATATGAAGTAATTAATTCATATGGCTGTAGCTTACACAGAAGCTGATGAAATGGAAGCAACAAGCTAGGAGTGAACATGGTTGTCAAATTCAGTGACTACCAACCCAGGTAAAATAACAAGATTAGGAGAAATGAGAATGGTGTTACAGCAGTCTTACTTTAGAAGGCAAAGCAAAGAATACAGTGATCTTGAATTTATTATTTTCTAAAATTTGTGTTTCTTTCTCTGTAACATTTAACTGTGTACTGTGTTACCATAAACATATATATGTATTGAGCAGCCTCTGTGTTCCAGAGTACCCAAGTAACATACACTAAATTGACTCAGACATTTGAAAGAACAGATTTATTACTCATGATCAAGTGGAATTTTTCATAAACACTACTCTGAAAGCAGGGAATGCTAAGCAAGGTTCATAACGGAAGATCTATATTTAGATGGCAAACTCCATTACTCTCCCTTTTGTGCATTTACACACACACACACGTCTTTACACATTGCTTTTATACACACACATGTGTGTTCGTGTAGAGAAAGAGAGAAAAAGAGAATGTGTGTGTAATGATATACCCATCTGAATATATATGGCATATATACACACAAGATTTTGTGAGTCAAATATAGTCAGTGTCAAAATCATTAAACTTCAACTTAGCACTTAGTAGTATGTAAATACACACATGTATGTTACATCTATGAGTAATCTAATTTTTCTAAAGGTATATAAAGTAAAAATAAAAGGGGAAGGAAAAGATGGTCAGGACAAGGCAATGAATGTAAACATGATCATGTACATGATATACCTCAAAAAAAAAAAATACCAGTCATCAGGAATCCCATCATTCTATACAATAAATGTATGCTAATAGATTTATAAGAACATCAATAAGCTAAAAGGTTAGTAGGTAGACACTGAGTAAATAAACACATCATTAAAATGAAGTTGTCATGCTAAATATGAATGTGTTTTTTTAACTTTACCACTAAGAATGTTTTATTTCAACTATTTCATAAAATGTTATATAACTTTTCTTTCCACTTTCTGATTACTTGAGGATTTTGTTTTATCAAATTTTTTTTATTTTAATTTTTATATTAATTACAGTTTATTCCCTTTATATCCCAACTGTAGCCCTCTGCCTCAGTCCCTCCCAATCCTACCCTCCATCCTTCCCTCATCTCCTCCCTGACCTTCTCCAAGTCTACTGATAGGGGAGGTCCTCCTTCCCTTCCCTCTGACCCTAGCCTATCAGGTCTCATCAGGACTGGCTGCATTGTCTTCCTATGTGGCCTGGGAAGGGTGTTCCCCTGTCAGGGGGAGGTGATCAAAGAACAGGCCAATCAGTTCATGTCAGAGGCAGGCCCTGTTCCCCTTACTAGGGAACCCACTTGGATAATGAGCTTCCATGGGCAACATCTGTTCAGGGGTCCTAGGTTATCTCCATGAATGGTCCTTGGTTGGAGTATCAGTCTCAGAAGAGAACCCCGTCTCCAGAATTTTTGGTTCTCTTGTTCTCTTTGTGGAGCTCCCATCCCCTCCAGGTCTTACTATTTCCCACTTCTTTCATAAGATTCCCTGTGCTCTGCCTAAACTTTGGTTATGAATCTCCGTATCACTTTAATAAACTGCTGGGTAGATTCTTTCAGAGGCCCTCTGTGGTAGGCTCCTCTCCTGTTCCCTGTTTTCTCCTTCTTCCAATGTCTGTCCCGTTTGTCTTTCTCAGTGAGGATTGATCACCTTACCCCAGGTCCTCCTCCTTGCTTAGCTAATTTATGTTTACAGACTTTAGTGTGTTTTTCCTATATTATATGTCTAATATCCACTTATAAGTGAGTATATACCATGTGTGTCTTTCTCCTTCTGGAATACCTCACTCAGAATGATCTTTTCTAGATCCCACCATTTGCTTGCAAATTTCATGATTTCCATGTTTTTAATTGTTGTTTAGTATTCCATTATGTAAATGTACCACAATTTCTGTATCCATTCCTCAGCTGATGGACATCTGGGTTGTTTCCAGGTTCTGGCTATTTCAAATAAAACTGCTATGAACATGGTTGAACAAATGTCCTTGTGTACTTGAGAATAGTTTGGATATATGCCTAGGAGTGGTTTAGCTGGATCTTGAGGAAGCACTATTCCTAACTGTCTGAGAAAGCACCATCTTGATTTCCAAAGTGGTTGTACAAGTTTATCTTCCCACCAGCAATAGAGGAAGGTTCCCCTTTCTCCATTTCCTCTCCAGCATGTATTGTCATTTGAGTTTTTGATCTTAGCCATTCTGATGGGTGTAAGGTGAAATGTCAGGGTCTTTTTGATTTGCATTTCCCTGATGATTAAGGATGATTAAGGATGTTGAGCATTTAAGTGTTTCTCTGCCATTCTATAATCCTCTATTGAGAATTCTCTGTTTAGCTCTGTACTCCATTTTTTAATTGGATTACTTGATTTGTTGTTTTTTAACTCCTGAGTTTCTTTATATATTCTGGATATTAGCCTTCTGTGAGATATAGGTTTGGTGAAGATCCTTTCCCAGTTTGTACGGTGTTGTTTTGTTCTGATGACAGTGTCCTTTGCTTTACAGATTTTCAGTCCCATGAGGTCCCATTTATTGATTGTTCATCTTTGAGCCTGTGCTGTTATCAATTATTTTTGCTATGTGTTTTAAAAGTCTCAAATTTCTCTAGCTAAATTTCAACAATTTTAAGGTCTTTCAATTTATTAAAAAGCCAAATATCTTCATAGCCTTTAATATCTACACCAGTACTTTAATTTTTTGAGATTTTATTTATTTATATTTTATTTAAGCACTCAATTTCTTAAGTGTTGGCTTGAATGTTGGTTAGTATGCATACCTTCTCCAGGAGAAGGTATCAGAACTCCTGGGACTTGAGTTACTGACAGTTGTGAGCTTCCATGAAGGTCTTAGAAATTGTACTTATGTCCTCTTGAAGAGCAGTGTTCTTAACCACTGAACCATCTCCCCAGCCCTCAAGTTTCCTTTTATCAGAAGCATTATAAAGTAAATGTATTTCTCAAAACTTATGCACTCAGGTTATTTTGTGGAATCACTTCACTGTGACATGAAATTTATCTCCAGCATTTCATTATTTTTATCAATGAGCTCCATGTTGGGGGGTGAAGCAAAAGCATACAACTTTTGGTATTTTTCTTCTTGGCCTTGTGGCATCTCCTTCCAGGATGCTGCCTTCTCCTTAATTATCTTTCTTTGTATACTTTTGCAATTTATTAATAGCAGTTTCTCAGAATCCTCCTTAACCCTTTTCATTTTTCTTCTGTCAAGATTTATTTCTTTTTACTATTTTTAAGTGTCTGAGTGTTTGTGAGTGACTGCAGGTGGCTATCTCCAACACTTCTTCTATATATTTTTTCTGTCTGTATGGTCTCCTTGGTCATTCCATTACAACCTTATCCTCCAAAACCATCTTGAAAGCAATGACTTTGCTTATTCTGTACACTGTAGCAGTGTACCTTAGGTAATAATTAATACAAATGGCTCATTTAGCTTCTTTTTTAGAATCTGAAATTCCAAACAAGATGGTTCTGGCTCTTGTTAGAACTCTCTCATACCATTGCATCACAATGCATGACACCATAGAGAACAACATGACGAATCACATGCCTAATCACAAAGCCAAAAGCAAATTGAGAGTCAGACTTGCTATTGCCCTTATATGTGTAACATATGTGGACATAGGCTCATTCTTTTATATTTAACTTGTTTTTGCATGAAATAACTGGAGTCTCAAAAGAACCATATTTATTTTTCCTGAAGAGAATATCCCCAGTGTTCTCCCACCTGTTCCACCAAAGCTGAACATCTCCAAACTGAGGACAAGCTTCTAACATACCTGCAAACCCTTGGAGCACACACTCAAACAATGTACAAACTGCAGTATTGCAAATCTGTATCTGCTACCTAAAAGTTTCTTCTAGATTTAAAAAAAAAAAATAAAATAAAATTACCAAACTCGGTATTTATGCTTCCATTGAAAATGTGGTGGCTGTCATAAATACATACCAAAGGAGACTCACTCCTTCCTCATTTTTATTTTTCCTTTTTTTTTTTTGAGTTCCAATAAAACTTTATTTATGAACATTGGAATTTGAAAACCATGTGATTTCTGTATTCGTGTTAAATAAAAATTACAAGAGAACACTGTTTCAGATTAGGCAGTCTCACAGAGCCTCAATAGGCCAGGATGAAAACAAAATGGAGTCATTCAGGCTGAACTTCCACTCACAGAGCTGAAGCGAAGCTGTTTATCTGACCTTCAGAAAGCAGGATTAGAAAGATAACTCATTTTTCTTCTGGATTCCTCTTTATTACACTTTTTAAGAATTAAAGTGTTCCTTTTTTTCTTTCCACTGTCACCACATCAAGATCAGTTGCTCTACTTTTCTGATATCCATCTGTTCTGTCCCTATGGCTTCACTAGTACCATTCATGTTCTCAGCTGGATTCCAGAACAGAGCTAATTGTTGACACAGTAAAGAATACCTCTTGTCATTGGTTGAATTTTATGAATCCATAGGTATGGAGAAAAACAAAACTTGTGGCTAACATTCAATAACTTTGTTTATTTTGCTAAAACACAGCCTAACATGGGAATTTCACATAACCACTGCTGTCTCTAAGGTTAGTGTGGTGGTGACCAAGGAGACATAAACAGTTAGGTTTCACTGAATAAATTGTTGAAGTTTAGTTTTTCTTGAGGAGATAGTTTTTCTCCTTATCTACACATACGAATAAGAATTTTAATTTCCCACTAACTTTCCCTCTTGATAATTTCATAAAGTTAAAAACAGTGAAACTTCCAGACAAATGCATCATGTCCTTGTAGATTAAGCTTAATTTTGTAAATAATTGCTTGGGGCTCAAGCAAGCAAATTTATTTTATTCTAATGAGAAAAATTATCTTAGAAAAGCATTCAGAGGTATATTTCGTAGATGCCACAATCAACAGCACCCTAGATTCCCTGTTTCTTCTACACTACTCTCTCCATCATGCCCCATGGGCCAAAAACAGCACCCAAGAGTCCAGGTGTTATCTCTTCAAATCATCCAGGTATGAAGAGGAGGCAACGAATAAAAGGCATCCTCTTTTCTCTTCAGGACACTTACTTTTCACTAAGCAAAGTGTAGTTATATGGTAATTCGTAGAAACAATCATACCTATTTGTAAGGATATTTTTTGTATTGAATAGATAATGAGTATACAAAACCAGGATCCTAGTTAATCTGCAAAAAGTATGTGCCCTCAAGGAAACAAATGCTACTTAGGACAATTTTCACTTCCTACTATAGACAGTCTGTGGAGTATACTGTAACCAACCAAGACAAAAACATCTGTCTGCTGTTTAAAGAGAGTTTTGTTTTAAAACTATAAATATAAGCAAGTTCTATGTAGCAACATAATTAAGCCTGATGAAAGCAAGGACAAATGTGGGAGGAGACAATAACTTCCTTAGAGAAATGTGGTTTTGCCTCTATAGGGCAGATCTGGTACTACCACATGAACAACAGGCCACCTTCTAGAATTCCAATCTGTAACATGGGAGTCCCCAGACCACTGACTGTCCATACTGTGGATTAAAAGAAGTTTTGTATGCTGTGGTCTCCCTCCACCATCTTCTATGGGAATAATTTCCAACATACTACAAAAAAAACTAGGAAAGATATTCAAATATTCTCATTTATCTCCCCAAAGCAGTGTTTGGGTATGAGAACCCACAAGTTGATGGTAACACTAACATGTTAACCTAAAAATCACACCACCACAGAGCAACATTCAAATAATGAGTTCTTTATAGCATATTCACTTTTGTTTTTGATATGAATGTGAGCTTATTTAGGTGTGAGGTAATTTTGATTCATAATTTAAATGTGAATATCCATTAGAGTCATGATGGCTGTGCATATTCTGAAAATAAATTGATGAATTACAAAATAGCCTATCAAAGAGATGCTGGGATGTATTGCATCTGAAATCAAGCTTGAAAACTCCCTAAACATAATATACCTACTCAGTGTTAGTTTAAAGCTTATACAATAGTCTATAATGACTTCTAAAAACCTCATGTAAATAATGATACATCTAATACATTTTTCTAGAAATATATTTTAAACAGCCTTTTATATCATTTTGATATATGGTAAGAGAGGGCTAATTTTTCCCACCATTAGCTAAAAACTCTTCTCAGAGAAAATAATAGTATTTCTTGATCCTTATGATGGGGGTGAGGGAAGTAGAAATCCTTGCAGATAAAAAAAATAGTCAAAATATGAAGAATTACTTTATTATGACAAAATGACCTGGTGTTAGAATGTGTACCAATAGTCATTGAGTCAGTCATTAGTAAAAAAAAAAAAAAAAAAAAAAAAAAATGTACTACACAAACATTACTTTATGGCTACTCCCTCCCATTTGTCTGATATCTATCCCTCAGTGTAAGTCAGATTTGGGGCACAGTACTTTTTGTATTTCCATCACATTGTTTGAGATGGAGATAGGTTTCTCAGCATTCCAAAAATGAAGAAAGTGGAAAGAAGTATTGAATTACCGATTCAAAATTATCATATCAAAATTCTAATGACTTTGATTTGAAGAGGTAAATATCTTACTCTAAAGTTCCTACCAAATTGAGAATGATTTTACTTCCAGGACTAAATGGAGACTGACTGTTTATTATCACATATACATCAATCCAGAGACCTGCATCTCATCCTGTCACACATGGACATAGAACATAAGGATCATATAAACTATTGGCTCTAACTTAGCAGGTCTAGGAAAAAGCCAGGAATTCCCACTTTAGTGTCAGCACTGCTAGTCTATAAAATAAGGAATAAGAAAAGAGAAAAAAATGTGGCTGGAAAAGAAAAAGACACTATTATGTTCCTAATTAGTCTTCTCTGGCAGTTCATTAATTGTCATAATAAGCAAATTAAAGAACTAACCTCACAGGTGCACTATAATACCTATTATTTGAAAGCAAAAGGAAACAGAAGACCTTGCTATAAACATGTGCCTCACAATAAGCAGAAGTCAAGCAAGAGACAGTTGCAAGGGAAGAAAGGATGTTCACCCATTCATTCCTGGCACCAAAACCATGCAGACAACATTTACAAGACTCAGATCAACTTTCTTCTCAAATACACAAAATGCTAAAAGTGTATGAACATTATTTGTTATGTTTTATTTATCATTGAGATAACTGCTTAAATTCATTGTCTATGAAAATCTAACCCTAGCCATTTCAACACCTAGTTTTATTGGCCAAATCTCTCTTTTTTGTTTATAAAATACTTTCACCTATTTAACATAATACTACACATGTACTATTCAACTCTTCTCTTCAAATACTATTCTCTTAACAAGCATCAAGCAAAATGTTGTTATAGATGCAAGGCTTGGCTCCAGGTGGTGCTCATTGTATTCCCAGATACAGTCAAGCCTCAGAACCACAGATCTACAGAAGGCTTGGTGTTTAAGCTGCCATCAGCTGTTCAAAGACCAAGGAAGAGGCAATGCACTCTTAAATATATTTAAAGTGTATTTAATTAAATGCTTTTTAAACATCTAAACCAAATTCTGCTATGTAACGAGACAGTAGCACAGTTTGTACTGCTAGCAAAATGTTTCTTATATCATCACAAGTCATTATAGTTCAGGCAGAGCCCACCCTTGAGGATAATTTATCTTTTTTTTTTAACCTTTGGCTTTCAAATCTGTTTTATTCTGATTTTTCAAATATATTTGTAAAAATTACAATAATCGCTGTCTTATGGTAATTGCTTGAAGCTACCCTTGGTTGTTATCCCTCAGCAGCATAACTTTTACTTAGAAGAAAAGGAAGAAAAACACAAAGTGCATCATGAGAGAGGGGAAAAACACTTTTTTAGATTTAAAGTGGACTTGCCTTTTCCATTTTTATAGTCACACCTGCACTCCGGCCTCAACAAAACAACAGGTGCAAGCTACAGATGGATCCTATCTCAGCTGCAGACAGACACATCTGCCACTGCTTACTTGAGGCTGAATTTGAAAGATGTCCAGCAGCAACCAGATTTGTGTCGTGGGGTGTCAGGGCAGAGGGCTTCTTTGAACAGAAAGGGTTGTGACAGGCTGGGCCATTGTCATCTAAGTACTCAATCAAGGCTACTTTTCCAACTTTATTTCACAAGCTTAAGTAGCAGTGCTTTCCTTTCACTTTAGAATGAGGTACAGTGAAGCAACATAAATTAAACAACAAAGTAAAAAAATAAGGTACTTGGAGTGTGTGTACAACTTCATTATACACTTTTGTGTGCTTATCGTCATGTGATTTAGTTAACAATATAGTAAAAGTAAAGCTATACCTCAGAATTCAGTTTTTTCAAATGTTTACAGATTTTTTCATTTACTGATAGCTAATTGATTAATTCAGTTATTAATTTTTGTATAGATATACATCAGAGTGTAGGTGCATATTTGTCTTGTTTTGCTATTGAGGACAAACAACTATTCTTGGGAGTTGTTACCCTCTTGCTGCCTTCTGGAACATGGTGAATCCAATAAAGTTTTCATGCCTGTATGTAAACGCCTTCACCCATTGATGTGCCATACCTTGCTCTTCTCTCTGAAATAACTTAATGAAAGAAATTTTATAGAAAAGCTCTACCTACCCCATAGTGGACATGATTACATATTCAGTCAATTTAGGAAAGGTTTTGTTAGAACACCAGGAAAAAAATTGAAATTTGATATTAAATGAAACCACTAATTTAGTGCAGTAAAATCCTAAGTTTGTAAACTCCCGGTATTTCTGCTGAGCAGACATTTTGATCTTAAGAAATGCTACTCATATCTTGTTATCTTTGTGAGGAAAATGCAAGGTCTAATTCTTTTTTTTATTTTTTTATTAATTACACTTTATTCATTTTGTATCCCCCAATGAGCCCCTCCATCCTCCCTTCCCAATCCCACCCTCCATCCCTTTTCTGCATACATGCCACTCCCCAAGTCCACTGATAGGGGAGGTCTCCTCTCCTTTCTGATCTTGGTCTATCAGTTCTCATCAAAATTGGCTGCATTGTCCTCTACCATGGCCTGGTAACGCTGCTCCCCCCTCAAGGGGAGGTGATCAAAGAGCAGGCCAATCAGATTATGTCAGAGGCAGTCCCTCTTCCTATTACTATGTAACACACTTGGACACTGAACTGCCATGGGCTACATCTGTGCAGGAGTTCTAGGTTATCTCCATGAATAGCCCTTGGTTGGAGTATGAGTCTCTGGGAAGTTCCCTGTGTTCAAATTATCTTGTTCTGTTGCTCTCCTTGTGGAGTTCCCGCCCCCTCCAGCTCTTACTATTTCCCACTTCTTTTTTTTTTTTTTAATTTTATTTTTTTCTTATCAGTTACATTTTATTAACTCTGTATCCCAGCCGTGTCCCCATGCCTCATTCCCTCCCAGTCCCTGCCTCCCTCCCTCATCTCCACCGTGCCCCTTGCCAAGTCCACTGATAGGGGGGGACCTCCTCCCA
>NW_026585686.1:11745234-11796516 GCF_907164565.1 Psammomys obesus
TTTTTTTAATTTTATTTTTTTCTTATCAGTTACATTTTATTAACTCTGTATCCCAGCCGTGTCCCCATGCCTCATTCCCTCCCAGTCCCTGCCTCCCTCCCTCATCTCCACCGTGCCCCTTGCCAAGTCCACTGATAGGGGGGACCTCCTCCCAATTCATCCGATCCTGTTTTATCAGGTATCTTCAGGACTGGCTGCAAAGCTCTCCTCTGTGGCCTAACTTCTTACATAAAATTCCATTCACTCTGCCCATCAGTTGGCCATCAGGCTCAGCATCTGCTTTGACAGTCTATACTGCAGAAGCTTTCAGAGGCCCTCTGTGGCAGGTTTCATGGTTGTTTCCTGTTTTCTTCTGGCTTTCAGAGGCCCTCTGTAGCAGGTTCCTAGGTTGTTTCCTATTTTCTTTTTCTTCTGATGTCCATCCGCTTTGCCTTTCAGGATGGGGATTGAACATTTTAGTTAGGGTCCTCTCTTTTGCTTAGTTTGTTTAGATGTACAGATTTTAGTGGGTTTATTCTATGTTGTATGTTTATATGAGTGAGTATATACCATGCCTGTCTTTTTGCTTCTGGGACAACTCACTCAGGATGATCCTTTCCAGGTCCCACCATTGACCTGCAAATTTCATGATTTCCTTATTTTTCATTGCTGAGTAATACTCCATTGTATAGATGTACCACAATTTCTGCATCCATTTTTCAGTTGAGGGGCATCTGGGTTGTTTCCAGCTTCTGGCTATTACAAATAAAGCTGCTACAAACATGGTCGAGCAAATGTCCTTTTTGTGTACTTGTGCCACTTTTGGGTATATGCCTAGGAGTGATATGGCTGGATCTTGAGGAAGCGCTATTCCTAGTTGTCTGAGAAAGCGCCAGATTGATTTCCAGAGTGGTTGTACAAGTTTACATTCCCACCAGCAGTGGAGAAGGGTTCCCCTTTCTCCACAACCTCTCCAGCATGTGTTGTCACTTGAGTTTTTCATCTTGGCCATTCTGATGGGTGTAAGGTGAAATCTCAGGGTTGTTTTGATTTGCATTTCCCTAATGGCTAATGAGGTTGAGCATTTCTTTAAGTGCTTCTCTGCCATTTGATATTCCTCTACAGAGAATTCTCTCTTTAGCTCTCTTCCCCATTTTTTAAGTGGATTACTTGGTTTGTTGCTTTTCAGCTTGTTTAGTTCCTTATATATATTGGATATGAGTCCTCTGTCAGATAAAGGGTTAGTGAAGATTCTTTCCCAATCTGTAGGCAGTCGCTTTGTTTTGATGAAGGTGTCCTTTGCTTTACAGAAGCTTTTCAATTTCATGAGGTCCCATTTATTGATTGTTGCTCTTAGAGCCTGTGCTGTTGGTGTTCTGTTCAGAAAGTTTTCTCCTGTACCAATGAGTTCTAGGGTATTCCCCACTTTTTTTTCTAGCCGATTTAATGTGTCTGGTTTTATGTTGAGGTCTTTGATCCACTTGGACTTCAGTTTTGTGCAGAGTGATAAGTATAGATCTATTTTAGCAACACCAAGAAATGAAACAAAGGCTCAAAAATTAATATTAAAAATATTGACAATTAAAACAATGATTAGGTATGACAGAAAAATAATTATGTTGCTCAAAGTGTTGATTAATTAATAAAATATTTATGAGCCTGGTAACTATGATCTTCAATTATGTTTAAGTATTCAAACATTCTTTCTAATCCTTAACTTTACATGACACTCAGAACAATTACATCCTCCTCTTTTCTGAAGACACATGCAAGTCTCTCTAATTTGTTCTGAAAATATTTTAATGATTACATAATTAATTATAATTAATGTACAAATATTAATCTCTGGCCTTAATATTGCTTGCCTAGCACAATTAAGCATTGTAATTCTATGATTATCTATTCATTGACAGCTCTGCCTTAATAGTGCATTTGTAGTTTATATTCTCTTTGCAATATAAGTCAATCCTCATTTACCCACAACAGTGTGATATATCTGATTTTGTTATTTAACTAGATCATTTTTATATTTGCATTCGATGCTTTTTGAAAATATATTTAATGGCTGCATAATGTTGCAGTTGTTCAAGTGCTAAGTGGGTAATTATACTCATTTGCATCATGGCTTGTACTGAAACAGTGTAGAGTAGAAAGTCTCTTGAAAGATCCTAACAGAAACTGCTGGTTTGTACTCTCCTTGATGGGAAGTGTTTGTCACCTCTTCAGCTTTATGTCAGTGGCCCCTAACACAAGCATCTGCAGAGACTGCTCTAAAAGCCAGTTAAGTTGAGTGGCCGACAGGTGTTAGAATAATGTAGTCTGTGAGTGAAAAGCTCAGGCAATGTTTATCTGCTAAGTTTGCATATTGGGATGATTAGCCAAGCCTTGTGATTGTTGAGGAATCAGAAACCCACTTTTTAACTATACATTTTCTCAGTTTTAAATGGTTAACTAAACTATATAACATGGAAGTAAAATGGATTTGACCTTCCTACAGAGAGAGTTCAAGCTTATAAATCTTGTATTTCTTCACTTGTTTTATTCCTCTGGAAACCCTCCATTTTGTATTTTTGATTGTATGGGGTAACACTTTTAAAAGTCTTAATATTCAATATGTATACAAAAATGCCCTCAGCCTGAATTATTGTAAGGTTTATTGATGCTAAATTATATCATTTCATTTTAAGCTCATTATTTTAAGTACATGCTAGCTTTTAAAATCTTTGAGCTTTTAAAACTTGCATTTCATAATGAATAACTGTAGGTCCATAACAGTCAGATAATCATGGGGAGAATATAGGCAAATTAAGTAAATGCGCACAAATCATTCACCATTTCCCTTGGCTTCTTAAGGAATGAATGTTCATTAATCTGTAACTGGATTTTTTAAAAAGAAAATGCAATGCTTAAAAAATTTGAATTTAGGAAAATAAAGAGCCATAGCAAAGGTAAATTATTTTTTTTTAATCCAAGAATAAGCAGTAGGGGAAGTCCTAGTAACTGTAAGGCAGTGGATAGTAAAGAATAATTCATAAAGAGGGATGTATAGAATAATCTAACAAAGCATCAAGGGAACTCTAGTAGATATAATCTAAAGCTCTTACTGAAGTCCTGGGCAAGAAATCAGAGCAAAAAAAATCCTGTTAGTATGAGTGTGACACCTGTCATCTGAGGACAGTGTTGCCATTCAATAGTTGGGAAGGAAAGAAAATAAAATTCTCAGTTCTACGTGAAGATATGTTTGCTCATTTTAACAACACCAAGTAGGACATTATTTTCTGCTTATCTATGCTGCATTCACCAATTACTAATGTAAGTTAAAAGTACTAATTAGTCTTCTAGTAGGGATGCCCCTGGCTGAAAAAGCATATTAGATTTTTTTATAGAATACAGAAGTGTTTAAATCAAGTATATTGAACTTATATATTCCTAGCATTAAGATGTAGCCCAGCTCAGTATCCAAGTGGGTTCCCTAGTAAGGGGAACAGGGACTGTCTCTCACATGAACTCAGTGGCTGGCTCTTTGACACCCCCCCCCCCAGGGGGCAGCAGCCTTGCCAGGCCACATAAGAGTACATTGCAGCCAGTCCTGAGGAGACCTGATAAGCTAGGGTCAAATGGAAAGGGAGGAGGACCTCCCTCCGATATCAGTGAACTTGAAGAGGGGCATGAGAGGAAATGAGGAAGGGAGGGTAGGATTGAGAGGAAATGAGGGAGGGGGCTATAGCTGGGATACAAATAAATAAAATGTAATTAATGTAAAAATAAAAATTTAACTAAAAAGAATCAGAAAATCTACCCAACTGAATGGCCTGAGTCCAGAATTTCTGTACAGTGTTTTGAACACAATTTTAATGATGATGAAGTATCAAGAAGGCAAAATAATCTATGTTTCATATGCTTTTAATGTAAACCATCAAAAATTTTATAAATTTGAATATAATGACAGTATTGTAAAACTAAAAGTATCCATGTCTCATGGACAACATATCAGCAAAGCAATTTTGTACTAGCACACCATGCTTCATTTAATCCTTAATGAACTTTTGCAGAACCTATATCACCTGCAACCTCACAATATGGAAATCAAGAGCAAATATATTAGTAAACCCTTGACCTTGATAACCTCATGGTGGAGTCAGCTTAACTGCCCTTTCTGCAAATGTGGTATCTGAAGCTCTTTGGCTATTTTGTATTATGCTATTCACTAACTCCCTACTACAGTTTCTTGACTACAATTTCAGGTCATCAGTAGCAAAAATATATCAATAGATGATAGACTGTGGTTGGGTCCTAAGTTAGAATTTCTGCTTCTCTGCTGTGCTTGTAATGTGACCATTGCCTTTTTATTTTTTATTTTTTACCTTTTTTATAATTTTTATTTTTTAATATTAATCACAGGTTATTTACTTTGTATCCCAGCCATAGCCCACTCCCTCATTTCCTCCCAATCCCACCTTTTCTCTCTCATCTCCCTGCCCCTTTCCAAGTCCACTTATAGGGGAGGTCCTCCTCTCTTTCCATCTGACCCTAGCTTATTAGGTATCTTCAGGACTGGCTGCAATGTCCTCCTCTGTGGGCTAGCAAGGCTGATCCTCCCTTGGGGGTGGGAGAAGGGGAGGTCAAAGAGCCAGCCATTGAGTTCATGTCAGAGACAGTCTCTGTTCCCCTTTCTAGGAATCCACTTGGATACTGAACTACCATGGGTACTAGACCTATAAGATAAGATAAACATTCTAAAATCTGTACACCTAAAGAAGATAAACAAGAAAGAGGACCCTGGGTAAGATGACCAATCCTCACTTTAGAAAGACAAATGGGATGGACATTGGAAGTAGGAGAAAACAAGTAACAGGACAGGAGCCTACTGCAGAAGACCTCTGAAAAACTCTACCTAGCAGTGTAGAGACAAATAACCAAACCTTCGACAGAATACAAAGAATAACATGAAAGAAGGGGGAGTTAGTATGACCTGGAGAGGACAGGAGCTCCACAGGGAGCAAATATATCAGGGCATAGGTGTCTTCTATGAGACTGTTTCTCCAACCAAGGACCATTGCCTCTTGTTCCTGCAACCAAGGCTTCCCTATCATGATAGATTCTAGCCCCTTCACCTCAAAAGCTCCATGGGCAATTTACAAAGACAGGACCCAACTAAATTTGCTGTTCTGAGCTTCAAATAAAGTGAACTATAGAGTAAGGAGTGTGGTGGAAACCTGTTCAGAAACAGACTTCAGGAAAATTGACAACTGTGGCCAAATGTGCCCTAACATCAGAAATGACACTCAGACTGGAATATCACTTGCAGTTGTTATTTTACAAAAGCACCCAGAGGTATGATCAGTGTCTGCAAAGTGACACATTGAGGAATTACCACCAATGGGAATGGTGACTGTGATGTGACCTGACAATGGCAAGAATAGATTGTCCAGAGACGTGACCACCACCTGTGACCACAGACATGAAGTAGTGTTCATTTATAGAACTAGCATGTATGTCCTAATATTGCAAATGTGTATCCAAGGAGTAAGATAAGTATCTGGGAACCTAGAAAGGGATGCAGAGAGAGCTTCAATTCAATGAACAAATAAGCAAGGGACCACATATTCAGACTCTATCCAACTCTCACTTCTCCAAATCTGTTCCTTCATTGCTTAATATCTAATGGCAAAATTAGCTGACCAGATCAGTCCTATTTTGTCTTTTCCCCTTTGTCTTCCTTTCTTTTTTTCTTTCTTTTACAAAAAAAAATTAAATTTTTGAGATTATAATGCGATTAGATCATTCCCCCATTTCTATTTTTCCTTCAAACATTGCTATATAACTTATTGTTTCTTAATTGATGTCCTCTTTTTCATGTATTGTTGACACATACTTTTATTTATATATGTGTTCCTTAATACATAATATAAACCTCTGAATAATAACACATGTTTGTATATGTTTAAAGAATGACCATTTGCTACAACATATCCAGTTGGCATGCTCTTCTCCAACTCTCATAATTCCTCAGCTGCCCGTAGACTTTGAGTAGGATTCAAGCCTCAAGAGCTTTCCTTTCATGTGTTTTGGTGTCATCCTTGTTCAGATCATGTTTATGAAGTCATGCAGGGGAGATTTCCTGGGTGTAGCTTTTCCTGTTCCTGGGAAACACCATCACACATCAGACTACCTGATCTCTTGACTCTTAAAGTCTTTCCACTTCCTCCTTCACAAAGATCCCTGACCTTTAGGTGCCGAAGCTGTTTTGTAAACATATCCATTGTGCAATGACTTGCAAGCATTTAAGGAATGCTGAGAGCTGCAGAAGAGCACAGCAACTAGTTCTTCATGCCAAAGGGATGTTACTTATGCATATACCTACAGTGGTTAAAATTCAGTCTGAAAAATATTTCATTTTGTAGGGTTAAGGACTCATGAGCTTTCCCACATCACTGCTTTTTGGTTTGTTATGTTTTTCTGTACTGGTCTCCATCTTTTACAAAAAGGTTTTTTGATGAGGGGTAATAAGCATGTATATATTAGGAAAAATATTGTATTAGGAAAAATGTTGAAAAGACAGATAACTTAGTAAAATGATTTAGTAAAGTAAATTCAACTGAATTAATAAAATGGTGACTGTAAGTTTTTTTTTGTTTGTTTTTTTCTAAAATCCATGACTTTACTAGCCCTGGATAATTGTCTAGTTTTCTAGTAGCAGGCAAATTTCTCTCTTGTTGAGCAAGACTTAAGTCTTGGGAAGCTTTCATAGTGACTTTCAGTATCTTGAAACAAGTCCTCAGGGATGGCGTATTCTAGTGACACATCTTAGGTATTTTCAACCCTGTGTCTGAAGTACATGGTAGTTTCAGCAATAGCGATTTATCTTCCACCTCAAAGGAACAACTAAGGGAAACAACAATAACCTGTAATGTTTGGGGGTAACTCTGCCCAACAATTCATATTGAATGATTGGTTTCTGTAAGATGCTGTTTGGTTCTTGAAAAGAGCCTTGTCATCATAGATGGGGGAATATATATATATACACACACATATAGGTACATATGCATATACACTCATATATGTATAATGTGCAAACATGTATGTATATGTATATATTTATAACACATATAATACATATATATGTATATTAAGTATATATGTAAAATAAATATATTTGTATGTGTGTATGAACTTACAGTTATTCTGAGGTTAGTAAAATTTTTTATGACTTTTTCATGCACACTGTTTTTTCTATTTTTTATTTTAATTTTTATTAATTACACCTTATTCACTTTGTATCCCCCCGTGCTCCCCTCCCTCCTCCTCTCCCAATCCCACTCTCCCTCCTCTTTCTCCACACATGCTCATCCCCAAGTCCACTGATAGGGAGGTCTTCCTCTCATTCCTTCTGATCCTAGTCTATCAGGACTCATTAGGAGTAGCTACACTGTCTTCCTCTGTAACCTGGCAAGGTTGCACCCCACTCAGGGGGAGGTGATCAAAGAGCAGACCAATCCGTTCATGTCAGAGACAGTCCCTGTTCCTATTACAGTGGAAACCACTTGGACACTGAACTGCCATGGGCAACATCTGTGGAGGGGTTCTAGTCTATCTCCATCAATTGTCCTTAGTTGGAATATCAGTCTCAGAAAAGATCCCTGTGTCTAGATTTTTTGGTTCTGTTGCTCTCCTTGTGGAGCCCCTGTCCTCTCCAGGTCTTACTAATATTTCCTACTTCTTTCATGAAATTCCTTGCACTCTACCCAAAGGTTTGCCCTAAGTCTCAGCATATGCTTTGATACCCTGCAGTGTAGAGCCTTTCAGAGGCCCTATGTGGCAGGCTCCTGTACTGTTCCCTGTTTTCTCCTTCTGATGTCCATCCTCTTTGCCTTTCTGTATGGAGTTTGAGCATTTAGCCAGAGTCCTCCTTCTTGATTAGTTTCTTTAGGTGTGCAGATTTTAGTAGGTGTATCCTATATTATATGTCTAATATCCACTTATGAGTGAGTATAAACCATGTATGTCTTTTTGCTTCTGGGATACCTCACTCAGGATGATCTTTTCCAGTTCCCAACATTTACCTGCAAATTTCATGATATCCTTGTTTTTTATTGCTGAGTAATATTCCATTGTGTAAATATACCACAATTTCTGTATCCATTCCTCAGTTGAGGGGCATCTGGGTTGTTTCCAGCTTCTGTGTATTACATATAAAGCTGCTACAAATATGGAGGAACACATGTCATTATTGTATACTTGAGCATCTTTCAGATATATGCCTAGGAGAGGTATAGCTGGATCTTGAGGAAGCACTCTTCCTAATTCTCTGAGAAAGCACCAGATTGATTTTGAAAGTGGTTGTAAAAATTTACATTCCCACTTTCTCCACTTACTCTCCAGAATGTGTTGTCACTTGAGTTTTTGCTCTTAGCCATTCTGATGGGTGTAAGGTGAAATCTCATGGTTGTTTTGATTTTCATTTCCCTGATGACTAAGTATGTTGAGCATTTCTTTAAGTGGTTTTTGGCCATGCTATATTCCTCTGTTGAGAATTCCCTGTACCCCATTTTTTAATTGGATTATTTGATATGTTGCTGTTTAACTTCTTGAGTTCTTTATATATACTGCATGTTAGCCCTCTGTCAGATAAAGGGTTGGTGAAGATCCTTTCCCAATCTGTAGGCAGTCGTTTTGATTTGATGACAGTGACCTTTGCTTTACAGAAGCTTTTCGATTTCATGAGGTCCCATTTATTGATTGTTGCTCTTAGAGCCTGTGCTGTTGGTGTTCTCTTCAGGAAGTTGTCTCCTGTGCCAATGAGTTCAAGGTTTTTCCCCACTTTTCCTTCTAAGTGGTTTAGTGTGTCTGCTTTTATATTGAGGTCTTTGATCCACTTGGACTATAGTTTTGTGCAGGGTGATAAGTATGAATCTATTTGCATTTTTCTACGTGTAGACATGCAGTTAGACCAGCACCATTTGTTGAAGACATTGTCTTTTTTCCATTGAATGGTTTTGGCATCTTTTTCAAAAATTAGGTCTATAAGTGTGTGGATTTATTTCAGGGTCTTCTATTCAATTCCATTGATCCATCAGTAGGTTTCTATGCCACTACCATGCAGTTTTTAGTATTGTTGCTCTATAGTAGTGCTTGAGATCGGGGATGGAGATTCCTCCAGAAGGTCTTTTATTGTAGAGGATTGTTTTAGCAATTTTGGCTTTCTTGTTATTCCATATGAAGTTGAGAATTTTTCTTTCAAGTTCTGTAAATAGTTATGTTGGTAATTTGATGAGAATTGCATTAAATCTGTAGATTGCTTTTGATAAAATAGCCATTTTTACTATATTAATCCTGCCAAGCCATCAATATGTGATATCTTTTCATCTTCTGATATCTTCTTCTAATTCATTCTTAAGAGACTGGAAATTTTTTCATACAAGTCTTCAACTTGCTTGGTTAGGGTTACACCAAGGTCTTCCAACTTTTACCCTCAGGTAATGTCTATCTTTGTGACTTAGGTGTGTTTCTTATATGCAATAGATTCTACAGTCTTGTTTATGCATCCATTCTGTTAGTCTGTGTCTTTTTATTGGAGTCCATTGATGTTGAGAGAGATTAATGACCAGTGGCTGTTAGATCCTTTGAATTCGATGTTGGCTATGGTAGTGTGTTTGTGTGCTTGGCTACTTTTTGTTTTGTTGTAGTGAGGTTATTTATTTCCTGTGTTTTCTTGAAAGTAGTTTTTTGGGGGTTTTATTTTTTCTTCTAGTATCTTCTGTAACACTTTGTGTGTAGGTATTGTTGAAATTTGTTTTTGTTGTTGCATATCTTGTTTTCTCCGTCTATGAGGACTGAGCGTTTTGCTAGGTATAGTAGCCTAGGCTGACATCTGTGTTCTCTTAAGGTCTGCATGATATCTGTCCAGGCCCTCTGGCTTTCATAGTCTCTGTTGAGAAATCAGGTGTGATTCTGATGGGTTTGCCATTATATGTTACTTTTTTTTTTCTCTTGCAGCTTTTAGTATTTTTTCTTTGTTCTGTATACTTACTGTTTTGATTATTATGTTGCATGAGGATTTTCTTTTCCGGTCTAATTTATTGGGTGTTCTGTAGGCCTCTTGTATTCTTATTTGCTCTCCTTTGAGTTGGGGAAATTTTCTTCAATGATTTCGTTGAAAATATTTTCTGGGCCTTGGAGGAGGGGAATCTTCTTTTTCCCCTATTCCTATTATTCTTAGGTTTTAACTGTTTATGTTGTCTTGGATTTCTTTGATGACTTGTGTCAGCGATTTTTTAGATTTATTATTTTCTTTGATGGGTACATCGATTTTTTCCATTGTATCTTCCACACCTGAGATTCTTTCTCCCATCTCTTGTACTCTGTTGGTTATGCTTACCTCTGTAGTTCCTGTTTTCTTTCCTATGTTCTCTCTCTTCATGATTTCCTCCGTTTGTGTTTTCTTTAATTTTTCCAATTCTATCTTCAGATCTTGAACTGTTTTGTTGATTTCCTTCACCTGTCTGACTGTATTTTCCTGTTTTTTACCTTCAATTCCTTTACCTGTTTGTTTGAACATTTTGCTGTTTCTTTTATTTCTTTCAGTGATTTAATCATTTCCTCTCTGAAAGCCACAAACTGTTTGGCTGCCTCTTCCTGTATTTCTTTATGGATGGTCATAATATGTTTTACTAAATCTTCCTCTAATTCTTTACGCATTTTATTTGCATCCTCCATTAACCTCTTCATAAGCATAGATGTAAGGTCATCTTCTAGAATTTCACTTATGTTAGGGTTCCAGGGCTACTTGCCCTGGGTTCTGGGGATGCCATACTGCTTTGCCTTTTGTTGGTTGCATTTTTACCCTGGCTTCCACCCATCTGGCTATCTCAGGTGCCATCAATTTCTGGTGCCTGCTTGGTCCTGGGGTGGGAAGAATAACCTTGGCAGGGTTCTGAAGTAGTTTTCCTCAGCTTTTTGGGTATCATCAACTGAATGGTGGTGCTTCTCAGGAATTGTCACAGTTCACATTAGGCATATGGACCTGTGTGGTAACTGTGGTGTTCAGGAAGACTTTCCTCTCATCAGGAGAAGTCCTGGAGATGGCTGCCCTGCTGCTGGTTTTTTTGCTCTGAGTTTAGTGAGCTGCAGCTGCTGTTCTTAAGGTATATTTCTGGATGCAGCCCTCTTGAAGAACCAGGGAGTCCCACAGTTTTGTCAGTTTAGCTAGGGATGATGGGTCACACCTTGGACCAGTATCTGAGAGCTGCTCTAATGGTTCTCAGGCTTTTGTAGGTCTGAGGTTGCAGCTGTGTGTCACTTTGCCTGAGCAGTAATCAACGGCAGGTGAGCAGGGCACTCATGCTTGCAATAGAAGGCTAGAGTCTAGAGCCTGCGTGAACCCAGAAAATCTTCTGGAGCTGGGTATCCTGAGCATTGAACCTGATGATCCCATTGCTGTGAGGTTTCCTCCCAGCAGGGACACCAAGACTGTGCTTTGGAGACGAGAATTCTTTCCTGGATGGTGAGTAGAACCCACAGGCACAGGCGAGCTTGGCTCTGCCTTGCTGGCGATTGGGCGCCTGGGCTTCTGCCAAAACTGTAACTTTTCTCGAGAACTTTTCGGGGGGTGGGGGGAAGAGCTCTGAGGTCAAACTTGCTTCTCCCCTCTCGGTGGGTCACCCAACAGAGAAACTCAGTCTCTGGAGCCCTGGGGGCCACAGTTCTATCTGGGGCAGTTAGTCAGGTGCGCAGGCAGGGATCTGTGCTTGTGCTTCTGTCCGTGGCTCTGGGATGGCTGCTGGGCATCTGCTGGACCCGGGTCTTTTCCAGAGATTGTCTGGATGACCTAAGGTCAGTCCCGATTGTTTCCTCCACCGTGGGATTTTCTCTCAACTGGAAATCTTAGTCTCTCGTGTTGTGGGACCCACAGTTCAGTCTGGGACAGTGATCAGAGCACGCTGGCGTGTGGCTCTGAGCTGGTGACCAAGCACCTGGTGGAATGGAGACCTCTTTTGGGGCTTAGCTGGGGGAGTTGAAGCTGATTGAATCCCACACCATGGGGTATCCTCTCACCTGGGAAACACAGGGTGCTGGTGTTTTAGGACCACGAGTTCTTTCTGCTGGTCACTCTGCAGATCCTGCTGTGCTGCTGCTCAGAGTGTCATCCCAGAGCCGCCATCTTCGATCCCTCTCACACTTACTGTTATTTTACCTTACTCTTTCCCTCTGTGTTGATCTCTCTCCCAACTCTCTAATTCGAGATCCTCCAAATTTTCCGTTTCGTCCTCCATATGAGTTATACCCTGCTATGCTCTCCTTTATAGCTCCCCCAACTAGCCACAGATAAAATGGTCTGCCTTTACTTTCCTGGTTTTTCTAGTTAGCCCAGATTATGTACTTACATCTAAAGATTAGAAACTAGGAATCACAAATTAGAAGAAATACAAGATTTTGGTTACCTCAACCAGCACATTCTATTCTAATTCCATCCATCTACCTGCAAATTTCATTTTTTCTTTCAGCCAAATATTATTATGTTGTGTATACATACCACATCTATTTGTCAGTTGTAGGATATTTAGATTGTTTACATTTCTTAGCCCTTGTAAATTGAGTAGTGATGAACATGGCTGAGAAAGTATGTGTAAAACTGAATGTTGTATCCTTTAGGCATATGTCAAGGAATGGAAAGGCTGGGCGATATTGGAGGTTTATTCATTGCTTATTAAAGGTTTATTCATTGCTAATTAAAGATTCTCCATACTGATTACATAATGGCTTGACCACATTGCAATCCCACCAACAGTGGATCATGTTTCCTATTCCTCACACCCTTGCTAGCATTTGTTGTAAGTTGTTCCATTGATTTCTAACATTTAACTGGGTTAAAATAAAAATCTTGAAGTTGTTTTTTATTTTTTTATTTTGTTTTATTTAGGTCACTGTAGTCCCCTCTCTTGTCTCCTTCCAGTCCTTCCCACCCTCCTTCTTCTCCCCCTATGCCCTTTCCCTAGTCCCCTGATAAGGGAGGATCTCCTCCCCTTCTATCAGACCCTAGGCTATCAGGTCTCATCAAAGCTGGCTGCATCCTCCTCCTCAGTGGCCTGGAAAGGCTGCACCCCCCAGGGGGAGGTTACCAAAGAGCCAACCACTGAGTTCATATCAGAGACAACCTCTGTACCCCATACTAGGGAACCCACTTGGAAACTGAGCAGCCTATGGGCTTTCTGTGAACAGGGTCTATGTCCTCTCCATGCATGATCCTTGGTTGGACTATCAGTCTCTGCAGGACTCCCTGGGCCCAGGTTTTTTAGCTCCACTCTTTTCCTTGTGGAGTTTCCATCCCCTCCAGGTCTTTCTATCTCCCTCTTCTTCCATAAGTTTTCCAGCACTCTGTCTAAAGTTTGGTTATAAGTCTCAGTATCCCCTTCGACTCCCTGGTGGGTAGAATCTTTCAGAGGTCCTCTGTGGAAGGCTCCTGTCCTGTTCCTTTTCTTCTCCTACTTCTGATGTCTATCCTGTTTGCCCTTCTGAATGAGGATTAAGCATCTTCCCTAGTGTCCTCCTTCTTGTTTATCTTCTTTAGGACTATAGATTTTAGTATGATTGTCCTATACTGTATGGCTAATATCCACTTATTAGTGAATGTATACACCATATATGTCTTTCCGCTTCTGGGTTACCTCACTCAGAATGATCTTTTCTAGTTCCCACCATTTGTCTGCAAATTTAGTGATTTCCTTGTTTTTAATTGCTGCCTAGTATTGGCTTGTGTAAATGTACCACATTTTCTGTAACCACTGAGTAACATCTAGGTTGTTTCCAGATTCTGGATATTACAAATAAAGCTGCTTTAAACACAGTTGAGCAAATGTCTGTATGGATTTCCCTAATAGCTAGGAATGTTGAATATTTCTGAGTTATTTTTCTTTTTGATATATATATATATTTGAGTAATCTCTGTTCATGAACCAGATCCATTGTTTGGTTGGGTCTTTTTTGTTTTAGTTTTTGACTGTTTGTGTGGTGTGTGTATGTGTGTGTGTTCTTTATCCATTCTGGATACTTTTTCTGTGTCAGAAAAATAGCTGGTACAGTTTTCCTCTCATTCTAGTTGACTTACATTTGTCTAGATGATTCTTTGTTTGTTTGTTTTCTTAACTGTGTAAAAGCCTTTTACATTAATGAAGTCTCATTTGGCTTTAATTATTGGGCAAATGGAGTCCTATTCAGAGTCTTTTCCTATACCTAGATAATATTGCCTATATTTTTTCCAGCAATTTCAGTATTTCAGATTTTATATTAAGGTATTTGATCCACTTGGAGGTAGCTTTTGTCAAGGTGATAAATTCAGGTTTAATTTCACTCTTTTTCATGGATACATCTAGTTTTCCCAGAACTGTATTTTGAAGATGCTTTCTTTTAAATCCTTGAATGTTTTCGGTGTTTTTGTCAAGTATTGCATGGCCATAGTTATGCATACTCATTGTTTGGTTCTTTTATTTTGTTCCATTGCTCTATATGCCTGATTTTGTGTTAGTAACATGCAATTTTATTATTATTGCTCTGTCATATGTCTTTAAGTTCTGGAATTATAATCCCTCCAGCTATATTGTATTTACTCTGAAATTTTGGCTATCCAGGTTCATTTTGGAATCCATATGGATTTTAGGATAATTTCTCTATTTCTATGAAGAGTGAGACGTGGATTTTGACTATGACTGATTTGAAAATGTAAATGGCTTGTGGTAAAATGGCCAATTTAACAACGTTATTTATACTAATCCATAAACATGGCATGTTTCTCTTTTTCAGTGTCTTACTCTATACCTTTCTTTAGAGACTTAAAGCTTTATTTGTAAAGGTATTTATTTGACCTCTTTGATTAGATGTATTATAATATATTTTCTTTTTTGAATCTAATGTAAATAGAATATGTCCATTATCTTTATGTATATTTTTTGTTGACATATAGAAATGTTATTGATATTTACAAGTTGATTCTGTAACCCACCATGATTTTTTATTACTTAGGGTAATTTTCTTATAGAATTTTGAGGATGTATAATGTATAATGTCATGTCATAGTCAAACAGGCATAATTGGACTTCCTTTCCAATTTGTTTAGCTATAATCTACTTCTTTTGGTTTATTGCTCAATAAAGCAAGGACTTTGACCAGAATATTGAAAAAGGACTGGGGATAGTGGGCCACCATGTCCCCTTTCTGAATTCAGTGGAATTTTTTCTAGATTTTCTCCATTTAAAAAACATGTCTTCTGTGGGTTTCTCATATATAGTTTTATTGAGCCAAGGTATGTTTCATTTAGTTCTATTCTCTCTAGGAGCTTTAATATCAAGGCATTGACTTTTGTCAGTTCTTTTTATACATCCACTGAAATGATCATGGCACTTTTGATTTCATGAGATTTATATATTTAGTGCCTTGCTTTGTTAAAGTAAGTCTATATTAGCCTTGCAAATATTTTATTGAGAATTTTGAATTATTGTTCATTAGGGATATTGGCTTTTAATTTTCTTTTTTTTTCCCTTTGTTTGTCTATTTGTTACATATTCATCTGGTTTTGTATTACCATGATCTGACATAAATGGAGCTTGGTAGTCTTTCTTACATATCTGTTGTTTTGAATATTTTAAGAAGGATTTGCTCTAGATCTTCCTTAAAAAATTAATACAGTTCTCATATGAAATCATCTGGTCCTGGATTTTTTTTTTCCATAAGGCGTTTTATTACACTTTCAAGCTCATTATGGGTCTATTTATATTATTGCTTTCTTAGTTCAATTTTGTCCATTCAGTTGAATCTAGAAATTTATTCTTTTCTTTCAGGTTTTCTAACTTTATAATGCACAGGAAAAATAAATTAACTAAAAATAAAAATATCAGAAACAGTCCATGTTCCCCTTACTAGGGTACCCACTTGGATACTGAACTGCTATGGGCTACATCCGAGCAGGAGTTCTACGTTATATTCATGCATGGTCCTTGGTTGGAGAATCAGTCTCAGAAAAGATCCCTGCACCCAGATATATTTGGTCCTTGTGGAGCTTCTATCCTCTCCTGGTCTTTCTAACTCCCCCTTCTTTCATATGATTCCCTGCACTCTTCCCAAGGACTGGTTATGAGTCTGAGCATCTGCTTTGATACACTGCTAGGCAGAATATTTCAGAGGCCCTCTATGTAGGCTCCTGTCCTGTTACTTGTTTTCTCCTACTTCCAATGTTCATCCCATTTGTCTTTCTAAGTGAGGATTGATCATCTTACCCCGGGTCCTCTTTCTTGTTTATCTTCTTTAGGTGTACAGATTTTAGTATGTTTATCTTCTCTTATAGGTCTAGTGCCCACTTATAAGTAAGTATTATATACCGTGTATGTCTTTCTGCTTCTGGGATACCTCACTCAGGATGATCTTTTCTAGATCCCACCATTTGCCTGCAGATTTCATCTCTTTGACCTCCCCTCATCCCAAGGGAGGAGCAGCCTTGCTAGGCCACAGAGGAGGACATTGCAGCCAGTCCTGAAGAGACCTGATTTAGCTAGAGTCAGACCGAAGGGGAGGAGCCCCTCCCTTATCAGTGGACTTAAAGAGGGGCAGGGAGGAGATGAGGGAGGGAGGGTGGGATTGGGAGGGAATGAGGGAGGTGGCTACAGCTGGGATACAAAGTTAATAAACTGTAAGTAATATAAAAAATAAAAATTTAATTAAAAAATAAAAATAATTTTTAAAAAAGGAATACTAAATGTAATGACCCAGGTTAATGACCCTACAATGCTATCCAAATTTAGCACCCCTGTGTTACCAAATATCCAAGTCATAGACATACAAGTAAACACAGAAATATTTGAGTTAAATATCATTAAGGATCAAATTAGCTAATAGACATCTATGGAACATTTCTTTCAAATACTGTAGAATAGTCATTCCCATTAACACTCCATAGAAATTTCTCTAAAATAGAGACGACACAATAAAACAATCTTAAATATATGTATATTAAAATATTTTCTTCTAATCTATGTTACCATAATGTATTATGTTTGTGTAAAGAAAATTAATTGGGATTATTAATTTTAAATCATTACAATTAGGTTAAACACTTTATCAATCAAAATGGGAACCACTACATTCAGCACATTTTAGTCAATGAGAAATATTTTTCTGCTTCTGTAACATAAAATCCTGTGCTTTAGGTTTTGATGAAATTCTGGAAAACATTTCTGTATCCTGTTGGATGTGGACATGTTTTCCCTCCAGAAGGATGTCAAGGTCTGTGAAGAAGTTGTAGTTAGTAGGCCGGAGAACAAGTGAATGGGGATGGAGCACCCAGAGCTTCACGGCCCACTCCCTGTAATGTTTGAGGTACTTTTTATTAATCATGTGGCAAGGCCTTGTAATGGAGATGAGTTTGGCCCTTTCTGTTGACCATAGCTGGCTGCAGGCATTGTGGATTTGGGTGTAGCTCATCAATGGGATAAAAACAATTCTCAAATATAACAATGTTGCTGGCCTTCAGAAAGCTGTAGGAAACAAACCAACTACAGACCAGCAAACTGGTTGCATGACAATTTTTGATGTCATTTTGACTTTGTGAAGTTCTTTGGAGCTTCTACTTTGTCCAACCACTGAGTCAGTCATCACTTGTCACTATAAAATCCTCTTGTCATTGCATTTCCCAATAGGATCAATAAAAGTTTAATTATTGTTGTGTACCATAAGAAAGAACTACAGTTCAAATTAACAATAATTTGATTTGCTGTCAGTGTATGGGGTACTCACTGTATAGTTTTTCACCTTTCCAAATTGCTTCAAATGAACAGCTACATTTGAATGGTCAGCTGTCTGTCTGGAAACTTGTCATGTAGTTATAAGTATATTGATTGCTATCAGCTGATCACTGTCAACTTCCAGTAGTGGTTGGTATGTTCTTCATCTTCAGAGCTTAAGTACCCTTCTCAAAACTTTGCTATCAGCCACTGCTACATGTTAATGCATTTCTAATATTGCATGTTGTCCCCACTACTTTACAACCGTTTTCAAAAGTAAATAAAAAAAATGCTTAAATTGGCTTTTTTATAGCACCATTTTCATTGTAAATTACAAATATAAAATTAACAGCAAACAGTGGATTATTAGCCAAAAATGTAACATGGACATTAAAATGATAGATATCATAAGCACATTTAGATAAAATATATTACAGAATTAAATGACAATAGTTCAATTAAGGAATCAGAAGAACGGATAGTGAAAATGCACAATATATGTGCAAAGGATTTCTTTTCAATAATAAAAATAATAAAAAATTCTTGTGACCTTTGCAGGATAATGATCCAACTGGAGATAATTATATTAAGTAAATCAGGACAGTCTCAGAAAGACAAATAACATGCTTTCTCTCATATACAGTTTCTATATTTTATAGAGCTATATAAAATCCAACACATGTAAATGACATGAGAGCATAAGTGAACTATCTAGGGAATTAAAAAGGGCTGAAGGAAGGTGTGAATTGTAAGAAAGAACAGAATTGGTGCATGGAGGCAGAATAAGTTCAATATAGAGGATGTATTTATATAAAATGTCTTTTCATATCACTCTCGCATGTAAAATGAATATATGAGATGAAATTTAAAATAAAAGACTTTAGTAGTTTCTCTGATGTTGATTTTCAGAGCATTGTCTTTTACCCCACATAGTATGTATAGATATATAATAAACTAATATTATATGGACATTTTATATTACCACAGAAAACTATCTAAAGCTGTTTCCCAGTGAGTGGCTTTTGAGAACACTTTTTGACATTAACCAGGATAGATTTTCCTAAATGGGAAATAATTTAAATTACATAAAAATCAGGAATATTAATCCATATTTTTATACTATTTTATGCTCAAAAATAGTCTTTTTCTTATCATCTGGACTAATGACATCTTCCTCTCCCAAATTGTCAGTATTAGAAGGAACTTCACACACACACAAATACCCAAAAGTTATTTGTACCTTACTTGATCGCAAAGATTCAATTCAAATATACCAAAAGCTTTAATAAAATTGCTCCTGGATGGAGACAAAACTAATTACTATGTGACAGAACCAGATAATGATATTGTACTTTGATTTTTTTCAGGAGAAAATTCTGATAATCGCTCCAGGGTCTGTTTGTAATAACATCTGTAAAGACAAATAGTATGAAACTCCACATGTTTATTAGCCAGTTGCTTAATAGTAAACTTGGCCAAGGATAATGCTACCTACGTTTTAGTACTGGAGTTATTATCTATATAGCAAATGGCAACTGGGAGAATTTTTTTACATTTTTAAAAAATTGTTTATTTTTATTAATTACAGTTTATTCACTTTGTGTCCCACCTGTAGCTCCAACTCTCCCTCTCCTCCATCTATGCCCCTCACCCAGTCCACTGATCGGGAGGTCTTCCTCCCTTTCCTTCTGACCCCAGTCTATCAGGTCTCATCAGGAGTGGCTGCATTATCTTCCTCTGTGGCCTGGGAAGTCTGCTCCTCCCTCAGGTGTTGGTGATCAAAGAGCAGGCCAACCAGTTCATGTCAGAGACAGTCCCTGTTCCCATTTCTATGGAACCCACTTGAACACTGAACTGCCATGGGCTACATCTGTACAGGGGTTCTAGGTTAGCTCCATGAATGGTCCTTGGCTGGAGTATCAGCCTCAGAAAAAGACCCCTGTGCCAGATTTTTTGGTTCTGTTGCTCTCCTTATAGAGCTCCTGTCCTCTCCAGGTCTTATATTTCCCACTTGTTTTATAAGTGTACTCTGCCCACAGTTTGGTTCTAAGTCTCAGCCTCTGCTTTGATTCCCTGCAGGGTAGAGTCTTTCATAGGCCAACTGTGGTAGGCTCCTGTCCTGTTCCATGTTTCCTCCTTCTTTTGATGTCCATCCTCTGAATGCTTCATTCATAAACACACAAAGGATGGACATCATAAGATGCTCAACTTGAAAATTTTTATGCATTTAAATTAGGTTACACCCAAAAATTCCTTCCTGGATGATATGGAAAAGCCTCTCTTAAAAGACACACATTGGAGAGCAGTTTTAGATGGTTTTCTGTATGATTAAGAGAGTTTGTTACAATAGTATATTTTAAATATGGAATTATTCAAATAGACAGCAGGTTCATTGTACTGCAGAAGAGCCGGGCAGCAGCTTAGCTCTGCACTTTGGCCTTTACTTCTAGCAAAAAGGAGTCTCATTATGACAAACCCCATTGTGGTAGGAAGTTCATCTAACATTGCTCATTTTTCACCTAATACAAGGAAGTTTAATTACGTGAAGCCTTAACCTCAGTAACAGGAATTGCCCTGGCATTCTTGTTATAACATTTAAATCATTGTTCTTTGATTCCATTCTGCTTTTAGCTGTTCTCTATACTGATGGTTTGGCACAAATGTTAGCCTATAGTTTGGTTGACTACATACCACAGGGTTTCATTGCCTACTTGGTGAAGTATAAATCATTAGCAGTCTTTTCAAAATATGTATGCATATGCAACTGAACCAAAATTTTATTCTGTATGTTGTAACAATAGGCTAGATGTCACCGCTTTAATGTTTGTGAGGTCTTATTTCCTTCATCTTTTTCGTTTAAAAATCTAATCGTATGCTAAAGATACAGCTCAGTCACTGAAGTGCGTGCCGTATAAGCATGAAGACTGCAGCTCAGTGCCCCAGAAGCTGCCTTAAAGAACGAGGTGTGGAGATGCTTTTGTAATTCTAGCACTGTTGAGACTGGGACAGGCAGATCACTGGCCAGCTAGCCTAGCAAAATTATCAAGTTCTAGGTCAATAAGAGACCCAGTCTCAAAAAACAAAATGAACAGATTCAAAGAACATCTGAACTTAAGCTCTGGCTACTACTACTATAAATACAACTACACACATACACACACACACACACACACACACACACACATACATGCTGGAGGTCAAGTAATGTACACAGCTGAGAAAAAATTAAGAGACGTTATTTTAGATACATTTCTCTTCCATAGACTCTTCCTTTATACATAATCAGGTCTCTACACTCATTATCTATTTTCTTACACTTTACACTACAAAAAGACTGTAACATGCATTACCAAACCACATAGACCCAGCAGGTGATACTACAGTCATTCCAGTGTGTGAATTGTGTAAAAATACCAATCAGCAAGAAAAGAATTGTTTCAAAGAGTTTAAGAAAAAAAGGAACAACCTAAGCTTATGAACAGCTATCCTCAGCAGAGAATAAACTCAGACTCATTAAGATTTTATCTTTTATCAGAGAATATTCAGCTGAATCCAAATTGTGAAGTTTACAAAAAGGGAACTTTATCTGCATTTTCTTACAGATTTGTAGTTTTAATCATTTTAGTCTCACTCTTTTTTTCTTCTATAAGATATGAGACTATCTTGGTGGCAAGATATATTAGTTACTATTCTTGTTCCTGTTACAGAATATCTCATAAGAAATAACCTAAGAAAAGGGGTAATTTTGAGAAGAAGGGCATGATAGCAGGAGCTTAATATCCCGCTGGCCACATTGCACTGTCTAGAGGAAAGCTGAGCATTGAAGAGTGGTGCTCTGCCCCTGTTATATTCAGCCTGAAACCACAGCCCACAAAGTGGTGCTCTCCATAGCCAGAATTGGTCTTTCCGTCTCTAACAGTCATTCTTAATGTCCTCAGAGGAAGCTTTGGAAGTTGATTTCAGTGTTTCTAAATTCCATGGTGACAATGGAATTCAGCTACCACACCAGAGGTTATAGCCGTATGTAGAAAACAGACCAGCTGAGTGTGGTAAAGATCAGAACAGCAGTGTTAAGCCATAGACGTTAATCATAGATGACCTTGGCAAAATAGGCTTTTAAAAATTGCCCCTGCACTTACAGAGGTGGTCTAAATTTCTAAAGTAGTCTGTGAGTGAATGATGCTTCAGCAATGTGAGCCATGGTGCCAGTGGTGCTCATTGAAAGAACAAATATAAACATCCAGTTCCAAAAAACTTGCTATGGAACTTAGTATTCCAGTTTGTTCTTTTAGATGAAATTACTTTGATGCCAAAACATGAAAGCATTTTGCAACAGGAGGAAATTATTTTAAAACATGCAAATAAATTTGGTTAAGTGCTGAAATTCTACTCTTCTCTGATACTTATAAAACTAAATATGAAAATATACCAATAATTTACCTGTTCTCTTTGTTAAATATTACAGTTTCTGTGCAACAAAATGAAGACCTTTCTTTTCCTAACTGCTCAGGGACTCCACATGCATGAGCACCAACCAAAGCCTCTATCTTACTTTGAAACAGGACAGGAGAACTGGGCATACACTATGGTATGTTACCACAGCCACTCCATATGTTTAGGTTTTGTTGCACTTTAGTTTTCCTGACCAGGTAATCAGCTACCTTCAACCATGAAAGATGCCAAGGAAATCAGCTTATGGCCTACTACTTGCCTAACAATATATTGAGATAGTAGCAGACTTTCAGTCTCTATATTTAACCATGAAGAAGCATCCAGCTCAATGACTTTCTCTCCTATGTTAAATTCTCTCAACATACTCCTATTCATTTTACCCTAATGTTATACTTACAGTTTATCACCATTATCAATTATTTCTTTAAGAAACTAATCCTTTGATTACTTTTACCCTTTATAAATGTTTTTGTTTCCTCAGATGAGGAGTTGAGATCAAAGCCATTCACAAGCCTTTCTACCTCTTTGTGAACTTTTGCAGCTGTTTCAATTCAGTGGCTCTGTCATAAATTCCTCTCTAAGCCTACTGATTCAAACTGACTTCTCTTGGCTTTTGACTGAATTGCTCTGCCTGGCCTAAAATTAATTCTGTCAACATGTTTATTCTCTGGCTCATTCTGTCTTCACCTGTGTCTAATTTGTTTTCTCTACAGCCTGTCTCTGTAAAAATGTCCTGGTAATCAATCAACTCTGGGTAAAAAATCCTCTCTGTCTGTCTGCTTCTGTGTGCCCTAAAGTTGTTGTGAGAGATGGGCATATCTTACCTCTGACTCATTCTGTCAAATCTTTCTCTGATTAGTCACTTTGTCTGCATCTCAATTAATGTCATTTTTCTGTCCCTGTTCCTCTTTTATTTTATTTTTTTATTTTAATCACAGGGCATTCTCTTGTATCCCAGCTGTAGCCCTCTCCTTCTTTTCCTCCCAATCCCACCCTCCCTCCCTCATCTCCTCCCTGCCCCATCCAAGTCCACTGATAGGGGAGGTCTTCCTCCCCTTCCATCTGACCCTAGCTTATCAGGTATCTTCAGGATTGGCTGCAATGTCCTTATCTGTGGCCTAGCAAGGCTGCTCCACCCTTGGGGGTTAGGGAGAGATCAACGAGCCAGTCATTGAGTTCATGTCAGAAATAATCCTTGTCCCACATTTTTAAAGATGGTTGCTTCCACATGTGCTGGAGAGGATGGGGAGAAAGGGGAACCCTCCTCCATTGCTGGTGGGAGAGTAAACTTGTACAACCAGTTTGGAAATCAATGTGGCACTTTCTCAGAAAACTGAGACTAGTGCTACCTCAAGATCTAGCTATACCACTCTTAGGCATATATCTGAAAGATGCTCAACCATAAAACAAGGATGTTTGTTCAACTATATTCATAGCAACTTTATTGATAATATCCAGAATCTGGAAACAGCCTAGAAATAAATTTTCTATAATTTATAAGATAATATGTAAGTGATTTCTCTCCCTTTCTGTCTTCACTCCCTCTCTCTAATCCATTTAGTACTTTCCAAGCAGAATAAATTTAATAAAACAGTGGATCTTGATATCATTAGTGATCACTTTCAGGAATCTGCTGTTTAATTTATAAATAGTATATATACTAATTTATAGTCATGAAAAAATTTCAAAGTGAGGGAAGAGCTTTTTTTTAGTAATTTTTTTACAACCAAATATTTAGAAACATATTCAGATAACAACACTTCATTGTAGCTCCTGTTTAAATGCATAAGCCTGTTAGATTATTTCTAAAGAATGTTTATGGAGAAGCTCACACAATAAAGGTTTCAGATTTAAACTTCTTCATTGTTTTTATGTATGTGTGTGAGTTGATATCTGTGCATTCTCTTGAGTTTTGTGGGGTTTTGTTGTTGTCATTGCTTGCTTGTTGTTTTGCCAACTCTACACAAACTCAGGTCATTTTGGAATAAGGAATCTCAATTGAGAAGAAAACCTCTCTCAAATTAGTCTGTAGGTAAATCTATGAATCATTTATATGATTAATGATTAATGTAATAAAACCTACCCTACTATGGGTGCTGCCACCTCTGGCATTGCATAAGAAAGCAATATATGCATTGGATGTATGATAGGAGTCTACCGCAGGAGGCATCTGAAAGACCCTACCAAGCAGTGTTTCAAAACAGATACTAAGACTCATAACCAAACCTTCGGCAGAAGGGGAGTTAGTATGATGGGGAAAGGATAGGAACCCCACAAGGACCAAACATATCTGGGCACAGGGTTTTTTTCTGAAACTGTTGCTCCAACCAAGGACCATGTATGGATATAACCTATAACCTTTGCTCAGATGAAGCTCGTAATAGCTCAATAACCAATTGGTTTTCCATAGTAAGGGGAACAGGGACTATCTCTGAGAGGAACTCAATGGCAGGCTCTTTGACCTCCCCACCCCCCAAGTGAGGAGCAGTCTGCTAGGCCACAGAGGAGGACTTTGCAGCCAGCCCTGAAGATACCTGATAAAACAGGGCCAGACAAAAGGGAAGGAGGTCCTCCCCAATCCATGGATTTGGAAAGGGGCAGGGAGAAGCTGAGGAAGGCAGGGTGTGATTGGAAGGGAATAAGGGAGCAGGAAATACAGCTGAAATACAGAGTTAATAAAATGTAACTAATAATAATAAACAATAAAAAAGAAAGGCCAAAAAAATAAAAATAAATTGGCTAATTTAGAATTTGGTCATTGCCTGTTCTCTGAGTGACAGTGATTTAAGACATATATCAGTAATGAGAAAATAATGACACAGGTATGAAGTTGAAAATAAAATAACCAGAATAAGTTTTGTTTAAACTACTGATACAAATGATTTTAGTATATTATTAGTTTAGAAAATGGTATAATAATTAGAGTAGGATACCGGATAAGCTAGGATCAGATGAAAGTCTCCTATCTATGTACTTGGGCATAGGAGAAGATGAGAGAGGAAGAGTGGGATTGGGAGGGAGGAGAGGGGGCTACAGCTGGGATACAAAGTGAATAAACTGTAATTAACATAAAAATAAAAATTTAATTTAAAAATAAAAAAAAAGAAAGCAAGTGATGGGAAACAAGCAGTAAGCAGTGTACTTCAAGGCCAGGTCTTCAGTTCCTGCCCACAGGTTCCTGCTTCTGTGCCTGTCCTAAATTTTTCTCAATGATAGACTGTGATTAGCAAGTGTAAGCCAAGTATACCATTTTCTCTCTGTCTTAGGTTTCTATTGTGACAAAATACCATGGCCAGAAGCAGATTATGGAGGGAAGGCTTTATGTCAGCTTCCAACTCTTAGTTCACACTTTACCACTGAGGGAGAGAAGTCATGTCAGAAACTCAAGAAAGAAACCTGAAATTAGGAATTGGAACAGAGGCTGTGGAGAAACACTGTTTACTGACTTGCCTAGTGTGTGTATATATATATATATATATATATATATATATATATATATATATGTATGTATGTATGTATGTATGTATGTATGTATGTATGTATGTATGTATACCCTCACCACTTGTGCCTTGGTTATTTAGCAGAGTTGCAGGGTCCTCCCTCCCATATCAATAATTAAGCAAGAAAATGCCCCCCACAGAGTTGATTATAAACAATTTAGGAGATAATTTATTTTTCAATTATAATTCCTGGTTTGTGTCAAGTTTACAACAAAAACAAAATCATCAAATAAAACAGAAAATTAGAGTACTCCCCAAACTGATTTGGATTCGAATGTTTTATAACAGCATGAAATGCAAATTGGGACAGTGTGTGAGTAACTGCTACATTTTTGTAGGGACCCATGGAGGCCAGAATAGGTGTCAGATTCATTGGAACTAGTGACTAGGTGGTTGTGAGCCACCCAAAATGGATTGTGGGAACTGATCTTTGGTCCTCTGTAGGAATTCATAAGTACTCAAAAGAGTGAGCCTTCTCTCTAAGCAGCCATTTACATGTAGTCACCTCTTAGACTATATGATTTTTGCTTTTATTGTGACTATGTCATCTGAAAAGAACATTGACAATTAATCATGTCTTATACATTCGCCTAGTCTTGGATGAATGAATCTAACATCACAAATGATTTATGAAGTGAGAGTAACATTAGAAAATATTCATGTTTAACGATATCAATTGACCTCTGTAAATAAAATAATATATTTTATGCAACAAGCAGTGAGCTTCCCTTCTAGGAAACTTTAAGAGGTTCACAGAAAGCTCTGAGTATTCTGTTGAATATAACGGTGTTTATATGCAGTGCTCAAACAGGATGCTGATCGCACAGGCAAGGGACATCCTTCTCCATAAATTAATCATTTGCATGCTATCTATTTTATCTGCCCTTTTAGCTTCAAAATATTCACTAAACAGACCTTAAATATTAACTTGACATTTGGCCCACATGTTGCATTAATATAATGTGTGAATTATTACTTATTTAAAGTAAGAAATATTTAGCATAAGTGTTTTGCTTTACTTATGCATGAATGACAGTTTGATCATATCTGAGTGAATATGTTTTGCCTAATTATTCACTGATAGAAAAGCACAAAATTCTTTGTGAAGATGCAAACAGGAGTTTGTTCCATATTAACTTTTTTTATCAGCTCATCTTGAGGACTAGCATGTTAAAAGGAGTTTAACATACATGTGAGAAAATGTCTCTAACATGTGTATCTTGAAATACTCAAATGAAAATAACTTCTACATTATCTAGACCTTTGTATTATATTTCAAAATGTTTGCTGTGAGATTGGCGGTGTCAATCCCACAGTACAGACACTTAGAATTGTAAAAACTATGTCATTTCCCACAGTCTGTTGTCCTTAGAGAAGTTGACTGCTGTTCTATATCATACTTCAAGTAATCAACATTCCAATCATTTTTCTTCTGATCACATTCTGCAGGCACTGTGTTTTTCATTACATAATAAAAGAGTATTTCTGCTAAAACTCCTGTATAGGCAGTCGCTGAAATACCATGTGGGAAAAAGGTTGAATCCTCTAGGTGATGCTTGGTGGAATGGATAGTTGTAATTCTAATGAAAGCTAAGAATCGGGGGTGGGAGGAAGGATTCATATTTTCACTTATCTTTATTTTGGCTCTTTCCTAGTTCTGCCCTATGAAGCAGAGTCTTCACCCATATTCCTTCTTTGGCAGGGCCCACAGTTCTTGGAATGCAGTGTGGAAATGTCTTCACACATGCAGTGACTTGGAAGTTGTCATTCAGATGTTTTTGTAACCTTAAAATTCCTTCTTGCTCTATCATCATTTTCCTCAGAGGAACTATATTTTCCCTCCAGCCCCATGCACATTATCTCCTCTCAGAAAATGTAAGCCACAGCATCAAAGGCTGTTATTCTCTAAAGAATATCCTCAACTGATATCTCCTCACACCCAGGGAGAGAGGGGCTCACACCTAAGGTCATGACTGAAAGGTAGTCTGTTCGCTGAGCTCAGCTGGTGCAGTTCCGGAAAGGAAATGAAGATGAATATTGCCATGGTTACCAATTATTAATTTACATACAGGTTAAACCTATTGTGTGAACTTGTCTACATTATTACAGGATTTCCAAAATGACAATTTCTAGTAATTAAAAGAATCACTGGATTAATTCTGACAGTTACAGTATACTGTATTAATTTTTTATCAAGTAAGTAGCCATCCATAACTTAGCTGGTTTGGGGATGAATATTGTCTTTGTTTGAGCTCTGTCTAACTTGATGTGGAAGAATGTCAACTCAGGAAAAGTATGACTTGCATCATTTTGGAGGATATTTTTTAATTTGTTCATTTGGAATTAATTTTTTTTTACCATGTAAACTCTACACAACATCAATTCAAAATTAGACCTCCCCTATCAATAGACTGGGGGGGCATAAGAGGAGAAGAGGGAGTTAGGGTGGGATTGGAAGGAGACAATGCAGGGAGCCACATCCTGGATACAAATTAAATAAATTGTAATACATGATAATAAAAATTAATTTAAAAAGTTTAATACAGTTACACATTATACATCTTCACCACAATTTTATCCATTTACCCTCCCTCTTCCCACCTTCTCCCACATTTCCCCTCATTCCTCTAAACATTTAGTTTTATTATATGTAAAATATACATAAATGACTGTATATAACTACATAAAGCCTAGGAACTACAAATGGAGTATATATGCAATATTTGCCATTCTGAAATTTGCTTAATTTACTTAGCATGATGATCTCTAGTTGCACCCATTTTCCTACAAGAGACATAACTTCATCTGCATTGCTGAGAAGACAGCTCCACTGCATCTGCGTGTCACCTTTACTTTAGCTACTCCTTTGTTCTAAGCACCGTAACTTAGCTATGGTGACTGCTGCTTCATGAACAGATGTGCAAGTGTGTCACTGATGTGCTGACATGAAGTCATGAAGAAAAATACCAGGGGCAGGACAGGCATTCATAGAGCATATCTATTTCCAGTTTGGGGAGAAAATTCCATTAATTTCCTCAGACTCTGGACTATTTTATCTTCCTGTCAGTAGTACAAGTAAGATGTTTGTCTTCTATAATTTTGTGGTTTGTGCTTCTTTATGCTAGCAGGAATGTACAGTGGTCTAAGCTTTGGTTATTTTGTTGTTTAAATTTTAGGGTTTTTTTATATTCTAGATATTAATCCTCTCATGTAGGTGTCTAATAAATAGATGATCTCATTCAGCAGGATATTGAAAACTTATTTCTGTTTATTGTGCAGAATATGTTTAAATACATGAGATCCCCAGAGTTGACTTTGGGGCCTTAACTCTCGAGGTACTAAGTCCATTTCAGAACTGCCTTGCATATTCTTTGGTCGTCATGTATTTTAGCCCAAGTTGTCTTCAGGCACTTCCAGACATTAGGTATCACGATAAGGTATTTGATGCATATAGAATGATTTCTGTTCCCAGTGAGAAATGTGGACCAAGTTTTATTCTCCTACAGTTTGATAGGATCATATGTTTCCTTAATGTGTGCTTTTGGTACCCTTGTTGGATAAGAGGTTGTTACTGTGTTCATTTCTATATCTGGATCTTCTGTATTATTCCATTGGTGTGTGTGTGTGTGTGTGTGTGTGTGTGTGTGTGTGTGTGTGTGCGCACCAATATCTTGGTCCTGTTATTACTGTGGCTATATAGCATAGTTGTAATCAGAAGTGGTAAAATCTCATTACCATTTTTTTTTCACAACTTCTCTGGTTATCTCTCTCTGGTGTCTTTCTGCCTCCAAATGCATTTAATTTTTTTTTCTCTTTCTGGGAGAAATGCTGAAATCACATATCATCATGACAGATGAAGAACAGGCATTTAACAAAGTTTAACACATTCCCATGATAGTTCCTTTTCTTTCTCTCTCTCTCTCTTTCTCTCTCTCTCTCTCTCTCTCTCTCTCTCTCTCTCTCTCACACACACACACACACACACACACACACACACACTCACATACACAATATACTAGGTAGAATACCCTCAATATAAAAACATATAGTTTCTATAATTACTAAACAAGGAACATATCAATATTTATTTTTTGAGAATCAGGCATTAGACAAAGGTGATCACTCTCTTCACCTTTTATTGTTTAATAAAATGCTCAAATCACTAAGACCAGGAAGAAATATAAATGGATTATATCTCAAAAAGGAAGAAATTAAATTTTTCATTTTTGGAGATATGGTGATTCTTTTTTTTAATAGGACTCCACAGACTGTATGAAAATATCTCGCTTTAATAAATACTTCCAGTAAGTATCCAAATTATTAAAGATATATAGTAGCCTTTGTACACACTAACATCACACTTCTTAAGAAAGAATAGCAAAATAAAACAAACAAAAAGAAACTTGGACTAACAAGGATATTAAAAAAACTTGAGGGCAGTGCAAAAATAAATTAAACCAGAGGCTTGATGGTAGAAAGAAAACAGAAATTGAAGAGACACTAAATGATGGAAAGAGCTACCATGCCCCCAGATTAACAGAATTATTAATGTGGAAATTGTTATCCTACAAGTTAAAACCTAGAGAAACTATTCTATGCACTCCCCATTAAAATTCTAGTGACCCTCACAGAATAAAACAACTCTGAAACACTTATAGAAATACAGAATGACAGATAGCCAAACTTACCCTAAGCACAAATAACATATCCAGATATGTTACATCACCTGACCTCATTCTATATTCCAAAGCCTTAGTGAAAAAGACAGCATAATACTAGCACTAAGGTGAGTATGTAATGTAAAATAATATGCAGACACAACCCCATGAATATATGGGCATCATGTTTTTGAGAAATGTATTAAAAATATGGAATAGAACAAATACACACTGTGTGTCTCCCCTCCTCTGGGGATTGTTGGCTGATTGATGGCTGCTATCAGTCCACAGCACAAAGGAAGCGGAGGCTAAAATGGAGCTGAGGGAATGCTGTTCAGATGCACCTAGGGTAATATGGAATAACTTTTCTGGAGTGACTTCAGTGAGAATGCTCAGCTTTATTCAGGGTGAACAAAGTCTATATGGTTCTCAGAAGAGTGGAACGTTCCCACGGTAGGTTTATACTACTGGCTGGGGCTTGAGGTGCTGGGAATGCTTTATTTACTTACCAGGAATTCCAGGTACTTGTCAGGAAGGATCTTATCAGGAGAAATGAAGTTGAACCTGCATTTTGGCCATGGGACACTATGAAAATTGGTATGGAGCCCACTTCAAACAAACAAACAAACAAAACCCTAAAAGTTGAACAACCATGTGACCCAGCTGTATCACTTCTGGTCCATATACTGAAAGGAGTCTTCATCGTATTACAAGGAGACTTGCTTATGTATGTACAGCACTGCTCTCCTCACAGCAGCAAGGAAATAGAATCAGCCTCATTGTCCACGAACATATGAGTAGATAATGAAAACTTAAAGCTTAATAAAAATTTATATTATGAAATATGTAAGACATAGTTGGAAAATTACAGTAAGCTAGGTAATGCTGGCTGAGTAAGACAACATTTTATGGTCCTCGTCATTTGCATATTTTTTAAGTGTTAATATTTATAAGTGTTAATAAGAATACCTAGGGTTGGACTAAATATGGGTAAAGGTCAGGAAATTGGACAAGGGCCTTTGTGCTTAGAATAAAGCCATGGAAAGCTTCAAGAGAGAGAAATGAGGAACTCAACAGAACCAAATTCAAGAGGTTAATGCATGAAAGAATGCACCAGGTACACAGGGGAGGGAAGTGAGAGGAGCCGAAGATCAAACAAAAGAAAAACTCTATGACAGCTCCATAGGACAACCCATCTTTCAACAAAATAATGTTAATATTTAAAGCACAGTTATTAGTCCATGTTTATGTCCACTGCATGTACAAATACCATGCATATGCTGATATCTACAGGGGCCAAGAGAGGACAACAAATTCCTTGGAATTGGAGTTATAGGACCTTGTGAGCCATCTGATGTATGTCCTAGGAACCAAAACTGAGTCCTTAGAGAAAGCAGAATATACTCTTAGATACTATTTCTCCAGCAAACTACTTAAAATCTCAAAGTAAAACCTCCAACCCAAAACAATTGAAAAGCTGTTTTAAAAAAGATGTATATATTTGATATTGAGACATTAATTCCCACACTAAAACTATATTGCTTAATATTGTTTTCATATAATTTTGATACTCCTAATTTTCAGTTATTATTTCAGTTTATGTCATTTTAATGAAAATGTTAGTTACTCATTTTGATATTTTAGACTTTGTAAGAAGTTTAAAAGTTGATGTCCAGTCAGGACAGTAAATTCATAAGATGATCAACAAGCTAATATATAAATGTTATCCTATCATGTTTATAGACAACACCTTTAAAGGATTTACATATTGTATATATAGTTTTTTACATATAGGCTTTAATTGTTGAAATCTTTGCAAAATCCCAAAGATTAATGATCTGTCTTGACTCTTTACAGATTTTAGAATATAAAAAGGCTGTTATTTTATATTTATTTCTTATTTTCTAAATGAGTATCAACATTGAATAGGCTGTACTGACCTATTCAATTTGAGCCTCCTCAGGAATGTGTAACACAATTAAATTTTAGGTTAATAAATTTTGTTTAACTTATTTAAGAAATAAAATAAAGCCAGCAGAGTAAATTAAGGAACTTAAAAAAGCATATTATTATTGAAATATAATTCTCATATCATAAAATTCATACTTTAGTGCTAATAATAAAACATGATTTTGTGTTTTTTGGAATCTTATACAGTTATTACCACTTTCTAATTTTATAATGAATTTTTAAAAATTATTCATTTTTTTATTTTTATTCACTTTACATCTTGGTTGTAGCTCCATCCCTGATTCCCTCCCAGTCCCACTCTCCCTCCCTCCTCTTCTGCCCCTCACCTATTTCTCAGGAAAAGGAAGCTCCCTTTCCCATCCAGACCACCTAACCAAGTTGCATCAGGACTGAGCAAGTCCTCTTCCCCTATGCCTGGTAAGGTAGTCTAGCTAGGGGGAAGTGATCTAAAAGCTATCAAGTGAATCTGTGCCCAATGCATTCCCCATTTTCCTTACTAGAGGACCCACATAAAGCCTAAACTGCCCATCTGCTACATTTTTGTAGGGGACTTAGGTCCAGTTCATACATGGTCCTTGGTTGATGTTCCATCTGAGCAAGCTCCTCTGGACCCTGGTTAGTTGGCCTTGTTGGTCTTCTTGTGGAGCTCCTATCACATCCAGGTCGTTTTCTGTTTCCTCCCAACTTTTCACAAGATCCCTAAGCATAGCCCAATGTTTGACTATTACGCTCAGCATTTGTTCCGAGGTGCTGCTGGGCGGAGTTTCTCAGAAGACACCTCTGCCAGGCTCCTGTCTGCAAGCTTAGCAGGCCATCATTTTTATCATCAGGACACCCTGGAACTCACTGGCAGACATTTTTTGAACCTGTATGTGGCTATAGTTCTATCTCTGTCACTGCAGAAGAGAGAAGTAGACATGGAGAAGCAGAGAGAATGTGTAACTCTGCTATTAAGGTCAAAGTCAGGCATTTCCAGATAGCCTCTGAGATTGGTCTTCCTTTCTTACCTGGGTTCCCTCTTCTCTCTTCCCCTGATCTGGAAGACACCTGATCCTCTAAGGAGGGTCAAATAGCTCTCAAGGAAGATTGCAGGCAAGACTGGCCTTGATAAGCAACCTGTCAGTAAGCCCCTGGGAATTCCTGGAGATACCCACCCTATGCTAATATAGGAAGAATGGGGAGATAGAAGGACCTGGAAGGGACAGGAATTCGACAAGAAGACCAACAGAGCCAAAAAAAAACCTGGGCCCAAGGGGTCCTGTAGAGATGGATATTTGAACCAAGGACCATGCATGGAGAGGGCCGAGATCCCCTGCTCAGATGAAGTCCACAGGCAGCTCATTTTCCAAGTAGGTTCCCTAGTGAGGAGATCAGGGGCTGTCTCTGACAAGAAGTCAGTGGCAGGCTCTTCAATCACCTCTCCCTGAGGGGTGGAGGGCTGTAGCCTCACAAGGCCACAGAGGAAGTCCCTAGTGGTGGACTACCAGAGGGGCATAGGTTGAGAAGATAAAGGGTGGGTGGGACTGGGAGGAGAACGGTAGGGAGGCGAGGGGAGACTACAGCCAGATAAAAATGAATAAATTGTAATAAATAAGTAAGTAAGTAAGTAAGTAAGTAAATAAATAAATTTTTAAAAGTTGTCTTGGACTCTTGGCTTTCAACCAATGACCTTTAACTGTACTGAGAGATTCTCTCCCACCCATAGGATAATTTAGTACTGCTTTCCCCCTCTTATAAATACTTGATTTAAATGTAAACCAAGTATTCAGGTATTCCCCAGAACCCCTAGCCCCAGGGAATCAAACACATTCACCCTCAAAACTCCTCCCACAGCCCAGGAGTTGTAAGTCTTTGATTCACAAAGCATATTATATCTCATCCACTCTACTCCTCAACCATGACTGCCAGAGACTCCATTAATTTTGAGGAAGGATCACCCTTGAACCCCCAAGCTTGGCTTCCTGCTTGGCCAAGCTTCTGCTTTTCACCAGCATGTCAGCACGGATTGCTGCTGCCATCTTCCAGGCACACACTGCAGTGATGGTCTTAGGGGGCAAGAGGCTGCCCCCTCTGAAAGCAGCCATTCTGCCTGCCCAGACAAAACCAGGGTCCCTCTTCTGCATCTCTGGGTTCAGGAGCTTCTAGTGAGCCTCTGTTAGGGCTGTTCCTGAAACAGCCACGACTCCTCAGGCCAGCCCCATTGCCACCTGACTAGGGCTTCAGAGCCCCGAGTTCCTCAGTGCCATCTGGTCTGTTGCTGGCAGCCCACCCGAAAAGATTGTACCACTTACTTACAGAGAAATGTTTTTCTCCCACCCCACACTCCCCAGCTTGACCAGAGAGCTGCCTTGGAATCTATGTTCAGGTTTTGTCAGTTCTTCCAGGCAACCCAGCAGTGAGAAATGAAGTATGAGAGCCATGCGCAGGGATAGCCCAGGCAGACTGACGAGAGAAGGAAAGTTGAAAAGAGGCAGCAGGAGAACGGAGTAGAGGGAAAGTAGTAATAGTGTAGTAGGGGAAAGAACACAAAGGAATCCCGTCTCCATTCCTCCAGTCAATCACGCTGTATGTCACAACCTATGGTTCAACTAGTGGGGTTACAAAAAATAGAAAGAGTAGCGGACATGACTGTTACAGGAGGCAGAAGGACCTGGAACCTGGCCAGACATTAAGGGAGGGATGAGAGCAGCACTTCCACATTCTGTGACAGTTCACTTCCACGTGCAAGCTGCTGCCAAAATTAGTCCCATGACACCAAGAATATGGATTACTCTTATTCCAATTACCGTTAAAGCTTGTTAAAATAAGAGGTTGTCTTAATGTAAAGGTGAATCAAACCAGGCTCTAAAGCACCTGTCAGATTAGTCATGCAGTTACTAAACATTGTGTGAAGAAATTCTACTAGCTGTCAGTGGTGTCACTATCATCACACAGATATTTTAAAAGCATCAGTCACAAAACATTAATTCTTTTAAAGCATACCATGGTTGTGTAGTCCACACTTCAATTTTACATTCACTACTATTATAATGATGGTAGGCAAATAATTTGTCAGTGTTCACTGAGTAATTGAATCTTTTTTTTCCTTTTTTTTCTTTTTTTTTAAATTGTAACTTTTTTAATTTTTTATTAATTACACTTTATTCATTTTGTATCCCCCCATAAGCCCCTCCCTCCTCGCCTCCCAATCCCACCCTCCCTCCCCTTTCTGCATGCATGCTGCTCCCCAAGACAAATGATAGGGGAGGTTCTCCTCTTCTTTCTGATCTTAGTCTATGAGTTCTCATCAAAAGTGGCTGCATTGTCCTCTACCGTGGCCTGGTAAGGCTGCTCCCCCCTCAGGGGGAGGTAATCAAAGAGCAGGCCAATCAGATTATGTCAGAGGCAGTCCCTCTTCCCATTACTATGTAACCCACTTGGACACTGAACTGCCATGGGCTACACCTGTGCAGGGGTTCTAAGTCATCTCCATGAATAGCCCTTGGTTGGAGTATGAGTCTCTGGGAAGTTCACTGTGTTCAAATTATCTTGTTCTGTTGCTCTCCTTGTGGAGTTCCTGTCCCCTCCAGCTCTTACTATTTCCCACTTCTTACATAAAATTCCATTCACTCTGCCCATCAGTTGGCCATCAGGCTCAGCATCGGCTTTGACAGTCTATACTGCAGAGGCTTTCAGAGGCCCTCTGTGGCAGGTTTCAAGATTGTTTCCTGTTTTCTTCTGGCTTTCAGAGGCCCTCTGTAGCAGGTTCCGAGGTTGTTTCCTATTTTCGTTTTCTTCTGATGTCCATCCTCTTTGCCTTTCAGGATGGGGATTGAACATTTTAGTTAGGGTCCTCTCTTTTGCTTAGTTTGTTTAGATGTACAGATTTTAGTGGGTTTATTCTATGTTGTATGTTTATATGAGTGAGTATATACCATGCCTGTCTTTTTGCTTCTGGGACAACTCACTCAGGATGATCCTTTCCAGGTCCCACCATTGACCTGAAAATTTCATGATTTCCTTATTTTTCATTGCTGAGTAATACTCCATTGTATAGATGTACCACAGTTTCTGCATCCATTTTTCAGTTGAGGGGTATCTGGGTTGTTTCCAGCTTCTGGCTATTACAAATAAAGCTGCTACAAACATGGTTGAGCAAATGTCCTTTTTGTGTACTTGTGCCACTTTTGGGTATATGCCTAGGAGTAATATGGCTGGATCTTGAGGAAGTACTATTCCTAGTTGTCCTAGAAAGCGCCAAATTGATTTCCAGAGTGGTTGTACAAGTTTATATTCCCACCAGCAGTGGAGAAGGGTTCCCCTTTCTCCACAACCTCTGCAGCATGTGTTGTCCCTTGAGTTTTTCATCTTGGCCATTCTGATGGGTGTAAGGTGAAATCTCAGGGTTGTTTTGATTTGCATTTCCCTAATAACTAATGTGGTTGAGCATTTCTTTAAGTGCTTCTCTGCCATTTGATATTCCTCTACAGACAATTCTCTCTTTAACTCTGTTCCCATTTTTTAAGTGGATTACTTGGTTTGTTGCTTTTCAGCTTGTTTAGTTCTTTATATATATTGGATATGAGTCCTCTGTCAGATAAAGGGTTGGTGATGATTCTTTCCCAATCTGTAGGCAGTCGCTTTGTTTTGATGAAGGTGTCCTTTGCTTTACAGAAGCTTTTCAATTTCATGAGGTCCCATTTATTGATTGTTGCTCTTAGAGCCTGTGCTGTTGGTGTTCTGTTCAGGAAGTTGTCTCCTGTACCAATGAGTTCTAGGGTATTCCCCACTTTTTTTTTTCTAGCCGATTTAATGTGTATGGTTTTATGTTGAGGTCTTTGATCCACTTGGACTTCAGTTTTGTGCAGGGTGATAAGTATGGATCTATTTTCATTTTTCTACATGTAAACATCCAGTTGGACCAGCACCATTTATTGAAGATGCTATCTTTTATCCATTGTATGGTTTTGGCATCTTTGTAAAAAATCAGGTGTCCGTAAGTGTGTGGGTTTATTTCTGGGTGTTCTGTTTGATTCCATTGATCCACAATTTTGTTTCTATGCCAGTACCATGTAGTTTTTATAACTGTTGCTCTATAGTACAGCTTGAGATCAAGGATGGAGATACCTCCAGAAGATCTTTTATTGTAGAGGATTGTTTTAGCAATTCTCGGTTTCTTGTTATTCCATACGAAGTTGAGAATTTTTCTTTCCAGGTCTCTAAAGAATTGTGTTGGCAATTTGATGGGAATTGCATTAAATCTGTAGATTGCTTTTGCTAAGATGGCCATTTTTACTATGTTTCTCCTGCCAAGCCATGAGCATGGGAGATCTTTCCATCTTCTCATATCTTCCTCTAATTCTTTCTTCAGAGACTTGAAATTTTTTTCATACAAGTCTTTGACTTGCTTGGTTAGGGTTACACCAAGGTACTTTATGTCATCTGTGGCTATTGTGAATGGTGTTGTTTCTCTAATTTCTTTCTCAGTACTTTTGTCTTTTGTATACAGGAGTGCTACTGATTTTTTGAGTTAATTTTGTATCCGGCCACTTTGCTGAAGGTGTTTATCAGCTGTAGGAGTTCCCTGGTAGAGTTTTTGGGGTCACTCATGTATACTATCATATCATCTGCAAATAATGATAATTTGACTTCTTCCTTTCCCATCTGTATCCCCTTGATCTCCTTTAACTGTCTTATTGCTCTAGCAAGGACTTCCAGCACTATGTTGAAGAGATATCGAGAGAGTGGGCAGCCTTGTCTTGTCCCTGATTTCAGTGGGATTGCTTTAAGTTTCTCTCCGTTCAGTTTGATGTTGGCTATAGGCTTGCTGTATATCACTTTTACTATGTTTAGATATGTGCCTTGTATCCCTGATCTCTCCAGTATTTTAAACATGAATGGATGTTGGATTTTGTCAAATGCTTTTTCAGCATCTAGGGAGATTATCATGTGGTTTTTTTCTTTCAGTTTGTTTATATGGTGGATCACATTGATGGATTTCCATATACTAAACAACCCCTGCATACCTGGGATGAAGCCTACTTGGTCATAGTGGATAATATTTTTGATGTGTTCTTGGATTTGGTTTGCAAGTATTTTGTTAAGTATTTTTCCATGAATGCTCATAAGGGAGATTGGCCTGAAATTCTCTTTCTTTGTTGGGTCTTTGTGTGGTTTAGGTACCAAGGTGAGTGTGGCTTCATAGAAAGAGTTTGGTAATCCTCCCACTGCATAATAATCAAAACAGTAAGTATACAGAACAAAGAAAAAAATACTAAAAGCTGCAAGGGAAAAAGGCCAAGTAACATATAACAGCAAACCCATTAGAATCACACCTGACTTTCAACAGAAACTATGAAAGCCAGAAGGGCCTGGACAGATATCATGCAGACCCTAAGAGAACACAGATGTCAACCCAGGCTACTATACCCTGCAAAACTCTCAGTCCTCATAGACGGAGAAAACAAGATATTCAATGACAAAAACAAATTTCAACAATACCTACACACAAATCCAGCATTACAGAACACACTGGAAGGGAAAATACAACCCAAGAAAATTAGCTTCTGTCAAGAAAACACAGGAAATAATTAACCTTACTACAGTAAAACAAAAAGCAACCAAGCACACAACCTTATGAACACAGCCAACATCAAAATCAAAGGATCTAACAGCCACTGGTCATTAATCTCTTTCAACATCAATGGACTCAACTCTCCAGTAAAAAGACACAGGTTAACAGAATGGATACGTCAACAAAACCCAGCAATCTGTTGCATACAAGAAACACACCTAAGGCACAAAGATAGACATTACCTGAGGGTAAAAGGTTGGAAGACGATTTTCCAAGCAAATGGACCCAAGAAACAAGCAGGAGTAGCCATTCTAATATCTGATAAAATAGACTTTCAACCATAATTAATAAAAAGAGATGAGGAAGGACACTTCATACTCATCAAGGGAAAATTCCACCAGGAAGACATCACAATCCTGAACATCTATGCCCCAAATACAAGAGCACCCATATTTGTAAAAGAAACATTGATAAAATTTAAACCACATATAGATCCCCACACATTAATAGTGGGAGACTTCAACACCCCACTCTCAACAAAGGACAGGTCAACAAAACAGAAATTAAACAAAGAAACAATATCTCTGACAGAGGTCATGAATCAAATGGACCTCACAGACATTTACAGAACTTTACACCCAAACACAAAAGAATTTACTTTCTTCTCAGCAGCTCATGGAACCTTCTCCAAAATAGACCATATAGTTGGTCACAAAGCAAGCCTCAACAGATACAAGAAGACTGAAATAATCCCTTGTATCCTGTCTGATCACCGTGGAATAAAGCTGGACTTCAACAACAACAGAAATAGCAAAAAGCCTACACACACATGGAAACTGAACAACTTGTTACTAAATGACAGCTGGGTCAGGGAAGAAATAAAGAAAGAAATTAAAGCCTTTCTAGAACTCAATGAAAATGAAGTCAGAACATACCCAAACTTGTGGGAAACAATGAAAGCAGTGCTAAGAGGAAAGTTCATAGCACTAAGTGCCTTCAAGAAGAAATTTGAGACAACTCATTCAAGCAACTTAATGGCCCACTTAAAAACCCTAGAAAAAGAAGAAGCAGACACACCAAAAAGGAGTAGATGGCTGGAAATAATCAAACTCAGGGCTGAAATCAATCAATTAGAAACAAATAAAACAATTCAAAGAATCAATGAAACCAAGAGCTGGTTCTTTGAGAAAATCAACAAGATAGACAAACCCTTAGCCAAGCTAACTAAAAGGCAGAGAGACACCACCCAAATCAACAAAATCAGAAATGAAAAGGGGGACATAACTAGAAATACTGAAGAAATCCAAACAATCATTAGGACTTACTTCAAAAGTCTATACTCAACAAAATTTGAAAATCTAAATGAAATGGACAATTTTCTTGATCGATTTGACTTACCAAAGTTGAATCAGGACCAGGTAAATCAATTAAATAGTCCTATATCCCCCAAAGAAATAGAAGCAGTCATCAAAAGTCTCCCATCCAAAAAAAGCCCAGAGTAATTGAATCTAACCGGTTTATCATTGCACACCTTTTGAGATAGTAGACAGTCTAGAACTCCAAATTTCCCTGTGTCTAAAACCTCATTTGTTAAAAAAAAAAAAAAAAATCTGATCTAGAAAAACAGGTAGATAGTGTGGACATTGCTAAGTCCCAGTAAAAGGGCGGCGTCTGTCCTGCTAGGACTCTATCTAGTGATAGATTTTACTGTAGCACTCGGTTATTTACTGGTGACTTAGTGAGAACTTACAACATACAGAATTTCAAGGAAGCATTAGCTTTTCCCTCACACGTGTTGCCTGCAAAGATAAAAAGAGCTGTGCTTCTGAGATAAGCCTGACAGTCTCAAAGGAAGAAATATTTCAAACTTTTTTCATTTTACAGTCATTATTTATAATTTTTTAGAAATTGTATGTGATAACCCATGTTAAAATCATTCATATATTATAAAAATTTACATGTTTTATAAAACCTTATGAATTATGAATTTTTTCCTAGAATCAAAAAATAAAACATCTGATAAATAATACATAGTGTAAATTTAGCATTTGACCAGGCAGACACTGATGGGTAGGCATGCCTTAATATTTATCATTGAATATTAGAGCTTTAAGCTGGAAACTTTGGAACTCATCTACAAGTTCTGATGGTTCACTTTGAAATTGAGAGCTTATTCTTATCGCCACTTGTTTTATGCAATAGAGGATTTCTCCTCTACACTTTCTTCTTTCCAACCCCTCCCACACATCTTGCTTGTTCTCTCTCAAATTTATTGTTACATACACACATATTTGTATGTGTGTTCATATCATTGTCCAGTTCTTGTTTATGTAGCTATGCTCATAACGCTTTATGGATAGAGCATCTCGGACATTTCTAGTCAACACAATCTCATAGCAAATATCCTGTTCCTTAGACTCTACAATTTTTGCACCCCCTCATCTGCAATTGTCCATGAGCCTTAGGTGCAGAAATTGCAACATAGATATATCAGTTCAGACTAGGTACAACACAGTTACTTGTTCTCTAAATTTTGATTGATTGTGCATTTTTGAAATGGTCTTCAGTTTCAAAGAGACACTTCTTTGATGAAAGATGAGGTCTGCATTTATCTGTGGCTTATGTATTATGTAAAATTTTAAGTAACTAGATGATAATATGACATCTTTTGGCTTTTTCAGACTTACTGTCGGTTTATCTTCTTTCCTCTTTCTTCTTTATCTCTTTCCTTCTACCTAATTAGAGACCCCTCACTGCTTTTCCTTTCCCCCCTTCTAATCACTTGTACTCTGTTATGCCCCTATCTATCGCTTGTCCTCCGTGGTCTTATTTTAATTTTCTGGATGCTACAGTTATTTCAGCTTATAATAACCACTTTTAAAGATTAGGAAGTAAAGATGATGGAAAACATGCCATGTTTTCTTTCTGGTTCTGGGTTATCCATTCAATAAGATCTTTTCTCCTACATTCAATTTACCTGAAAATTTTATCATTTCACTTATATTTACAGCTGGATAGTGCTGCATAATGTGTATGCTTCTTGACGTTGTAAATTTAAGTTCTTTCTAAGCAGAATAAAACAGAAGCTGTATTTCATTGCATAAGAAACAGACAGGTGATTTAACATTTAACGACACGTTCTGCTCTTCCATAGGACTACAGTTTAGGTCCCAGTACCCTTGTAAGGTGTCCAGCACTACTTGTAACTATAGCTGCAGGAAATCTGTTGTTTTCTTCTGATTCCCACCGACCAGGCAACCAGGCAGTCAGGCAGCCAACCAGACACACACACACACACACACATACACACACACACACACACACACTTTAAATCTGAAGGTGTATTTCATTGCGGATTAAGGGAGGTTGTGTTTGAATCTCAACTCTTTCACTTATTGGTTGTGTGCCCTTGGATGAATTTTTTAGACTCTTTAGCATTTTTATGCGTATGATTTATAATTAACTAGCAGGATTGTGCAGAGATAAGGTAAGGAAACGGAATATTCCACAGGCTTCCAGGAAATGACATGTGTTCTACAAAGGTTAGTATCACAGAACAACTAACTACAATGCTGGGCTATATTATTTGGTCACACAGTGATGCTACAGTATTTCTTCTTTGACCTGATAGGTTTAGGATATTAAATCTATAAAATTTCTAGTAACATATTTTAAGTTGGCAGTCAATTCTTAACACAGGACTTTGTGAACTGTATGAACTTTCAAATTTAAATATCTGAGAAACAAGAGTGATATATTTGATAAGTACATATTAAAGGCTTATGTGAAATGCAATTATTTATGCATATCATGTTAAATTGTCCAACTCCCGTTAAATATGCTCCAATATTTCATATCTTTTCCCAAGTCTAACCTCATAAATAATTTTAAAAGCTAAATTAAGTTTGGAGTGAGCCACACTTTGGCATGAGGCTCCATATATGCTTGAAATTCTCTCTTTGGATTTACCTTTGGGAGAGAAATGTATCAGATGTGTTTGATAATATTTCTGAATCCCTACATGTAAATCTGAAAGTGACTTATAATGCACATGCCTGCTATATCTAATCAATATAATAATGTCACTAATACAGATAAATATATCCTTTTGATTTTTATTAGTGTCTCTAGATGTAGCTAGGGAACACAAATCTAATGTAATTTTTAATATTTAAATTCACTTATTTAATTAAAGTTTACATTTAACATAGAAAATATGAAGCATAGTGCCTGGAGTATTCTAGCATACTATACTCTACATATGATGCTGCTGAAATACATTAAAAAAATTGCTATTTCTGCATTACAATGCCAAATACTTTAGTTTTGCTTCTAGTTTTCAATAATACCAATATTTTTAATTTTATATTAATTTAGCTTAGCATGATTCTAATTTAGTTTTAGATGAATACTTACTCTAAAACCTCAAGCTTTTATTCTGTTGCAAAAATGTAATTTATGGCATCTGTTGATTAAAAGAGAGAGCAGGAAGGAAGGCCACTGAGAGTTGATGTTTGGAGGTTAACTACTTTGGGTCTTATTAGACAGATCCTTGTGTGTGGGAGGCTTTACCTTAAAAAATGTCAGTAGGAAGTATATACCAACAATATTTTTGTCACTTATTCCTGCAGTGACAGTGGCAGTAGGTGACACTAGAAAGATGATCCTGGAGTACTTAAAAGGTTAATGTACTTTGTGACTTGTAAAGGGAAAGAGGGGCAGAAGCATCTATGGGAAAGTGATGAACAAGGCCTACCAGGTAGACAGCGGGCAGGCCAGTTTCAAAGACCAGAAACTGAAGTTTAGTGTGATACATCAAGAATCAAGTATTAAAAAAAAAAAAAAAAAAAAAAAGAATCAAGTATCTTCAAACTCTGCTACCAGTTTTTCCAATGACTTAAGATGGGCTTTTCTGAGCATTCATTATACAAAACTCCATCCAATTTATATATTTTATCTTGCAGAATAAGGAAACAAGGATGACATCTGGGCATCTGATTTTGTAGAAAAATACTTGTTATGCTAGTTTGAGGACCTGAGTTTGACCCTCGGTGTTCACATGAAAATGGGTGGTGTGCTGGTACATACTTATGATACCAGCACTGTGAAGGCAGAGATGTACCCCTGAGGCTCAAAGCCAACCAGTCTAGCCTAAGCAACAAGTTTCAGGTGAACTGAGAGACCTTATCTTAAGAAAACAAAAACAAAAACAAACAAACAAACAAACAAAAAACTACCACCAACAACAACAAAAACAGAGGATCTGATAACTTAAGAAACCCAAGCTGACTTCTAGCCATCATACACACACACACACACACACACACACACACACACACAAATACTAGTGTATTCATTTGTCCACATGTACACACATGAGGAACGCTCATGCACACACCAACACAAAGAGAAAAAAAATCAAATTATGATATGTTAATTTTTATCTATATGATAGTGGCAATTTATTAAATTCTACCATTACTCTATTTAGTGAAACATTTCCTCTCACACACAACAACCATTGTGAAGTGTTAAATACTCATTTGTCAGAGTTAATGTCTTAATTTAGAATATTGAAGTTTAGTACTTTTGTACATAAATACGTGGACAAAATACACCCCTAAAAATAACAATAACCATTAAATAAGCAACATGGCGGCGCTCTTTTTACTATGTCTATTTTTAACTTTTATTGCAGTTAACTAGAGGCTGTATGCCTAAAAAAGATAATCAAGAGAGCGGACATGGGGTAAGATTATCAATCCTCGTTTTGAAAGACAGATGGGATGCACATTAAACATTGACAGGAGTCTACTGAGCGCATTTGAAAGACTCTAACTAGCAGTGTTTTCAAAGCAAAGACTCATGACCAAACCTTTGGCAGAGTACAGGGAATCATAAGAAAGAAGGGGAGTTAGTCTGATGGGGAAAGGATAGGAGCTCCACAAGGACCAAATATATCTGGGCACAGGGTCTTTTCTGAGACTGACATGCAACCAAGGACCATGTATGAATGTAACCTAGAACCTCTGCTCAGATGTAGCCTGTGGTAGCTCAGTAACCAATTGGTTTCCCATAGTGAGGGGAACAAGGACTATTTCTAACAGGAACTCAATGACTGGCTCTTTGGCCTCCCCACCCCCCAAGGGAGGAGCAGTCCTGTTAGGCCACAGAGGAGAGCTGTGCAGCCAGTCCTGAAGATACCTGATAAAACAGGAGCTGATGAATGGGAAGGAGGTTCCTCCTATCAGTGGACTTGGCAAGGGGCAAGGTGGAGATGAGGGAGGGAGGGACTGGGAGGGAATGAGGGATCGGGACACGGCTCGGATACAGAGTTAATAAAATGTAACTGATAAGAAAAAAATAAAATTAAAAAAAAAAAACTAGAGGCTGTATGAAAGAACACCTGGTATAACACATTCACTCATGAATTTGTGAAAAGTTTTCAAATGCTACTCATTTCTTCATTGAGAAGAAATTAAATTTTTATTTTTATTCAAGCAAAGAGCTTATACATTAAAGTAAGCAAATTTTAGAGATTAATAATATTTTTGGTTAGTATGTAATATCAAATTTTATAATTTGAAAAGCATGTGCCATATACCAAATAATTTCATGAGTGATCATAGCCAAGGGATTTAAAGACCTTAAAATATATGCATACATTTCCATGACTTCAAATATCTTTTGCACTATGGAGGGCACATCCTTAAAATTATATTGTGGATTATTTATAGTCACTTGGAATTCTCCAGCAATTAAAACAGCAAGTGTAGATAGGGTTATAGTGGCACAGCTACATGTTTATAGACATGTGAACTTCTAGATTTTCTAGCAATTAAAACAGAAGATATTGCAGAGTAATATTCCAGTGTGTAGGTATAACACAATTTCTGTATCCATTCCTCAGTTGAGGGACATCTGGGTTGTTTCCAGCTTCTGTCTATTACAAATAAAGCTGCTACAAACATGGTTGAGCAGATGTCCTTGTTGTATACTTGAGCGTCTTTTGAACATATGCCTAGGAGTGCTATAGCTGGATCTTGAGGAAGCACTATTCCTAACTGTCTGAGAAAGCTCCAGACTGATTTCCTGAGTGGTTGTACAAGTTTACATTCCCCTCATCGGGGGAGGAGGGTTCCCTTTCTCTACATCCTCTCCAGCATGTGTTGTTATTTGAGTTTTTGATCTTAGCCATTCTGATGGGTGCAAGGTAAAATCTCAGTGTTTTGATTTGCATTTCCCTAAGGACTAAGGACATTGAGAATTTCTTTAAGTGTTTTTCGGCCATTCAATACTCCTCAATTGAGAATTCTCTTTTTAGCTCTGTTGCCCCTCAATTGAGGAATGGATACAGAAATTATGGTACATCTATACAATGGAATATTACTCAGTAATAAAAAAAGGGGGGCAATCATGAAATTTGCAGGTAAATGGTGGGAACTGGAAACAATCATCCTGAAGTGAGGTATCCAGGGGCAAAAAGACACACATGGTATATATTCACTCACAAGTGGATATTAGACATATAATATAGGATAAACCTACTAGGTCTGTACAACTAAAGAACTAATCAAGAAGGAGGACTCTGGCTAAAATGCTCAATCCCCATTTATAAAGGCAAAGAGGATAGTCATCAGAAGAACAGAAACCTGGGAACAAGACAAGAGCCTGGTACAGAGGGCCTCTGAAAGGCTCTACCCTGCAGGGTATCAAAGTAGATCCTGAGACTTATGGCCAACCTTTGGGCATAGTGCAAGGAACCTTATGAAAGAAGTGGGAAATAGTAAAACCTGGAAAGAAACAGAAGCTCCACAGGGAGAGCAACAGAACCCAAAAAAATCTGGACACGGGTGTTTTCTGAGACTGATACTCCAACCAAGGACCATTCATAGAGATAAGCTAGAACCCCTGCAGAGATGTAGCCCATGGCAGTTCAGTATCCAAGTGGGTTCCATAGTAATATGAACAGGGGCTGTATCTGACATGAACTTATTGGCCTGCTCTTTGGTTACCTCCCCCTGAGTGGGGAACAGCCTTACCAGGCCACAGAGGAAGACGATGCAGCCACTCCTGATGAGAATTGATAGACTAGGATCAGAAGGAAGGGGAGGAAGACCTCCCCTATCAGTAAACTAGTGGAGAGGCATGGGTGGAGAAGGGGAAGGGAGAGGAGGATTGGGAGGGGAGGATTTGGAGGGAGGATTGGGAGGGGAGGATTGGCAGGGGAGGAGGGAGGGAGCTACAGGGGAGATACAAGGTGAATAAATTGTGATTAATAAAAATTAAAATTAAAAAAACAAGATATAGCATAGGATAATAGTGTTATAATCACATTAAAGCATATTCTGTATGGATCTGTTTATAAATGTGTATGTTGACACTGATAAAGAATGAGTGCTGTTTACCCTCTATTTCCCATCTGCAAGTGCATTATGTGTGCAAATATATCCATCTCTCATAGGCCTGTGAGAATAAAAGGACTTTACAGGTGTTCTGCTTATCTGTAATCTGTACATGAAACATTCCAAAATGAAAGAATGAATGCTGTTAAATATCAATAATTTCATGTGACTTCAATTATGTTATTTCTGACAAATAGTATAGTCAAAAGTGTTAAGCTTAATGTATACTAATAACTCATATAATGACATTTATAATTGGATCATAAAGATGTTATTTGTTGAAATAAAATCAAATATCAGTGCTAATGCCTTGTGTTGTTTTTCTCTAGGTCTCAGGGTGGTGAACTTTCCTTTGAATGCCTAACCTGTGAGTCGATGGTAAGATTACAGTTACATATGAATAGCTTTAAAATGAGCTTTTTTTCCTAAATCTATTTTAACTCCCTTAACAACACCACATACAGAAGTCAGAGTACAGACTTAAGAATGTAAGAAGATGGATATAAGAAAAAGACCACAAAGAAAACCACTTAGATTTACTTGTATGTTGTGTGTGGGGGGGAAAAATCCTAGGATACAAGAATCTGTAACATCTTCTAACATTTTTTTCTTTGTTGTTTAAATATAAAGTTAACTTTTATGAAAAAATTGAGTTAATTTTGAAACATGTTAGTTTCAAAAGTGACATTACTTGATTACAGATTCTAGGTTAAAGACTTACTTACTTTTTCTTAGTTTTTATTTGAGGCACTCAGTAAAGCCATAAGTGGCAGAATCCTAAACTAAGCTACATCTCAAAATTCTGAGCGGCTTAAGATGTAAAATTATATTGTCAATGGCTATAGTTGCCACCATGTAAAATGTGCTTAGATGTGTATAAAATTTTTTTCTTTAAAACCACAGTTGAATCTGAAGGTTAAATTTTATTTTGAAAGATACTCATGAATTAAATACCTGATGCAATTTGTAATGTTCATTGACTTTAAAAGAGTAACAAAAGTATGTTTGTAAAACTGCCTTTTCATTGTATAGAATTTAAAATCTAGCCCCAGAATTGGTGTGTGTAGGGGTATAGGGTTTAGATAAAATTGGCAGAGGAGAAGAACTAGCCACTTAAATGGAATTTAATGGAGTATTTTTTACCCACCATCTTTTCAAAAATATAACTAATAATAATGTGTGTAGGGGTATAGGGTTTAGATAAAATTGGCAGAGGAGAAGAACTAGCCACTTAAATGGAATTTAATGGAGTATTTTTTACCCACCATCTTTTCAAAAATATAACTAATAATAAAATAAATTAGTATTTAAAATTTCAAAGTATTTTGTCTATCTGAAATTCTATACATTGTAAAAGTCACACTTCAACACTTGGGCAAAAAGCTGATGGTGTTATTTGAATTAACCACTGTCACCTTTGAGATGTTCCCAAAGTAGTTACATATGTCTTAAACTTAGTATGTTATAAAAAGGTACGGTTAAGGTGAATAAAAGAGGATTCAAAATAACGCTTTTACATAAATTGAAGTCCCAATGGATTTATACTATCTTCCCATTTTGTTCTTGAAAGATAAAATGTAAGATATATAAGTCTCCCTAAATAGGTAGTTTAAACTTATGTCAAAATGTCTTCAGCAGTTTGTCAATAAAACTTAGTCTTTTTTTTTAATCAAAGCAAAAGCAAATAGAATGTATTTTTGTTTCATTGTATGGTAGCATATAGATTTTACAAAGAAACCAAGATAAATTACTGTATATTTTACCATAAATGTTGAGGAAATTAAGCATTATTTTCTACCCAAAGTTAATGCTGTGTGAATTATACAAAGAGGGTCAGTTGATACAGTTTTATATGTGGCTTTCAGCGAATTTAAGAACATGATAGAGAAAAGTAAAGATTCAGATAACAGAAGAAAGTTCTTTGGACATGAGTGACAATTTTATATATGAGAAATTTTGTGGTGAAGTCTATTTGATACCAATGAATAGAGGCACTGAGTTATTTAGAGTAAAACTTATTTTATCACCTGTCAAGATTTATCAAACTGGATTTTTTTTTCTGTGAAGGCTTAATGTTTGAGCTTCAGTGAGTTAAAAGTAAAATATGTGACCCTGCAAGTAAAATATGAAATAACATACTTTCTAAGGAAACTTATAAGATCTTATTTGTTTATAAATTTAATTGTCTGATTACATAAAGTAATACTTGGTAAATGTAGGTATGGAATATACTATTAATCAATTATAGAAATCATGCAAGTATAAGTTTGTTCTATGAAAGTGCAGTTAATTTTTCGCAAGGCAATTTTCTGTTCATATATCCCTTAATAACAAACAAGGGACCAGACAGTTTCAAATAAACATGTAAAAGTCAGACTACCCAGATGCTAACAATATAACTTACAACAATATATTTTTCCAACTGGTATGTACACACCCATACAGATATTGTGCATATATCATGTGCACCGACACAATAAACAGATTTCTAAATGTTAACAGTTTAGTTTGAATCCTAAGGTTAAATTTTAAACTGAAAGAATCTCATTAATTAAGCAATGGCTACAAATTTTAATGCTAATCGTCTTAAAACAACATAATTATATTTGTAAAACTGTGCACTTCTGTGTGCTGGGGCTATAATTTCCCGCAAAGTTTACATTCTTCTCTTAGCATCCAGGTAGTCTGCCTTTTACATGCTGATCTGAAACTTACTCCCTTTTTTGCTGTTAAGGGACAGATTTATGCATTTTTCATATGTGTCCAAAATATTTATAAAATGTATTATAACATATTTGATTAATTATTTGACTCTTATATTTTAATATTAATAACTTGTCAGTTTTAACTCAAAATTTAAACATCCATATAATGAACTTTAATCAAATATACCTCATTTTCTCCATTCCAATTACTTCATTACCCCTACGTTTTTCCTCCTGCCAGCATGTATTTTCTACTTTTTAAAAAAACTATAATATAGGATAAACATAGTAAAATTTCTAGTCCTAAAGAAGTTAAACAAGGAGTAGGGAAGATGCTTAATCCTCATTCAGAAGGGCAAACAGGATAGTCAGTAAAATAGGAGAAGAAAAGGAACAGGACAGAAGCCTCTCACAGAGGACCTCTGAAAGATTCCACACACTAGGGTATCGAAGGACATACAGAGACTCATAGCAAAATTTGGGCAGAGTTCTGGAAACCTTATGGAAGAAGATGGAGAGAGAAAGATCTGGAGGGGACAGGGACTCCACAAGGAGAACAACAGAGCCAAAAATCCTGGGCCCAAGGGGGCCTGCAGAGACAGATACTCCAAGCAAGGACTTTGCATGGAAAGGACCTAGACCCTGTTCAAGGAAGCCCATAGGCTGTTCAGGCTCCAAGTGTGTTCCCTAGTAAGGGAGGCAGGGGCTGTATCAGACATGAACATAATGGCTGGCTTCTTGATCACCTTCCTCTGGTGGCTACAGCCTTCCCAGTCCACAGAGGATGAGAATGCAGCCATCCTTAATGAGATCTGATAGGCTAGGGTCAGATAAAAGTGGAGGAGGATCTCCCATATCAGTGGACTAGGGAAGAGGCATAAGGTAGAAGATGGAGGATGGGTGGCACTGGGAGGAGATGAGTGTGGGGACTGCAGCAGGGATACAAAGTGAATAAATTGTAATAAGAAAGAAGGAAGGAAGGAAGGAAGGAAGGAAGGAAGGAAGGAAGGAAGGAAAGAAGGAAGGAAAGAAGGAAGGAGGGAGGGAGGGAAGGAAGGAGGGAAGGAAGGAAGGAAGGAAGGAAGGAAGGAAGGAAGGAAGGGAGGGAGGAGGGAAGGAAGGAGGGAAGGAAGGAGGGAAGGAAGGAAGGAGGGAGGGAAGGAAGGAGGGAAGGAAGGAGGGAAGGAAGGAAGGAAGGAGGGAAGGAAGGAGGGAGGGAAGGAAGGGAGGAGGGAAGGAAGGAGGGAAGGAAGGAAGGAGGGAGGGAAGGAAGGAAGGAGGGAGGGAGGGAGGG
>NW_026585686.1:11801516-11856684 GCF_907164565.1 Psammomys obesus
GAAGGAAGGAAGGAAGGAAGGAAGGAAGGAAGGAAGGAAGGAAGGAAGGAAGGAAGGAAGGAAGGAGGGAAGAAAGGAACTCATGGAAGAAAGGTTCTCTGAATATTCAAGGGTGTAAAAGTATCTACACTAGCCACTAGCACAGGTAGACTCTCTGTGCTCACATTCCTGAAGAAATCTAACTCCTCCTCCCCAGCAGCCATCAGGTGTAAACTGCTTCTCAGATAGGAGTGGTACTTCAGATAGGAGTAGCCTCTCCCCTGTCAATCCTGGGCCTTTGATTGGCTAGATCTTGTACATGAAAACATAGCTAAGATGAGTTCCTGTGTGCAAGAGCCCTTTCATTTCCAGCAAATAATGTTTTTTCTGCATTACCTAACTCTCCTTTTTTATCATTATTCTCATTCTGTGATGATCCCTGAGGTAGTGGGGGGAAAGGAATGATATAGATATTTCATTTAGAATTTAGTACTCAACAGCCACTAATACTGTGCACATCGACTAATTATTTGTTTCTATGATGATACCAGTTATTGCAGAAATAAACTTCCCTGATGAAGAGTAAGAGATATATTGACATGTGGGTATAAAGATAATAATAATTTGAGGTTTAAAGTATATGGTAACTGGCAGTTTAATACAATGTCAATTTTCAGCTTCTGATAAATATAGTATTATAGTACCTGATATAGTATTAGCTTCTCCTCTAGAGCCTATGGTCTAGGAAACTATAAATTTTGATCAAGTTAGCAAAACCAGTCTTTCTTTCTTTCTTGTGAAGCAGGCTTTAAATCTGTCCAAAACTGGTTGGTTACTCCCTTGGCATTCATGCCACTATGCACTAGTGCATATATCTTGCAAGCATAGTCATTACTATAGATCACAGAGTTCAAAGCTAGGTAAGACTGTAGAATACTTTTCTCCCTCAGTAGAACAAGTAGAACCTTCTGGCATAATAAAAGAGAGCCAAAAGAGATGAATCATTTTAGTGAGAAAAGTTTAGAATCGACATGGCAGAACTATGTACATTAATTTAGTAGATTATTTTTCATTACTAATCTTCATGGGTACAGTAAATAAATTTATATTTTTATGATTTACATATTTATTTCATACTAAAGGCATACACACACACACACACTCATATATCAAGACATGGTGTCACGTGTTTAACTAACATTTAGGAGACAGAGTTCAAAGCCAGTTTGGTCTGCATAGTAAGTTTCAGTCTATCTAGGGACACACAGTGGAACCCTGTCTCAAAAACAAACCAATAGAATTGTATAAAGAGCATGCGCTTTTTATTCTTATTAGATGTGCATTTCAAATCCCATGGCAACAATAATAGTTTGACACATATTTCATTTGTGACTGATAGGAATGATGCTATAAAAAATCCATTATTTTATTATCAAAATAACAAGTCAGTTATGCAAATATTTGCAACAGACTGATTTGCCCTATTACTAATCTCATTTGGATTGCAGGTGATTTTTTTCTGATACAATAGTTTTGTGTAAGCATTCAGATAAAACATATACTAACTATAATTTTTGATAAATATCGTGAAACTTGGAGGAGTCACATTATTATTTTACTGGAATTTGCATTCATTTTATTATCACATATATATGGTTAAATAATTTCTTTTCCATGACTAAATCCACAAGACAATACATGTCATAACTTCAAAGTAATTCAAAGTTTTAAAAAAATGGAGATAACCTAGAACCCCTGCACAGATGTAGCCCATGGCAGTTCAGTGTCCAAGTGGGTTCCATAGTAATGGGAAGAGGGACTGCCTCTGACATAATCTGATTGGCCTGCTCTTTGATCACCTCCCCCTGAGGGGGGAGCAGCCTTACCAGGCCACAGAAGATGACAATGCAGCCCCTTCTGATGAGAACTGATAGTCTAAGATCAGAAAGAAGAGGAGAACCTCCCCTATCAGTGGACTTGGGGAGTGGCATGCATGCAGAAAGGGGAGGGAGGGTGGGATTGTGAGGGGAGGAGGGAGGGGCTTATGGGGGGATACAAAAAAAGACAGGCCTCTGACCAGCTTCAAGCCATTCTACCCAATCTATGGCCCATTGGTTATTTCAGCTGAAGAAAAGTGAGAATCCACATGTACAAGGATGCTAAGACCTGAAGAAGGTTGTAGAGCTCTATGAGAAAGATGATTTCGCTGTGTCCAGAGGATAGGATTGATTCTGCTTATATGAGACAAGGAAAGAGCATAGAAAATTCTACAATAGGGCAGACTTGTATGTTTCCAGTGCTTCATGGAAGCTGAAATAAAACCAGTCAGGATTAACTATTTCTTCACTTTGTTTCTTTCTGGGAGAACTAGAATTTATGTAAAGACTCTAAAAATATGTATGGATTTCTTATTTCTATTTAATTTTTCTTACAGAAAATGTAGTCAGAAATTCAGGAAGATAAGATTAAAGTGAATATTTTAAGCCACGATAAACATACCAGATTGAATTGGAAATGCCACAAGGAGACATGGGTGCTTTTATACAAAAGTATAAAATTACCTCATTTTTTTTCAACTTAAGATACTACAAAGAGAAATGTGTAGTGGGAAGAGGCAAGAGAAAAGCAGAAAAATCTCTAAAAGGAGGCTGTTGTCAGCTGTTTGGTCTCAAATGGGATTGCTGCACTGAATTCACAATCTACTTGTCCAAAGAACCAAAAAGACAGTTGGTGTTCTGATATGGGAAGTGAGGAAGGAGACAGCTAACGTGGATTCTGTGTCAACCACTTGATTGTCTAGCCTGCAGTACCGTCCATAGCTTTGCTGGGAAGCATGAGCTGCCAAGCGGAGTGAATGTGGGGATCGAAAATTCTTTAAGATTTTAAGCACTCCTTTTGCCTCTTTCTAGTAATAGGGTGATTTACAATTCTTATTTTGGATGAACAGATATAAGGCTAGGTTGGAAGGATATTCACAGGGTTCCTTTAGACTAACTTCAAATGACCTGGAAGAGTCCTCTGTGGTGGTAAACTGTCCTTTTATAAAGTACATGCAGACAGATGTAAATATTATCTCATAATATACGTCATGGTTATTGGAATGTCATCATTTTATATAAAACACACACACACATACACACAAGTATTTACTACAGATACACATAATACTTGGGATTGTCTAAACAAATCTGTAGTGAAACCTGCACAGCTTTTTTTTTTTTTTTTGGGGGGGGGGGGAGGTGGCCAAGGCAGATCCCTGTTAGAGAAATAACTGGGAAAAGTTTGTGTACACAAAGAATCTGAAACATTAATGTGACTTCATCATGATACTAGTTACAGAACCAAGGGAAAAGAAAGTGAGAGCAGAGGCCACTTGCTGGGTAGAATGCCAAAAACTCAATACAATGCAACCATCTTTGTTTTTCCTGGCCAATCACATCTCTCAACTTAAGAGCTGCTAGTAGAGAAGAAATGAAAGCAGCAGTGCATACAGTTGGTTGCCTTTCCAGAGGGATTCTGCAGAGTGGCACCTTCTTTGTTTGACCAAAACTTGTGGCCATTTTCCTTGTTTCTCGCTGAAGGTGAGCTGCTGATGGACATATGGCTTCCTCCACAGATGCGCATGACTTTCTTTCTGCATATTTTAATTTATACAAGAGCACAAAATGGGCCTCTTGTTTACATTCCTCTGAAATATTGTACTGCACATGGTTTCTGACACAATTAACCTGACAAATATGATTTTAAAATTTCCCCATGCAATTGAAGCCATCCTCTTCCAAAATAAATACACTCATTGTTCCCAACTATAGTAGGCTGAGTGAATAGTACCATTCAAAAGAAGAAGCCACAATACGTGCACTCCCCTATCAGCTCTGAAGGAAGCTGAGAGCAGCACATTTGCCATCCAACCATGAGAAGATGTAGAAAACCATGTAGAAAATCTTGCTTTACTTAACACATCACTCAAGAGGCTCTTTCTTTCCCAGGAAAATGATAATGTGTGCTAGTTACAGCAAAAGTATTATATAATAAAATCTGAAAAACCGCAGCCTTTATCTCATTGTTTCTCTATTATAAAATTGAACATTTAATCTATAATTCAAATAAATCTGCAGAAGTATGCCACCTGAAATCTATTGTTATGTTTTATGTCCACATTTTCTATGGATTTATTTTGATATATATTATTGAAAAATGCAAACATCTTCTCTTTAAAATAGACAAATCTAGGATATGAATTAATTTCAGCTCTTTCCTATTATTCCAACGGCTGGGTTAAAAGGAGGCATAGCCATAATAAACACCTTATTATGTTATAATAAATTCAAGAGTAAAAACCATTTTCTTTATTTTGATATTCATAGAGATAAGTACATTGCTGATCCAAAAGGGTAAGCATATTTTTCAAAAAGATAAATATATTTTAGAGTCAACTGAAAGGTCTCTGCTACGTGCTGAAAGTAAACTCATGCATATCTTCACTGATAAGTGCATTTCGTAAGAGATTAGAGTGGAGTCTTTCAAATGGTTTAGACATCCAGTAAGTTACATCAAGTAACTGCCCAGACAATCTTGGCAGTTGTGCTGGGTAGTCAGTTGCTGATACTGTTTAGAAGGTGCTACAATAGCAAAAATGGTGAGAAAACTCAGCAAGTTAAGGAAAGTTTGTTATTACTTCCAAAGGCTAGAAATGATGAAGAGGTTCATTAATGATTGCTCTAACATAAGTTGATTCTGTTGAATATTTTTAGGACGTACAGGAGTGGGATGTGTGTTGAGTGTGTTGGGTATGTGAGGGCAGAGAGAGGTGTAGCTCGAAGCAAACCTTGAGCTCTCTGGTGTCTGTCATCTGGAGATAGCAACAGAAGAGATTTCTGTCCCAAATTTCTTCTCTGCAAGATCACTGACTTGAGATGGACTAAATCCCTGAAAAATATTATAAACAACAAATATTAAACATGAGGAATTTCTTATTGTGGTGTCTGTGAAACCATGTATTAGGGATTAATGTGATGTCTGTGCATCACATTGATTGAGTACTACAAGTAGAAATGGCGTGATGGATCATATGTATACCAGTAAGTACAGCATGAGGTGCTAAAGTAATAAGAGCACTTACTGTGCTTGCAGAGGACTGAAAGAACCTTCTCAGTACCCACTTTGGGACTCATAACCATCAGTGACTTCAGTCCAATGGACCTGATGGACTCTTCTGATCTCTACAGGCACCAGGCGTAGACATGGTATAGGCATATACATGCAGGCAAAACAGTCATACACATCAACTTAGGTAAATTTCTTAGCATAATGTTTGTAGCCAGACTTTTACTTTCAAATCATCCATATTGCTAGTTTTGAAAATTTATAGATCAAAGGGGTATAATTAAGTTGCAGAGTTAGATTCTCTCATAATGTACATTTCAAGCATCAGTCACACTGTGTATTTCAAAGCTGACCATGTAAATAGTTATAAAGGCTACAGTGAGATAAGAGATATAGCTAGAAAGTCATTAGATCAAATCATTGAGTCAGGAAAAGGTTGAAATTGAATGTGGGATAAAAATCTGATATGGCGAGTTGGGATTTATTCTCTCCTCAGAAAGGAGGGTTTCTTAAACTATGTATATGGTCTCTAATGCAAAACCTGAAATCACTTAGACTTTTCAGTGAATACACATAACTAGACAACTAGTTTATTCATACCTTATTTTCATGTTGGGAATAATTTTGCTTAAAAATGAGCTTAGTTAATGTACAGAGAGCTCACAGAGACTGAAGAAGCAATCAAGGAGCCATCATGGGTCTGCAGTATGTCCTTTCCATACATGCTGTGGTTATTTACTTGGGATTTTTATAGCACTCCTAACACTGGGAGTGGGGTATCTCTGACTCTTCTGCATACTCTGAGGACTGTTTTTCTCCTACTGGATTGCCTCCTCCAGCCTTAATATGAGGGTTTGTGCCTGGTCTTATTGTCTCTTCTAATGTCATATTTGGTTGATATGCCTGAAAGGCCTGATCTTTTCTGAAGTGAAACATAGGTGGAGTAGATCTGGGAGGAAGGGAAGGTGGGGATTACTGAGTGGAGTGGAGAAAGGGGAGGTTAAGTTGGGACATATTGTATAAGAGAAGAGAAAATAAGAAGATAAAAGAGTAAGTGTTTAAATAATTCAGACTTTGTACAGATTCACATGGTGGAACAAGGTCACTTGTCGCCATTCCTATAAGAACATGCAGTTCCTCAAGCCTCTGACCAAACAGACTGAATGCTGGTTGTAGGCCCAGCGGTGTGATCTTCACTCTGTTGCAGGCAGGAACACAGAGCAGTGAGGAAGAGAGCACATGACCACATAGTATCTATAGCAGCGTAGGGACACTTACAAGTACATCAGGTCAGGGAGAGAAGGTTGCTACGAGGAAAACTGTACATTGAAGGAGGTAAGAAATTTGGTCAAGGCCACATAATTAGGCAGAGGTACATAAATAAATGACAATGACTTTGACAAGATACTGGAAGAATAGAAAGATCAGGAGGTTTGACTGGCAGTGCAGAAAAGAGAGTAAGATTTTCCGGGAGCAAAAGCTCCTGGCCTCAGTTTTGTACCTGTGCACATTTAAATGCAGTGATGAGAATGTTTTCTGGTAGCTCCAAAATTGTATGATGTTTCACCCACTTACCAGCAATTACAGATGTGCTTTCAAAAGGAATGAATATCCTGCGCCTTTGGGGAGAAATTGTTGGTACCACTGGCAACACACTTGCTCTGAAACTTGTGCAGGGATTCAACAGCACATTTTCTTCAGAGATCTATCAGTAGCTACAAGTCATTCTCTTTTTAAAGACAGTTTCAGACAACTTTGATGGTAATGTAAGATTTCTTTTAAAATGCTGAAGCAAAAAATGAAAGAAAGAACGTGTTTGATGAAGTAGAGAAACCTTGCTGGTCTATAATGCAAAATACATTCATATACTAAATTGTCTTTATTTTAAATTCTTTATTATTTTCACTTTGTATCCCCCCTGTGGTCCCCTCCATTCTCCCCTCCCAATCACTCCTTTTCTCCCCTTTCTGCATGAATGTCCCTCCCCAAGTCCACTGATAGCGGAGGTCTTCTTTTCCTTCCTTCTGATCCTAGTCAATTAGGTCTCATCAAGAGTGGCTGCATTGTCTTCTGTGGCCTGGTAATGCTGCTTCCCCCCTGTAATTAAAGTACAGGCCAATCAGTTCATGTTAGAGACAGTCCCGGTTCCTATTACAATGGAACCCACTTGGATACTGAACTGCCATGGGCTACATCTATTCAGGGGTCTTAGGTTATCTCCATGCATGGTCCTTGGTTGGAGTATCAGTCTCAGGAAAGATCCATATGCTCAGCTTTTTTTGGTTCTGTTTCTGTCCTTGTGGAGTTCCTGTCCTCTCCAGTGTTTCTCACTTCTTTCATTAAGAGTCCCTGCACTCTGCCCAAAGGTTGCCCATAAGTCACAGCATCTGCATTGATAGTCTGCAGGGCAAGCCTTTCAGAAGTCCTCTGTGTCAGGTTCCTGACTTGTTTTCTCTTTTCACCTTCTTCTGATGCCCATCTTTTTTGCCTTTCTGGATAGGGATTGAGCATTTTAGCCAGAGTCCTCCCTCTTCATGAGTTATTTTAGGTGTACAGATTTTAGTAGGTTTATCCTATATTATATGTCTATATGAGTGAGTATATACCCTGTGCGTCTTTCTGCTTCTGAGATAGCTCACTCAGGATGATCTTTTCCATATCCCACCATTTACCTGCAAATTTCATGATTTCCTTGCTTTTTTTATTGCTGAGTAATATTCCATTGTGTAGATGTACCACAATTTTTGTATCCATTCTTCCACTGAGGGGCATCTGGGCTGTTTACAGCTTCTGGTTATTACAAATAAGGCTGCTACAGACATGGTTGAGCAAATGTCCTTCTTATGTACTTGAGCCTCTTTTGGGTATATGCCTAGGAGTGATATAGCTGGATCTTGAGGAAACGCTATTCCTAGTTTTCTGAGGAAGCGCCAGATTGCTTTCTAGAGTGGTTGTACAAGTTTACATTCCCACCAGCAGTGGAGGAGGGTTCCCTTTTCTACACAACCTCTCCAGCATGTGTTGTCACTTGAGTTTAGATCTTAGCCATTCTGATGGGTGTAAGTGAAATCTTTTAAGTTTATCAGAAGTAGGAGAAAACACGTAACAGGACAGGAGCCTACCATAGAGGGTCTCTGAAAGACGCTACCTAGTAGTGCATCAAAGCAGATGCTGAGACTCATAACCAAGCCTTGGGCAGAGTGCAGGGAATCATATGAAAGAAGGGAGAATTAGTAAGATCTGGAGAGGACAGGAGCTCCACAAGGACCAAACATATCTAGACACAGTGTTCTTTTCTGAGACTGATTCTCCAACCAAGGACCATGCATGGATATAACCTAGAACTCCTGCCCAATTGGAGCCATGGCAGCTCAATATCCAAGTAGGTTTCCCTAGTAAGGGTAGCAGGGACTCTCTCTGACATGAACTCAGCATCTGGCTCTTTGACCCTCCCCCCTCAGAGGGAGGAGCAACCTTGCTAGGCCACAGAGGAGAACATTGCAGCCAGTCCTGAAGAGACCTGATAAGCTAAGGTCAGATGGAAGGTGAGGAAGACCTCCTTTATCAGTAGACTTAGAGAGGGGCAGGGAGGAGATGAGGAAGGAAGGTTGGGTGGGAATGAGGGAGGGGGCTACAGCTCGGATACAAAGTAAAAAAAAAAAACTGTAATTAATATAAAAAAATAAAAATTTAATAAAAAAAGGAAAAAAAAAGATCTGATAAGCTAGGGTCAGATGGAAGGCGAGGAGATCCTCCCTTATCAGTGGACTTGGGGAGGGGTGTGGGAGGAGAACATGAGAGGGCAGGATTGGGAGTGAACAAGGGAGGGTGGTTCAGCTGGGATAAAAAGTAAATAAATGGTAATAAGTAAAAAGTAAATGAAAAAAATAAAGAAATAATATGCACTGAACTTCAAATTATTTTAATACTCTGTGTATACATATCCAATCAGGTTTTATAAGAATCGCCTTAGTGTTACATAAATTAATAAAGTGTATTCAATACTGACAATATAAAATTTAATGTAAAACTACATAGCTTCCATTTCCAATGTTGATTCTAACTCTAAGTGGCTTGCGTGATAAAGTATTTGGCTGCAGCTTCAAATAAATTCATTAAGTTGTAAATAAAAAAAAAAGTTTTATACTCTTTCTTTGTTTTATCTTTTTTCTAAACATTTTTCAGTTACTTGGAAAATTTTCCAGTTGTTGCTGGAGGTATTTCAATAGTCAAGAGAAGATAGGACATTTTAGCTCTGAAAGGGGTTTGAAGTGCTGTGAGATGACCCTAGGAGGGCCAAGAAAAGTCCATGGGCGAAGAAGCCGGCATAGGAAACAGAGTGCAGAGTGAACATTCCCCTGCACTTTTCATTATGAGGCACAGAATGTACAGAATCAGCATGTTTTAAGTAAGAAGGCCTTCCAGAGGTTGCATGAGATCATCTGTTTATGAGACATAAGCCACATTATTCTCTAATAAATTTTTTACTAAAGCCAGGAAAATTTTAAAACTGGAACATTTATTTTTTCACTTTTAGGAAAATTTGGGGGAGGGGAACAGGCTGAAAGGAATGAGTTAGCAGGGTGAATCAGAGCTCTCAGGGCCTAGGTAACTATAGAATAATTCATATAGAGTAGCACAGTAATTCATATAGATAGTTGATATGTATTTATTAAAAGGATCAAAATGTTTAGGATACCACATGTCACAGTAATTAATCATATAATTGAGGGAAGATATTCTGTGTTGAGAATGACTGCAAGGATCAAGGGACAATGGTAGTCATGAGAAAGGGAAACGTATGATCACAGACTTAATGATGGGTGAGTTTGAATGAAGAATTAAATTGCTGTTTATGAACAACTGCCATGAAAGGAAGGAACGTTACTGGAATATCAAAACTGGAGAGTAGCATACTGCAACGCCTGGGAAATAAAGTAGCAACTACCGGTCATTTTCTTGGTCTGGTGGTCCATACCTGTAATCCCAATCAGTTGGAACTCTAGGCTGAAAGACAAGGACATCACGTAATGTCAGCTAAGTAGTGAGTGGCTACATGATACTTTGCTCCAAAAGAAAATTGGGAAATGAAAAAGAAAAGAACAAATTATGGTCAAGCCAGAGCACTTCTGTTTAAATTATGGCCTGGTCATTTGCTTCTCAGCAAGGCATTTCTTCTCCCTTTAGCTTAGTTTGCTTTCTTTTTTAAATTGTATTTTTTTATTTTATTTATTTACTTATATTTATTTATAATTTATAATATTTATTTATTTATATCCTGATTGCAGCCCCCTCTCTCCTTTCTTCCCAGTCCCACCATCCATCCCACCCACTTCCCCCTTCCCCATCCCCTTATTCTAAGAAAAGTGGAACTCACTTCCTTACCAACCAAGGCAGCACATCTGTCTAGATCAGGACTAAGAGCATCCTCTTCCACTGAGGCCAGACAAGTCAGCCCAGCTAGGGGAAAGTGATCCAGAAAGTGATCCACAAGCAGGCAATGTTAACAGAGTCCATGTTAGAGACAGGCTCTACTTCACTTGTTAGAGAACCCTCACAAAGAACAAGCTGTCCATCAGCTACATATGTGTGGGGTTTTGGGGGGCAGTCCAGCCCATACATGCTCTTTTGTTGGTACTTCAGGCTCTATAAGCTGACATGGGGCTAGGTCAATTGACTTTGTTTGTGGAGTCCTTGTCCCCTTAGGGTCCCTCTATTCTTCCTCCCACTCTTCTAAAGACTCCCTGAGCCCCACCTAATGTTTGTCTGTAGGGCCCAGCATCTGTTTCAATCCACTGTTGGTAGGAGCCTCTCAGAGTACAGTTATGCTAGGCTACTTACTGCAAGCATAAAAGAGTATCACTACTACAGTCAATAGTTGGCTGTCTTCCATGGGGTGGGCTAGTAATTAGTGGTCATTCCCTCAATCTCTGCTCCATCTTTATCCCTGTACATCTTGTGGGCAACATAGATTTTGGGTTGAGGGGTTTGTGGGTGGGTTGCTGTCCCCCTCCCTCCACTGGAAGTCCTGCCAGGCTAAGAGATGGCCACTTTCATCTCCATGTCCTATGCTGCTAAGAGTGTCAGCAAGAGTCCCCCCTATGTTCTCCCAGAAGCTTACCCCATAGCAGGTCTCCAGGTTCTATAAGAGATGCCCACCTTGGTTTTCCACTGCCCTAGCACTATCACCTTCCACCACCATTCTTCCCAACCTGAGCTCCACCCCCATTTTTCTTCCCACACCCTCTCATGAAATTCCCTCTCTTTATCCACATTCAATGTCTATTCTTTTGCGCTTTCCATGAGGATTCAAGCATCCTCCCTTGGGCCTTCCTCCCCATAACTTAACTTCTTTGCTTCTGTGGATTGTAGTACGGTTATCCTGTATTATATCGCTAATGTCCTCTTATAAATGAAGACATACCATGTGCATATTTCTGGCTCTGTGTTACCTCATTCAGGGTGATCTTTTCTAGTTTTATTCATTTGCCTGCAAATTTCATGGTTTCCTCATTTTTAATAGATGAATGGTATTCCAGCTGTGTAGATGTACCACATTTTCTGCTCTATTCTTCAGTTGAGGGCCTTCCTGGACATTGTTTCTCATTTTTTGCTAGTATGAATAAAGCTTCTATGAGCATAGCAGAACAAATGTCCTTGTGGCATGGTAAAGTATATTTTGGGTTTTGCTCAGGAATGGTATAGCTGCACCTTGAGGAAGAACTATTCCCTATTTTCTGATATACCACCAAATTGTTTTTCAAAGTGGTTTTATAAGTATGCATACCCACCAGCAAAAATAAATAAATAAATAAATAGATAGATAAATAAATAAATAAATAAACAAAGAAATAAATAATGGAGGAATATATCGTTTTTAACACATTCTTGACAGTATATACTGTCTTAGCCATTCTGATGAATGTGAGATAGAATATCATAGTCATTTTGATATGTATTTCTCTGATGACCAAGGTCATTGAGCATTTTTTTAAGCCCTTCTCATCCATTAGAGATTCCTCTGTGGAGAATTCTCGGTTTAACTTTGTACCCTATTTTTAACTGGGTTATTTGGTGTGTTAGTGTTTACTTTCTTGAGTTCTTTTTTTATTTTTTATTTTTATTATAATTTTCTTTAGTTACATTTTATTAACTCTGTATCCCAGCTGTATCCCACTCCCTCATTCCCTCCCAATCCCACCTTCCCTTTGTCATCTCCTCCCTGCCTCTTTCCAAGTCCACTGATAGGGGAGGACTTCCTCCCTTTTCATCTGTCCCTGTTTTATCAGGTATCTTCAGGAATGGCTGCAAAGTCCTCCTCTGCAGCCTAGCATGGCTGCTCCTCCCTGCGGGGCTGGGGAGGTCAAAGAGTCCGCCATTGAGTTCATGTCAGAAATAGTCTCTGTTCCACTTACTAGGGAAACCCACTTAAGTTACTGAGCTACCACCGGCTACATCCAAGCAGAGGTTCTAGGTTATTCCAAGCATGGTCTTTGGTTGGATAAACAGTCTCATATAAGACACCTGTGCCCAGATATATTTGGTCCTTGTGGAGCTCCTATCCTCTCCATGTCATGCTAACTATCCCTTCTTTCATATGATTCCCCGCACTGTGCCTAAGGTTTGGTTATGAGTCTTAGTATCTGCATTGAGACACTGCTAGGTATCTTTCAGAGGCCCAATGTGGTAGGCTCCTGTCCTGTTACTTGTCTTCTCCTACATCCAAAGCAAAACCCATTTGTCTTTCTAAGTGAGGACTGATCATCTTACCCCGGGTCTTCTTTCTTGTTTATCTTTTTAAGTGTATAGATTTCATTATGTTTATCATGTCTTATAGGTCTATATGAGTGAGTATATACCATGTGTGTCTTTCTCCTTCTGAGATACCTCACACTCGGGATGATCTTTTCTAGATCCCACCATTTGCCTGCAAACTTCATGATTTCTCATTTTTGATTGCTGAGTAGTATTCCATTGTGTAAATGACCACAATTTCTGAAACCATTTGTCCGTTGATGGACATCTGAGTTTTTTCCAGGTTCTGGCTATTACAAATAAAGCTGCTACAAACCTGCTTTGAGCAAATGTCCTTGTGTACTTGAGCAAATTTTGGATATATGCTTAGGAGTGGTATAGCTGGGTCTTGAGGAAGCACTACCCCTAATTGTCTGAGAAAATGCCAGATTAATTTCCAAAGTGCTGTACAAGTTTACATTTCCACCAGCAATAGAGGAGGGTTCCCCTTTCTCCACAACCTCTCCAGCATGTGTTGTCATTTGAGTTTTGATTTTAGCCATTTTGATGGGTGTAAGTTAAAATCTCAGGGTCGTTTGATTTGCATCTCTCTGATGGCTAAGTATGTTGGGTATCTCTTTAAGTGTTTCTTTGCCATTCTATATTCCTCTACAGTTAATTCTTTGTTTAGCTCCATACTTTGTTTTTCAATTGGATTACTTGATTTATTGCTTTTTAACTTCTTTAGTTCTTTATATATTCTGGATATCAGCCCTCTGTCAGATATAGGGTTGGTGAAGACCCTTTTTCAGTCTGTAGGCTGTCATTTTGTTCTGACAACAGTGTCTTTTGCTTTACAGAAGCTTTTCAATTTCATGAGGTCCCATTTATTCATTGTTGCTCTTAGAACTTGTTTTTGTTCTGTTCAGGAAGTTGTCTCCTGTGCCAATTAGTTCTAGACTCTTCCCTACTTATTCTGCTAGCCAATTTAGAGTATCTGGTTTTATGTTGAGGTCTTTGATCCACTTGGACTTTAGTTTTGTGCATGGTGATAAATATGCATCTATTTTCATTTTTCTGCATGTAGGCATCCAGTTGGACTAGCACCATTTGGTGAAGATGCTGTCTTTTTTCCATTGAATGGTTTTGGCTTCTTTGTAAAAAATCAAGTGTTCATAGGTGTGTGGGTTTATTTCTGGGTCTTGTATTCAATTCCATTGATCCTCCTTTCCGCTTCTATGCCAATACCATGCAATTTTTATTACTATTGGTCTATAGTACAGCTTGAGGTCGAGGATAGAGATACCTCCAGATGATCTGTTGTTATACAGGATCTTTTTGGAGGTTCTGGGTTTTTTTCTTCTCCATATGAAGGTGAGAATCTTTCTTTCAAGTTCTGTAAAGAATTGTGTTGGTGTTTTGATGGGAATTGCATTGAATCTGTGGATTGCTTTTGGCAGTATTGCCATTTTCACTATGTTAATCCTTCCAATCTCTGAGAACTGGAAATCTTTCCATCTTCTGATATCTTCTTCAATTTCTTTCTTCAGAGGCTTAAAGTTTTTGCAAACAAGTCTTTCACTTGCTTTATTAGAGTCACCCCAAGGTACTTTATGCTTTTAGTGGCTGTTATTAAGGGTGTTGTTTCTCTGATTTCTTTCTTGGCCCTTTTGTCTTTCGTATACAGGAGGGCTTCTGATTTTTTTTTGAGTTGATTTTGTATCCAGCCACTTTGTTGAAGGTGTTTATCAGCTGAAGGAGTTCTCTGGTTGAATTTTTTGGGTCGCTCATGTATACTATATCATCTGGGAACAGTGACACTTTGACCTCTTCCTTTCCAATTTGTATCCCCTTGATCTCCTTTACTTGTCTTAATCCTCTAGCTAGGACTTCAAGTATTATGTTGAAGAGCTATGGAGGGAGTAGGCAGCCTTATCTTGTCCCTGATTTCAGTGGGATTGATTAAAGTTTCTCTCCATTGAGTTTGATGTTGGCTATAGGCTTGCTGTATATTGCCTTTACTATGTTTAGATATGTGCCTTGTATTCCTGATCTCTCCAAGACTTTAAACATGAATGGGTGTTGGACTTTGTCAAATGCTTTTTTGGCATCTAAGGAGATGATCATATGGTCTTTCTCCTTCAGTTTGTTTATGTGGTGGATACATTGATGGATTTCTATATGTTGAATCACTCTTGCATGCTTGGGATGAAGCCTACTTAGTCATGGTGGATGATATCTTTGATGTGTTCTTGGATTCGATTTGCAAGTGTTTTATTGAGTATTTCTGCATATTCATAAGAGAGATAGGTCTGAAGTTCTCTTTTGTTTGTTGGGACTTTGTGTGGTTTAGGTATCAAGGTGACTGTGGATTATAGAATGAGTTTGGTAATGTTCCTTTTGTTTCTATTTTTTGGAATAGTTTACAGAGAATTGGAGTTAGCACTTGTGGGAGGAAAGTCCACAGGCGTAAAAGGGCAAAGGCTGGCACACATGTGTGTGGAAGTGTGTATGGAAGTGTGCCTCAAGGGACAGAGTGATAGAGAATGTTGAACCCTTGAGTGTGGGGGAGTTACTCTGCCTTGCAGGCTAGTAAGGGGTTACTTGTGCGTGTGGTGTAGATGTATCAGGTGCTGGTGATAATTCTGGCACAATTTCAAGCACAATTTCCATCCTAACTCGTCAGTTGGACCTGCAGAGCAGGGGCTTCAATGTCCCAAGAGTCCCTCTGTTTCCCACAGTGTGTATATGGGTGGGAGGGGTCAATGCCTGGCTTCTATTTTAGAAGGACCCTGGATCTGGGGCTCTGTGGACACTCAAGGGCACACTCACTCTCAAGCAGGTCATCCGCAAGAAGCGGGATATCCGGTCTCTCTCCTTTCTGGTTTGGCCCTGCTTGGTCTTATGCAGGAGGACTGATGTGCTCAGCCAGCTCAGTGCTGCTGAAGCTGCCAAGTTAGAGAGTCCAGCTGCAGTTGGAGATTGGGATGCCGGTCCAGATGCCTTCTGGGAAATCCTGAGGGCCCTCCACTGTGCTCTCCAGGCCTGGGAGGCCCAGTACCTGGTGTGCCCAGCTTGTATAGCGGGTCTGCTTGGCTTTGTTGGGTATATAGCATATTATCTGTCACCTAGGGTATGGGTGGGCTGTACAGTCAGTGGCTGAGAGACCCTGGAGAGTCATTATGGTGGTTAGCAGACCTGGGACCCTGGGAGGATGGTGCTGCTGCTCTGGGACTCCAAAAACCAGCACAGCTGGCAGTTGCTGCTAAGGGGCTAGGAGCCCTGCCTCAGCCGCTGCAGTCCCCAGGCAGTGAGCTCTAAGCTGAGAATCTCTGTGAGCTGGCTGTGCCAGGGAGGAGGGAGGCCTGAAAAACAGGAGTGCCAGGAGATCAAAGGATCATTTCTCTCCTTCCCCAAAGAAGTCCACAGGTGACCCAAGACCAAAGTTCTCACCTCATGTGATGTTCCCTCTCTTTTAGAAAGCCTCACCATAGTTTCCCTGGGTTCAGTTGTACTTCCACTCACCAACAGAAGTGGTTCAGCTCCTCTGCAACTCAGAAACTGTGCGTACTAGTTGCCATCTTTGCTCTGCCTCCTTGAGTTATTTTTTTAATATTTTTAAATTTATTATAATTTATTCACTTTGTATCCCAGCTATAGCCCCCTCCCTCTTCTCCCCCCTTGTCCCTCCCAAAGTCCACTGATAGGAGAGGGTCTCTGCCCCTTCCATCTGACCTAGCCTATCATGTCTTATCAGGACTGGCTGCATTGTATTAGCCTTCTGTAAAATATAGGGTTGGTGAAGAAATTTTCCCAATTTGCAGCTTGCCATTTTGTTCTATTTACAATGTCTTTTGCATTGCAAAAGATTTTCTGTTTTATGAGGTTCCGTTTATTAATTGTTGCTCTTAGTGCCTGAGCTGTTGGTGTTCAGTTCATGAAATTCTCTCTTGTGACAATGATTTCTAAGCTATTTTCTACTTTTTTTTTTTTTTTTAGATTTAGTATATCTGGTTTCATGTTAAGGTCTTTGATACATTTGGACTTGAATTTTGTGCAGGTTGATAAATACATATGTATTTGTATTCTTCTAGGTACAGACATTCAGTTAGACCAGCACACATTTGTTAAAAGTTATTTCTTTTCTCTATTGTATAGTTTTGTCTACTTTGTCAAAAATCAAATGTCCATAGGTGTATGGGTTTATGTCTTGTTCCTAATTATCTCTCTGTTCACATGTGTAAGGTCCTTATTACAATATAGCACACATAGTAAAGCCTACACATTCATTTAATAGCATAAATAATCACAGTTAACAGTAGAGTAGTAATTTATACAACAAGGCTATCAAAAAGAATATTGATAGGAGTAGCATGAAGAAGATGATGGTTTGTTAATAGAGGCCCTGAAATGTTTATAACTTATTAACCATGCTGCATTTTATTTTTACTGAATGAAATTTTGACACAGTTATAGAGAGTACATGGATATCTGTAACAGAATGATTGTAATTGTGATATTGTCATTTCCAAACCAATCTAGATCCTTTAATTATTGGGATCCTACAGAGAAAAACAAAATAGTTATCAAAAACATATATCAACATGCTTTTTATTTCAGAGAGATAGAAAACTAATGAAAATGATTTGAAAAACACTAGTCATTTCAAGACTAGTGTTGAAATGGCTCTTTTAATTTTAATTTTTATAAGAGATATGAAAGATAACATTTTTTAATTTGCATTAGAAACTACAATTATACCATAAAATCTGATAGCATTTCAATGATATATAATTTTTCAATAAAATAACTAAATATAAACTTATCCAACAAATACATATGAAACAAAAATAATCTAAGAATAGAACATATCATGTAAAATGAGAGCTGGGATTGCCTGTCCACTTTACAGTGCTATAGGATTAATCACTTGGGTGACAGACAATCTTTCTAACACAAAGCACATCTTTAGTAGTGGCTAGTACATTTGCTAGATGCAACAGTAGAATAATAATGAGGATACAGATGCACATTTGATGGCCCCTCCTGACCTTCCACTTTAATTCAAGAATGAGCTGCTTAACATAATAACTGCTACTTGGTAAGACTACCTAGGAACAAAATAATAATTACTTTTTAACTTTTTAATATTGTGTTGCAATCTTCTAATCAAAATATAAGTTGAAAGTAACCTGTTTTCTAACAGTAGAAAACTAAAAAAATAAAGATAATAAAATCTCTTATTCATTCTCAGTGAATTTAACTAAAACAAAAACTAGTACTAAAATCTGCTTTATAAACAGTTCATTTACTCATTAATTAAAAATTCTGTGCATTTCCTAGAGAAAATAATCATGTTCCAAAGACCTAGCTGAAGTTCTAAGAACATTATAACCCATTTCAGTGGAGTGTGTGTGTTTAGGTGTGTACTTCTAATTGATTGTGTAGTTTGAAATGAATCCTATTTTAATTCTGTTATATGCAGGAATTTTAGGTTTATTGAGAATAGGTGATGAAAGATATTTGGATAGAATATAAATTCAAGCAAATTTGAAAAGTAATTTACTTTGTTTCTTGTCATTTTAAATAATCATACTCTCAGAAAACTATAATCAACTTCCTCTCACCTGGACTTCTATTATGACTTATTTCATGCAAAATATTTCTCCTTTATGCTAGGATTTAATATTAAAAAGTATCTGGAAAATAAAGATATTTCTTTAACATGAGGGATAATGAATACATAAGCCTGAACATTTTGGACAAATGTCAATGTCAGTGATTCCCATTGTAATTTTGTAGAAGTAATCCCTATATTTCCTTGCTCAGATTTAGTTTCTAAGTGAGCTTAAATATGTTTCTCACTTTGAACCTTCCCTTGCATTAATTTAAAAGACAATTTCCCAATTATGAGTAAGATTTTCTTGAGGAAAAAAAATGCTGTATTACAGCTATGCAGGATTTTTAAAAGCACTGTGCATACAAATGCTGAGAGCAGCACTTTGAATGTGTTAGGCACACCATGTCTTTCAGAGCAAGGCACCTTAAGGACAGATTCTCAGCTCCTTCTAATAATCAGAGCATCTCATTCACAAAATTGAGTATGAACATGTTCACAGTGTTCCAATATGAATCATATCATCAAAGAATCTTTGAGGGACTATTTAAAGGGATAAAGAACAAGGAATTTTTCTATTAACATAAATGAAGAATATCTTATGCAGGAAATGTAATGAGAAGGGGTAGTTATAAAAGAACATAGTGCTTGAGACTAATATTTGGAATGCTCAGCAAAAGGAAACCACTCGGTGCTTATGTTAGCTACTTTCTCTTGCTCTGATAGAATATTCTTTCAAAAAGCAACTTGAGGGAAGACAGTGTTTATCTGGCTTACAGTGCTAGAGAAATCAGTCAATAGTGATGAGGAAGGCATAGCATCAGGAACATCAAGCTGGGTCAGCAGTCAGGAAACAGGGTGACTACAGTTTTTCTGCAAGCAGGAATCAGAAGGGGAACATGGAGTGAGGACAAGCTATAAACCTACAAAGTCCATCTCCAGTGTCATACTTCTTACAACAAAGTCCTACTTCCTAATGGTTCTAAAAAATCGTATGAACACCAAGAATAACTAGAGGCCAAGTATTCACAAATACCACCTTGTGCAATCCTGTAATTGTCACTTTTCTGTTACTGTGATAAAATACCATGAACAAGGAACTTACAGAAAGAAGAGTTTATTTTGTTTTGTGGATTAAAGAATATTATTTTTTTCCAAATTTTTATTTTTATATTAATTACAGTTTATTCACTTTGTATCCCAGCTGTAACCCTCTCACTCATTCCCTCACAATCCCCACCCAACCTTTCCTCATCTCCTCCCTGCCCCTTTCCAAGTCCACTGATAGAGGATGTCTTCCTCCCCTTCCATCTGACCCTAGTTTAACAGGTCTCATCAGGGATGATTGCATTGTCTTTCTCTGTGGCCTATCAAGGCTGTTCCTCCCTCCAGCGTGGGAGGCAGGAGGTCAAAGAGACAGTCATTGAGTTCATGTCAGAGATAGTCCCTGTTCCCCTTACTAGGGTACCCACTTGGATAATGAGCTGCCATGCAGTATGTCTGAGAAGGGTTTCTAGGTTATATTCATGCATGGTCCTTGATTGGAGAATCAGTCTGAGTCCCTTGTGCCCAAATATATATGGTCCTTGTAGAGCTCTTGTCACCTCCAGATCTTACTAAATCTTTCATATGATTCCCTGCACTCTGCCCAAGGTTTAGTTATGAGTCTCAGCATCTGCTTTGTTACACTGCTAGGTAGAGTCTTTCAGAGGCCCTCTATGGTAGTCTCCTTTCTTGTTTCTTGTTTTCTCCTACTTCCAATGTCCATCCCATTTGTCTTTCTAAGTAAGAATTGATCACCTTACCCCAAGTCCTCCTTCTTGTTTAGCTTCTTTAGGTGTACAGATTTCAGTATGTTTATCCTATATTATAGGCCTAGTTTCCACTTATAACTGAGTATACCCTGTGTGTGTCTTTCTGCTTCCACGATAACTAACTCAGGATGATCTTTTCTAGATCTCACCATTTCCCTGAAAATTTTATGATTTCCCTGTTTTTAATTACTGAGTAGTATTCCATTGTGTAAATGTACCACAATTTCTGTATCCATTTCTCAGTTGAGGAACATCTGAGTTGTTTCCAGTTTTCTGGCTATTACAAATAAAGCTGCTATGAACATGGATAAACAAATGTCCTTGTTTATACTTGAGCAAATTTTGGACATATGCCTAGGAGTGGTATAGCTGGATCATGAGGAAGCACTATTCCAAATTGTCTGAAAAAGTGCCAGATTGATTTTCAATGTGGTTGTACAAGTTTACATTCTTACCAGTAATGGAGGAGGGTTCCCCTTTCTCCACAACCGCTCCAGCATGTGTTGTCATTTGAGTTTTTGATCTTAGCCATTTTGATGGGTGTAAGGTGAAATCTCAGGGCAGTTTTGATTTGCATTTCCCTGATGGCTAATGATATTGAGCATTTCTTTAAGTGTTTCTCTGCCATTCTATATTCCTCTACAGAGAATTCTCTGTTTAGCTCCTTATCCCATTTTTTAATTGGGTTACTTGATTTATCGCTTTATAGCTTCTTTATTTCTTTATATATTCTGGATATCAGCCCTCTGTCAGATATAGGTTTGGTAAAGATCCTTTCCCAGTCTATAGGCTGTTCTTTTGTTCTGATGACAGTGTCCTTTGCTTTACAGAAGCTTTTTAGTTTCATGAGGTCCCATTTATTGATTGTTGCTCTTAGAGTCTGTGCTGGTTCTTGTTCTGTTCAGGAAGTTGTCTCCTGTGCCAATGAGTTCTAGGCTCTTCCCCACTTTTTATTCTAACCGATTTAGTGTGTGTGGTTTTACATTGAGGTCTGTGATTCACTTGGACTTTAGTGTTGTGCAGGGTGATAAATATGCATCTACTTTTATTTTTCTGCAGTAGACATCCAGATGGACCAGCACCATTTGTTAAAGATACTCTTTTTTTCCATTAAATGGTTTTGGCTTCTTTGGCAAAAATCAAGTATCCATAGGTGTGTGGGTTCATTTCTGGGTCCTCTATTCAGTTCCATTGATCCAGCATTCTGTTTCTATGCCAATACCATGTTGTTTTTATTACTATTGCTCTGTAGTACAGCTTGAGATCAGGGACGGAGATACTACCGGGTGATCTGTTGTTGTACAGGATCATTTTGGAAAGTCTGTGTTTTTTGTTTTTCCATATGAAGTTGAGAATTTTTCTTTCAAGTTTTGTAAAGAACTGTGTTGGTATTTTGATAGGAATTGCATTGAATCTGTAGATTGCTTTTGGCAAAATGTCTATTTTTACTATGTTAATCCTACTGATCCCTGAGAACGGGAGATCTTTCCATCTTCTGATATCTTCTTCAATTTCTTTCTTCAGAGACTTCAAGGTTTTTTTCAAACAGGTCTTTCACATGCTTGGTTAGAGTCACACCAAGGTACTTTATGGTTTTAGTGGCTATTGTGAATGGTGTTGTTTCCTATCCTCTTGGTCTGGAGGTATGGCTGGAAGAAGCAGGCATGATGACAATGATGGGATCTTGAAACTGGGAGCTCAGGTACCAATTAAAACACTAAACAGAAAATGGGAACAGAATACTAGGACAATGGTATAGAATCACAAACCTACCCCCAGCCACCAGCTGGGGACAAAATGTTCAAAGATCCAACTCTGTCGGGGACATTTCTCATTAAAACCATCACAGGAGCTTCTTTTAATCATGCCACCATAATGCTTTTCAAGATGTCTCTATAACAGACATTACTGAACCTTTATACAATGTTAGTTTAAACTAAAAGATTTTATTCTATCCATGTATCAACATGTTAGTGCCAAAGCTCAAAATTTCAACATAACATAATTACATGGGAAGACATGACCTAAAAAAAAAAACAAGCAAACACTATAATAATAATAAAAAATATGTGTAATCAATTAAATAACACTTCTGGAAAAATTAACAGATTTTTTATTTGATTACATCCCTGAGTACAAAAGACTAATCATAGATAAAATGAATCCCAACCAACCATAGGAATCCTAGTAACATACAAACACACATTCATGTAAAAAAGAAATCTTGCTAAGCCCCAGGACGCTAATTACTGCAGATTTGTTTGCCATTTTCAGTATGCTATTAGTGCTCCCCAAAGCCTTTTCTAAAGTCAGAATTACATTTCTGTATTGCCAACAATTCAAACTTGCGATCTTTAATCTGGAAGCAGTTTAAAGACACCTGTCAATTTAAGATAGAGTAGTTTATGTTTCTACAAATTCATCATCCACTGAAAATAATCCAAGCAAAAAAATACTGTTACAACAACTGTCCTACAAGCCACTGCTACTTAGCAAACAGTTCTACACAATGGAGGGTGAGTTATTGACCTTTGGGATAGCATGGGTAATAGGAAGGGTGCCCAGCTGTTCCTAACATAAAGGGAACAGGGCAAAACACATTAAGGAAAATGTCAAAAGAAAAACCCCTTGTGTTATTTCCAAAGAATGCTTTTTTAGTTTGAAGGAATCACAAAGCCAAAATATCCAGAGTTCAGCCATCTTGAATGTTTTGTCTTTCTTTTAACAAAACCATTTTTATTTTAAATAAAAGTTTCACTTGCATGGTAAAACATCTAGTATTACTTTAAAAGCTCTTGTGTGTTAAGTTTGTATTGTGGGAATTCAAATAAATCATCTATTCTTGAATTATGAATCTAGAATTCTCTATCCTAATATTTGAAACTGAAGTTTGGAATTCCTCTCATTTTTTTTTATTTTTCTGAAATTTATTCTTAACAATTTGTTCTCTTTTTGAATATTAAACATAACATATTTCCCTCTAAGGAATGAATAAAAAGTACAACCTCATTTACCCACTCACACACACACATACACACACACACGCACACACACACAGAGATATCTTTAGTTTACACAATAAACCTTTCTTTTGTATGTTTACCTACTATTGACACCACTTCTAAACAATTTTCATTCACTGTTAGCTGCCAGAAGTTACTGAAATTTCAACCCATAAATCCTAACGTTTAACATGAAATGAATGACTTAAATAAAAATACTAGGTATGGGATTTTTAAACATTTAAAGTCTTCTTTTTGAGAATTTCCTACATGAATATCATATTTACATTATTTCCAACTCTCCCCTGTCATCTCCAAAACTTCCTGTGACATCCATAATCCCTCTTGATTTCATAGTCTCCTTTTAATTGTTATTATTACATACATATGCATATACTAAGAACACTAAATGAACTTGGCATGATGCATATGTATAAGTGTATTTAAGAGTGACTATTTGGGTTGATATACCCTCTCAGAGAGTTAGTCCATGGAGAAAGCCAAGCCACCTCTTTCTTCACATCTCTTGGTTGCCTGTATCTCTCCATCTGTGAGGGGGGCCTTTGAGAATTTTCCTATCCATGTCAGCGTGTTAACTGCTGTTGTCTTTGTTCTGTCCTTGTTTATCCAACTGAATCTTTAGATTTCACAAACCAGCTGCTCTGTCATATTTACAAGACACTTTCACATAACTAGTTTCTGCATTATCTGCATTTTCAATCTTTCCACCAATTCATTCATGATATTTCCTAACTGGGGATTTCCGTACTAATCTCTATTTGTTTAAAAACAACAAACAAAATAACAAAACAATAAAAAAACAAACAAACAGACAAACAAACCTGAAATCTTCAATCTGGGCTAGAATAACCTGTTGGTAAGGATAAGTATTTAGAGTTAGAAACTCTTGATTTAGACAAATGATAGTGGTGGGTTATCCTCTAGTGACCATAATTTCTCCTGCCATGGGTAGTTAGCTAGATATATACTACAAGGCATAAATTCCCACCCATTGAATAGGCCTAATCAGTCAGCTGTTAGTTATTCCCAAGATTTAATGGCAATATTATGCATTTATGGACATCTTTCCATATTGGTATTGTTGTCACTTGCAGGCTTTACAGACAGGTAGGGATACTGATTGTTTTTCTTCCTTGCCAACTTACATAGAACTTTTTAATACTAGGAGAAGAGTAAATAGCTTATGTAAAGGGGAAAGAGGTAAAACAGAAAAAATAGGAGTAAATTGAAGAAGGAGAGAGAAACAACAAAAATGAAAAGAGAGGAAGGAGAGACAGATAATACTAAGGATATTTGAAAAAGCCATAGAAAAACATTATCTCATAGGCTCAACTAAAAATACATATATGTGGGTACATACAAAGACACACAGATAGAAACACACATACATATGTATATATATATGTATATAATATAGCAGTACCTCATGAGATGTCAGTGGTTACCTAGCTACCATAGACCATAGATGATCTAGCAAAAAACCACAATACCATTCCAGGTAAGGGGAACATCTTTTTGAGTTGAGGGTTGATAGTACGGAGTGGTCCAAAAGACTCCTAAAACTATAAAGGCTATCAGCATTGCTCTAAGTAGCTTATTAACTACATGCTACAGACACAGACCTGAAGGACATGAGCTAGCTGTGGCCTGGAAATGTTCATAGTATTAAAAGGGTTATACAGAATTTAATTATAAAGCGAAAACTATTTCAACTCTCATTTAAATATTAATACTTTAACCATGGAGGAAGACAAACATGAATCTGATGTTATGCTTCTGAGTTTAGGTAATAAATATATTTTTGCTTGTCTGATGTAAGGACACAATTACTCTGCACGTTCAAAGAATAATGTTTTACATGTTTCACTAATTGCTGTATAAAACCAAAGTCAATATTTCTGAATTCTATTCAGTTCTACAACCAGCCTTTAAAATTTCTCTTCTTGTTGTTAAACATGTTTTTTTTTTCTCCTTGCATCTAAAGTCTCATACAGCTAATATACTCTGAAAAGCCAGGACTCAACACAGATCATCCAAAATGTTTAAGGTGATTGGTGGCAGCATAATGTTTAATACATAGAGAAAACAATTCTATTTCTGATCAGAACATTTAACTGGTTTTCATAGAAAGCTGGTTCAATGATGTTTCCTTGCAATAGACTCTGAAATATAAACCACTCAGTATGGACATGTATGAGTTATCTGTCCTTTACACCTTCACACACAGATCGTTCCTGTCGGACCAGCTTAAACATAATTCTGATTAAATAAATTATCCACCCGTGAATCCCCATGGCTTAACTTTAATACTCACTCTATATTATTTCCATACCCTATCTAGCTTTTCCTCTGCACCTAACATTTCAGGAACAAGTAATTTAGTTGGTAAGGCTTTTCCATCTGTCTGAAGTAAACACATCAACCTCTACAAAATGTGTGTGTTATCTTGCTTCTGTTTGGTAAACCATGAGTATCTGGGGGAATCAAGATTAGACTTTGTTGATTTGACTTGTTGATAACGAAGTATTCGGAAAGGCAGTAAATGTGGTGACAAAAAAAGGGGGCTTAAATCATATTAAAGCTTACTAAAGCCTTTCCACAGAATGTATTTAATTCTGGTAGCAATAAAAAGAAGAAATTTCATTGTAAAGCTGAGCAGAATTCAGCTCCTGATGTGTCAGTTTCTCATGACAGATTATTAATAAACTGCCACTGGGATCACCTGATACCAATCTTTGGAACTGACTTTTTTTTAACTTGAAACTCAAATTTATTCTTTAAAGAAATCTCAACTTTATGAACCACTTTTTCCCTTTAAATACTTTAGCCCTGTAGAAACTATTTTGCTATTAATTATTGGTTTCTTCTTATAATACTGATGTTCAAAATTTACAAGGTTATTGAGTAAGTTCAGAGATAATGTCAGACATTGACGGCTGATTATTATTCTTCTTTTATAAAGGTGAAGACTGGAAAAATAATCATTAACAAAAAAATGATTTACTTAATGTATGTTCGTTACCTGTCTGAATTAGACTGGCAAATCCATTTTCTCCATTAACTTTCCTGGTGTCCTGACCTTGTCCTCTTTTCTTTTCACACTTCTGTTATGGATTCTCATTATTGACTAACCATGCATTCTCCTGTTTAAAGGGGGACACTAAGAAACTGTACATGCTAGGTGGTATTACTTTCCATGCATCTATGTGTGTCTCTCCTTGTCACCCATCAAAAAGTCAACTATCCACAAGAGAAAAATAGTACTTTACATTAAGCTGTAGTTAATAGGATAAGACATCATACCTGACTATGATAAATGTTTGCACATCACAATGAGCAGTGTGTGAAAAACTCTAATTCAATAGAGCTATGCCTTACAAATTAGTTGGAAGTAGCAATAATTTCCCCACTGCTTAATTAAATAGATGGCAAAACTGCTTATAGTTGACAAAGCTAGAAATATGTTTCTCATGTTTAGCAATATTGATTTACTATTAATTTATTACATGTAGAATGAATTTATTCAAACAGCACATAATACTCTTGAAAACTGAATGAGATTTTTTTCTCTCTCTGTCCATTTCCTGAAACTGCCATGCCTTCATTTTTCTTTATAGCTCAAAGATCATAGATTATACACTGTGTTTGTATATGTGTGTGTGCATGAGTGTGACATTTTCTTAATACATTCACCAGCCATTTATAGGCTTTCTTCTTTCTCATATTCTTGGCACTGTTTGTGGTTAATTTTTTTTCTTGTTCATAGACATTCTACTTTGGGTAAAGTTGTTTCTCCATGTAGTTTTTTTTAACTTTTATTGCTGACGATTAACATTTTTTTAAAAAAAATAGTATTTATTGTGCATCTGTATATTTTACACTGGATACTGTCTATTGAATTATTTATGTTGGTCACATGTAAACATATCAATAGACTAATAAGTTCAGGTAAACATTAGAAGTGAAAACATACACCAAGATGTAGTCACCAGGTAAAACAACCTCAGAGGAAGCAAATCAAACTCTGAGAGGAGAGAACACAGCATTTAAGTAGTCATATATCAGAGTTTAGATGCTTCCTACTTTCTCATCAGGGTATATTTATGAAACCATCTGACATTTCTGGCCTATCATGGAGAAGAAAAATGAAATTATAGATTTCGTACCATCAATGGCACCATTAACTGAGGGCTTAGAAAGGGTTATCTGACCATGTACATTTATCTATTGTTTTTTTCATTTCATCTTTGTCAGCTTAACATATAAGGTCTTCTGAATCCAAGGCTGGGGGGTTAAAGTTTAATGTTCTTTTTTCTTTTCATTTAGGGCATATGATTGTTTTCACAATTGCATAAAAATGAACATCAGAGTGCAATTTCTGGGAATACATTACAAAAATGTGAAAAGTGATTTGTAAAATAGACTTACAGTTTATCTTTGGCATTTGTACAGAAATGATTTTTATTATTTTAAAAAATCTTTCACATATTAATAATAAGCCTGAAAGTGTTAAGGATGGCATTTAAAGGAAAGTAGTCAAATGAAGAAAAAGTTTGTAACATAGCCATCCGTGTGTGTGTGTTGTAGAATCTGGAAATAGCCGGACCTTGTGTGGATTCCTAGGAAATAATGAATGCTCTTGACATGCAAGCTTTGTCACATTTTAAAAAATCTTAAAAAAAATCATGTTATTAATAATAATAGTATGTCCTTTTGTGTATAACCTTTATATTTTTTTATTTTAAGAAAACTTGATTTTCTAATTTTAAGGAAAACATTTTTTTTTCATTTGAGAGATATCCGTATTTGATGAAGATGAAGAGTTTAATGAAATTAAGACGGCAGATTCATTGGCATTTTTCTCTCTGTAGGGACGATTGATCACAGGGCCTTCTGTATACTAACTGGGTATTCTACCAGTGAGCTCAACCCCCAAATGTTTGTTCTGAGTTTAAAATGAACTTAATTGTATTTTAACTTTAAAAACAGATTATACTTGCCATTAAAATTCTTAATATTATTAAGTTTTAATGAAATACTTTATTATTACCTTTCTCTTTAAAATACTATAAAGCATGTAATATTATGACAGTTAATAGGACCTCTAAATACTAAGAGGTCTTGCAACATATGCTACTTAAATGGGATCCCAATCAGTTTATTGTTAAGCAGTATAGCACATTCCATAACAAACTTGCATTACATATAAGTATAAAAACTAGGAGATATATCTTCATTTTATTAATCTGCATTCCTGGAAGAAGAAAAACATATCTTGAAAATTAAACTATACATTAAGTCTTTATTTTTAAGTGCTAGTAAATCCATAAAGAGGTACCATCCTGTAGATTATGGGAAAAGTTGTACTGAAAAAAAAATAGAGACACTAAATTGTATATTAAAAATACACTCTTAATTATAATGACATCCAAAAATCTACTAAGGAAGCTTATAGAAAATATGAATCCCATAAGTGACATCTGTGCAGGGGTTTTAGGTTATCTGTATGCATGGTCCTTGGTTGAGAATCAGTCTCATAAAAGACCCCTTTGCCCAGAATTTTGGTTCTGTTGCTTTCCTTGTGGAGTTCCTGTCCCCTCCAGGTCTTTCATCTTCCACTTCTTTACCTGCACTCTGACCAAATTTTGGTTATGAGTCTCAGCCTCTGCTTTGATACCCTACTGGGTGGAGTCTTTCAGAACTACACTCTGGTAGGCTACTGTCCTGTTCCCTCTTTCATACCTATTGCAATGTGCATCAGATTTGCCTTTCTGAGTGAAGATTCATCACCTTACCCCTGGTCCTCCTTCTTGCTTAGCTTCTTTAGGTGTGTATACTTTAGTATGTTTATCCTATATTATATATGTTATATCCATTTATAAGTGAGTATATACTGTGTGTGTCTTTCTGCTTCTGGGATACCTCACTCAGAATGATCTTTTCTAGTTCCCATCAATTGCCTGGAAATTTCATGATTTCCTTGTTTTTAATTGCTGAGTAGTATTTCATTGTGTAAATGTACCACAATAAATGTATCCATTTTTCAGTTGAGGGGCATCTGAGTTGTTTCCAGGTTCTGGCTATTACACATGAAAATGCGATGAACATGCTTGAGCAAATGTCTAGGTTGTGTACTTGAGCATATTTTGGATATGTGCCTAAAGGCAGTAAAGCTGGATCTTGAGGAAGTGCTATTCCTAATTGTCCAAGAAAGCATCAGATTGATTTCCCAAGTGGTTGTATGAGTTTACATTCCTACCAGCAATGGAGAAAGGGAAACCTTTCTCCGTATCCTCTCTAGCGTGGACTGTCACTTGAGTTTTTGATCTTAGCCATTCTGATGGGTGTAAGGTGAAATCTCAGGGTCCTTTGTTTTTTATTTCCCTGATGACTAAAGATGTTGAACATTTCTTTAAGTGTTTCTCTGCCAACCTATATTCTCTGTTTAGCTCTCTATCCCATTTTTTTTATTAGATTACTTGATTTTTTTTTTGATTCCCAGTTTGAGGCTCTTCATTTCTTTTTTTTTTAATTTTTTATTAATTACACTTTATTCATTTTGTATCCCCCAATAAGCCCCTCCCTCCTCCCCTCCTGATCCCACCCTCCCTCCCTTTTCTGCATGCATGCCACTCCCCAAGTCCACTGATAGGGGAGGTTCTCCTCTCCTTTCTGATCTTAGTCTATCAGTTCTCAAAAAAAGTGGCTGCATTGTCCTCTACCATGGCCTGGTAAGGCGGATCCCCCCTCAGGGGGAGGTGATCAAAGAGCAGGCCAATCAGATTATGTCAGAGGCAGTCCCTCTTCCCATTACTATGTAACCCACTTGGACACTGAACTGTCATGGGCTATATCTGTGCAGGAGTTCTAGGTTATCTCCACGAATAGTCCTTGGTTGGAGTATGAGACTCTGGGAAGTTCCCTGTGTTCAAATTATCTTGTTCTGTTGCTCTCCTTGTGTGGTTCCCGTCCTCTCCAGCTCTTAATATTTCCCACTTATTACATAAAATTCCATTCACTCTGCCCATCAGTTGGCCATCAGGCTCAGCATCTGCTTTGACAGTCTATACTGCAGAGGCTTTCAGAGGCCCTCTGTAGCAGGTTCCGAGGTTGTTTCCTATTTTCTTTTTCTTCTGATGTCCATCCTCTTTGCCTTTCAGGATGGGGATTGAACATTTTAGTTAGGGTCCTCTCTTTTGCTTAGTTTGTTTAGATGTACAGATTTTAGTGGGTTTATTCTATGTTGTATGTTTATATGAGTGAGTATATACCATGAGTGTCTTTTTGCTTCTGGGACAACACACTCAGGATGATCCTTTCCAGGTCCCACCATTTACCTGCAAATTTCATGATTTCCTTATTTTTCATTGCTGAGTAATACTCCATTGTATAGATGTACCACAGTTTCTGCATCCATTCTTCAGTTGAGGGGCATCTGGGTTGTTTCCAGCTTCTGGCTATTACAAATAAAGCTGCTACAAACATGGTTGAGCAAATGTCCTGTTTGTGTACTTGTGCCACTATTGGGTATATGCCTAGGAGTGATATGGCTGGATCTTGAGGAAGCGCTTTTCCTAGTTGTCTGAGAAAGCTCCAGATTGATTTCCAGAGTGGTTGTACAAGTTTATATTCCCACCAGCAGTGGAGAAGGGTTCCCCTTTCTCCACAACCTCTCCAGCATGAGTTGTCCCTTGAGTTTTTCATCTTGGCAATTCTGATGGGTGTAAGGTGAAATCACAGGGTTGTTTTGATTTGCATTTCCCTAATGGCTAATGAGGTTGAGCATTTCTTTAAGTGCTTCTCTGCCATTTGATATTCCTCTACAGAGAATTCTCTCTTTAGCTCTGTTCCCCATTTTTTAAGTGGATTACTTGGTTTGTTGCTTTTCAGCTTGTTTAGTTCTTTATACATATTAGATATGAGTCCTCTGTAAAGGGTTGGTGATGATTCTTTCCCAATCTGTAGGCAGTCGCTTTGTTTTGATGACGGTGTTCTTTGCTTTACAGAAGCTTTTCAGTTTCATGAGGTCCCATTTATTGATTGTTGCTCTTAGAGCCTGTGCTGTTGGTGTTCTGTTCAGGAAGTTTTCTCCTGTACCAATGAGTTCTAGGGTATTCCCCACTTTTTTTTCTAGCCGATTTAATGTGTATGGTTTTATGTTGAGGTCTTTGATCCACTTGGACTTCAGTTTTGTGCAGAGTGATAAGTATGGATCTATTTTCATTTTTCTACATGTAGACATCCAGTTGGACCAGCACCATTTGTTGAAGATGCTATCTTTTTTCCATTGTATGGTTTTGGCATCTTTGTCAAAAATCAGGTGTCCATAAGTGTGTGGGTTTATTTCTGGGTCTTCTGTTCGATTCCATTGATCCACCATTCTGTTTCTATGCCAGTACCATGCAGTTTTTATAACTGTTGCTCTATAGTACAGCTTGAGATCAGGGATGGAGATACCTCCAGAAGATCTTTTATTGTAGAGGATTGTTTTAGCAATTCTCGGTTTCTTGTTATTTCATACGAAGTTGAGAATTTTTCTTTCCAGGTCTCTAAAGAATTGTGTTGGCAATTTGATGGGAATTGCATTAAATCTGTAGATTGCTTTTGGTAAGATAGCCATTTTTACTATGTTTCTCCTGCCAAGCCATGAGCATGGGAGATCTTTTCATCTTCTCATATCTTCCTCTATTTCTTTCTTCAGAGACTTGAAATTTTTTTCATACAAGTCTTTGACTTGCTTGGTTACACCAAGGTACTTTATGTCATTTGTGGCTATTGTGAATGGTGTTGTTTCTCTAATTTCTTTCTCAGCCCTTTTGACTTTTGTATACAGGAGTGCTACTGATTTTTTTGAGTTAATTTTGTATCCGGCCACTTTGCTGAAGGTGTTTATCAGCTGTAGGAGTTCCCTGGTAGAGTTTTTGGGGTCACTCATGTATACTATCATATCATCTGCAAATAGTGATAATTTGACTTCTTCCTTTCCCATCTGTATCCCCTTGATCTCCTTCAAATGTCTTATTGCTCTAGCAAGGACTTCCACCACTATGTTGAAGAGATATGGAGAGTGTGGGCAGCCTTGTCTTGTCCCTGATTTCAGTGGGATTGCTTTAAGTTTCTCTCCGTTCAGTTTGATGTTGGCTATAGGCTTGCTGTATATCACTTTTACTATGTTTAGATATGTGCCTTGTATCCCTGATCTCTCCAGTACTTTAAACATGAATGCATGTTGGATTTTGTCAAATGATTTTTCAGCATCTAGGGAGATTATCATGTGTTTTTTTTTTCTTTCAGTTTGTTAATATGTTGGATCACATTGATGGATTTCCATATATTGAACCACCCCTGCATACCTGGGATGAAGCCTACTTGGTCATAGTAGATAATATCTTTGATGTGTTCTTGGATTCGGTTTGCAAGTATTTTGTTAAGTATTTTTGCATCAATGTTCATAAGGGAGATTGGCCTGAAATTCTCTTTCTTTGTTGAGTCTTTGTGAGGTTTAGGTACCAAGGTGACTGTGGCTTCATAGAATGAGTTTGGTAATGTTCCTTCTGTTTCTATTTTGTGGAATAGTTTGAAGAGAATTGGAGTTAGCCCTTCTTTGAAGGTCTGGTAGAATTCTGCGCTGAAGCAATCTGGTCCTGGGCTTTTTTTGGATGGTACACTTTTGATGACTGCTTCTATTTCTTTGGGGGATATAGGACTATTTAATTGATTTACCTGGTCCTGATTCAGCTTTGGTAAGTCAAATCGATCAAGAAAATTGTCCATTTCATTTAGATTTTCAAATTTTGTTGAGTATAGACTTTTGAAGTAAGTCCTAATGATTGTTTGGATTTCTTCAGTATCTCTAGTTATGTCCCCCTTTTCATTTCTGATTTTGTTGATTTGGGTGGTGTCTCTCTGCCTTTTAGTTAGCTTGGCTAAGGGTTTGTCGATCTTGTTGATTTTCTCAAAGAACCAGCTCTTGGTTTCATTGATTCTTTGAATTGTTTTATTTGTTTCTAATTGGTTGATTTCAGCCCTGAGTTTGATTATTTCCAGCCGTCTACTCCTTTTTGGTGTGTCTGCTTCTTCTTTTTCTAGGGTTTTTAAGTGGGCCATTAAGTTGCTTAAATGAGCTGTCTCAAATTTCTTCTTGAAGGCACTTAGTGCTATGAACTTTCCTCTTAGCACTGCTTTCATTGTATCTCACAAGTTTGGGTGTGTTCTGTCTTCATTTTCATTGAGTTCTAGAAAGGCTTTAATTTCTTTCTTTATTTCTTCCCTGACCCAGCTGTCATTTAGTAACAAGTTGTTTAGTTTCCATGTGTGTGTAGGCTTTTTGCTATTTCTGTTGTTGTTGAAGTCCAGCTTTATTCCGTGGTGATCAGACAGGATACAGGGGATTATTTCAATCTTCTTGTATCTGTTGAGGTTTGCTTTGTGACCAACTGTATGGTCTATTTTGGAGAAGGTTCCATGAGGTGCTGAGAAGAAGGTAAATTCTTTTGTGTTTGGGTGTAAAGTTATGTAAATGTCTGTGAGGTCCATTTGATTCATGACCTCTGTCAGAGATATTGTTTCTTTGTTTAATTTCTGTTTTGTTGACCTGTCCTTTGTTGAGAGTGGGGTGTTGAAGTCTCCCACTATTAATGTGTGGGGATCTATATGTAGTTTAAATTTTATCAATGTTTCTTTTACAAATATGGGTGCTCTTGTATTTGGGGCATAGATGTTCAGGATTGTGATGTCTTCCTGGTGGAATTTTCCCTTGATGAGTATGAAGTGTCCTTCCCCATCTCTTTTTATTAATTTTGGTTGAAAGTCTATTTTATCAGATATTAGAATGGCTACTCCTGCTTGTTTCTTGGGTCCATTTGCTTGGAAAGTCGTCTTCCAACCTTTTACCCTCAGGTAATATCTATCTTTGTGCCTTAGGTGTGTTTCTTGTATGCAACAGATTGCTGGGTTTTGTTTACATATCCATTCTGTAAATCTGTGTCTTTTTACTGGAGAGTAGAGTCCATTGATGTTGAGAGAGATTAATGACCAGTGGCTGTTAGATCCTTTGATTTTGATGTTGGCTGTGTTCATAAGGTTGTGTGCTTGTTTACTTTTGTTTTACTGTAGTAAGGTTAATTATTTCCTGTGTTTTCTTGACAGAAGCTAATTTTCTTGGGTAGTATTTTCCCTTCCAGTGTCTTCTGTAATGCTGGATTTGTGTGTAAGTATTGTTGAAATTTGTTTTTGTCATTGAATATCTTGTTTTCTCTGTCTATGAGGACTGAGAGTTTTGTAGGGTATAGTAGCCTGGGCTGACATCTGTGTTCTCTTAGGGTCTGCATGATATCTGTCTAGGCCCTTCGGGCTTTCATAGTTTCTGTTGAAAAGTCAGGTGTGATTCTAATGGGTTTGCCATTATATGTTACTTGGCCTTTTTCCCTTGCAGCTTTTAGTATTTTTTCTTTGTTCTGTATACTTACTGTTTTGATTATTATGTGGCGGGAGGATTTTCTTTTCTGGTCAAATTTGTTGGGTTTTGTGTAGGCCTCATGTATCTTATTGGCTTCTCCTTTAACTTGGGGAAATTTTCTTCAATGATTTTGTTGAAAATATTTTCTGGGCCTTGGAGAAGGGAGTCTTCTTTTTCCTCTATTCCTATTATTCTTAGGTTTTGTCTTTTCATATTGTCTTGGATTTCTTGGACAGTCTGTGTCAGGAATTTTTTGGATTTAACATTTTCTTTGAACAGATACATCGATTTCTTCCATTGTATCTTCTACACCTGAGATTCTTTCTTCCATTTCTTGTATTCTGTTGGTTATGTTTACCTCTGTAGTTCCTGTTTTCTTTCCTAAATTCTTCCTCTCCATTATTTCCTCCATTTGTGTTTTCTTTAATTTTTCTAGTTCTATCTTCAGGTCTTGAGTTGTTTTGTTTACTTCCTTCACCTGTCTGCTTGTATTTTCCTCTTTTTCTTTTAGTTCCTTCAACTCTGTCTCTTTTATTTCTTTCAGTGATTTAATTATTTCTTCTCTGAAGGCCACAAGCTGTTTAGCTGCATCTTCCCGTATCTCTTCACGGATGCCCATAATCTGCTTGTCTTTATCTTCCTCCATTTCTTTACGTATAGCCATGATCTGTTTGGTTTTATCTTCCTTTGTTTCTTTATGTATTTTATTTGTTTCCTCTATTATCCTCTTCATCACCATAGATGTAAGATCATCTTCTTGATTTTCTATTATGCTGCATTGTCCAGGGCTGTTCGCCCTGGATGGCTGGGTTCTTGAAATGCCATATTGCTCTGTCTTTTGTTGGTTGACCTTTTACGCTGACCTCTACCCATTGGGCTGATTTAGGTGTTGGCTGTTAGTTTCTGTGCTTCCTGGAGTCCTGAGGTAGGGAGTATCCCCTTGGCCGGCAGATGATTTTTCCTGAAGGACTCCTTCTCTGCTTTTTGGTTATGGTCACTGTATGGCCAGTGTTTCTCAGGAGTTGCCATTGCTCACCTCAGGTTTATAGCCCTGAGTAGTAGCTGTGGTCTATGTTAGGCAGGGGGGGGATCTCCTCTTACCCATAGAAGTTCTCAAGACAGCTGCCCCACTGCTGGGTTTCTTGTTATAAATTTAGTGTGCTGCTGCTCACTAAATTTCCATGTACAGTCGTCTTGAAGAACCTGCTGATTCCCTAGCTGTGGGGTTTTCTCCCAACAGGGAAACTCAGTCTGTTATCCTGGGGCACACAGTTCTGTCCGGGAAAGTGGGAAAGTGAGAGGTGCACTCAGCAAGTCTCTGGGCCAGAGGCTTATTGCCCCGCTCTGGACCTGGAGAATGTGCACCTAGGTTGAGTTGGCGCCTGGGGGCGCTGCTCTGGTCTGGAGGCTGGGTGCCTCACTCTGGACCAGAAGCTGTGTGTCTCTGTCTGGGATGGCAGCTGCAGGCACTGTTTTTGTCCAGATGCTGTGGGTGCAGCCCTCTTCCAGGACCAGGAATTCCTACAGTTTTGACAGTCTAGCTAGGGATAACTGGTTGATCCTTGGCACAGTATCTGAGGGCTGCTGTAATGGCTCTCTGGCTTTTGTAGGTCTGAGGATGCAGCTGTGTGTCCCAGTGCCCTAGGGGAACTCAATAATGGCTGCAGAGCACAGTGCTCCTGCCTGCATTAGGCAGGGCTCCGTGCAGGCGCCTTGGTCCCGGCTTTGGGTCCGGGCTGGCTCTTGGGATGCCCGTGGAACCTGAGTCTTTTCCAAGGGATGTCTTTCCTGCTCCGTGGGGTTATCTCTCGACTGGGAAATCCAGTCTATGGTGTTGTGGGGCCCACAGTTCAGTCTGGGACAGTGACCAGATCACACTGGGTTGTAGCTCTGGGCTGGCGACCGAGCACCTGATGGAACCAGGATCTCTTCTGCAGTTTAGTCCGGTGAGTTAAAGCTGATTGAATCCCCCACCGTGGGGTATCCTCTCACCTGTGAAACACAATCACTTGTGTTTTATGGCCGTGAGTTCTGATTGCTGGTCACTGTGCCAATCCTCTGTGCTGCTCCTCAGAATGAGAGTCCTCCTGGCGCCGCCATCTTGCCATGCCTCTTTTTTTTTTTTTTTTTTTTGCTTTTTATATTCTTGAGTTCTTTATGTATTCTGGATATTAGCCCTCTGTCAGATATAGGTTTGGTGAAGATCCTTTCCCAGTCTGTAGGCTGTCATTTTGTTCTGATGACACTGTCCTTTGCTTTACAGAAGCTTTTCAGTTTCATGAGGTCCCATTATTGATTGTTGATCTTAGAGCCTGTGGTTTTGGTGTTCTGTTCAGGAAGTTGCCTCTGTGCCAATGAGTCCAAGGCTCTTCCCCAATTTTTCTTCTAACCGATTTAATGTGTGTGGTTTTACATTGAGGTCTTTAATCCACTTGGACTTTAGTTTTGTGCAGGGTGGGTAATACAGATCTATTTGCAATTTTTTACATGTAGGTATCCATTTGGACCAGAACCATTTCTTGAAGATGCTGCCTTTTTTCCCCCAGTTTTATGGTTTTGGCCCCTTTGTCAAAAATCAAGTATCTATGGATGTATGGGTTTATTTCTGGGTTTTCTATTCAATTCCATTGATCCACTATTCTATTTCAATGCCAGTGTCATAAAGTTTTTATTACTATTGTTTGAGATCAGGGATGGAGATACTTCCAGACAATCTGTTCTTTTACAGGAATGTTTTAGCAATTCTGGGTATTTTGATTTTCCATATGAAATTGAGGATTTTTCTTTCAAGTTCTGTAAATAGCTGTGTTGGTATATCGATGGGAATTGCATTGAATCTGTAGATTGCTTTCGGCATGAAGACCATTTTCACTATATTAGTCCTACCAATCCATGAGCCTGAGAGATATTTCCATCTTCTGATATCTTCTTCAATTTCTTTCTTCAGAGACTTGAAGTTCTTTTTTTTGTCTATTTCTTTATTATTATTATTAATTACACTTTATTCATTTTGTATTCCTCCATAAGCCCCTCTTTTTCAAACAGGTCTATGACTTGCTTGGTTATAATCACACCAATGTACTTTATGTTATTTGCATCTATTATGAAGGGTGTAGTTTCCCTAATTTCTTTGTCAGCCCTTTTGTATTTGGTATTCAGGAGGGCTACTGTTTGTTTGTTTGTTTCTTTGTTTCGTTGTTTAATCTTTTATCCAGACACTTTGCTGAAGGTGTTTATCAGCTGAAGTAGTTCTCTGGTTTGGGATCACTCATGTATATTACCATATCATCTGCAAATAATGATACTTTGACTTCTTCTTTTCTGATTTTTATCCCCTTGATCTCCATTAATTGTTTTATTGCTTTAGCTAGGACTTCAAGTACTATGTTGAATAGATATGGAGAGAGTGGGCAGCCTTTTGGGAATGATTTAAGTTTCTCTCCCTTTAGTTTGATGTTGGCTATAGGTTTGCTGTATATTGCATTTATTATGTTTAGGAATGTATCTTGTATCCCTGATCTCTCCAAGACTTTAAACATGAATGGGTGTTAGATTTTTTCAAATGCTTTTTCAGCATCTAAGGAGATGATCATGTAGTTTTTCTCTTTCAGTTTGTTTATATGGAGGATTATATTGATTAATTGCCATATATTGAAACACCCCTGCGTGCCTGGGATGAAGCCTTCTTGGTCGTGGTAGATGATCTCTTTAAGTCTTGTTGGATTCTGTTTACAAGTATTTTATTGACTATTTTTGCATCAATGTTCATAAGAGTGATAGGTCTGATGTTCTCTCTTTTTTGTTGGATCTTTGTGTGGTTTAGGTTATATTAGTTTTATAATGTTCTTTCTCTTTCTATTTTTAATTAAATGTTTATTTTTTATATTAATTACAATTTATTCACCTTGTATCCCAGCTGTAGGTCCCTCTCTCATTTCCTCCCAATCACACTCCCTCCCTCATCTCCTCCCTGCACTTTTCCAAGTCCACTGATAGGGGAGGTCCTCCTCCCCTTCCATCTGACCCTAGCTTATCGGTTCTCATCAGGACTGGTTACATTGTCCTACTATGTGGCCTGACAAGGCTGCTCCCCCATCATGGTGGAGGTGGTCAAAGAGCCAACCACTGAGTTCATGTCAGAGATAGTCCCTTTCCCCTTACTAGGGAACCCACTTGGACACTGAGCTGTCATAGGCTACATATGATCAAGGGTTCTAGGTTATAACTACAAACTGTCCTTGGTTGGAGTATCAGTCTCAAAAAAGAACCCTGGGCCCGGATATTTTGTTTCTTGTGGAACTCCTATCCTCTCCACATACCACTGTCTTGCTATTCTTTTATATGATTCCCTGCACTCTACCCAAAGTTTGGTTAAGAACCTCAGCATCTGCTTTGATACACTGTTGTGTAGAGTTTTTCAGAGGCCCTTTGTGGTAGTTTCCTGTCCCGTTTCCTGTTTAATCCTTCTTCCAATGTCCATCCCCTTTGTCTTTCTGAGTGAGGATTGATCATCTTAACTAGGGACCTCCTTCTTGCTTAGATTGTTTGGGTGTACAGATAAAATCTGTTTATTCTTTATTATAGGTCTACTATCCACTTACAAGAGAGTATAGACTATGTGTGTCTTTCTGATTCTGTTTTTATTTTGTGAATTAATCTGAAGAGAAGGGGAAGTAGCTCTTCTTTGAAGGACTGATAGAATTCTGAGCTGAGACCGTCTGGCCCTGGCTTTTTAGGGAAAAGAGACTTTTAATGACTGCTTCTATTTCTTTGGGGGATATAGGATTATTTAATCTATTTACCTGATCTTGATTTAATTTTAGTAAATGGAATCTGTCAAGAAAATTGTCCATTTCATTTAGATTTTCAAATTTTGTGGCATATAAGCTTTTGTAGAATGACCTAGTGATTATTTGGATTTCCTCAATGTCTGTCATTATGTCCCCTTTTTATTTCTAATTTTGCTGATTTGTATAGTTTCTCTCTGCCTTTTACTTAATTTGGCTAAAGGTTTGTCTATCTTGATTTTCTCAGAGAACCAGCTCTTTGTTTCATTAATTCTTTGAATTGTTTTGTTTCGAATTCATTGATTTCTGCTCTGAATTTGATAATTTCCAAACTTCTACTCCTCTTAGTTGTTTCTGTTTCTTTTTTTTTTTTCCCTAGGGTTCTTAGATGTGCCATTAAGTTGTTTGTATGAGATGTCTCAAACTTCTTTCTGGAAACACTTACTGCTATGAACTTTCCTCTTAGCTTTGCTTTCATTGTGAACCATAAGTTTGGGTAAGTTGTGACTTTATTTTCGTTGAATTGTAGGAAGTCTCTAATTTCTTTTTTTCATTTCTTCCCAGTTGTCATTGAGTAGAGAGTTGTTTAGTTTCCATGTATATATAGGGATTTCGTTATTTCTGCTGTTGTTGAGGTCTCTTTTTAGGCCATTGTGGTCTGATAGGTACAAGCGATTGTTTTGATCGTCTTATATTTGTTGAGGCTTGCTTTGTTCCTAACTATGTGATCAATTTTTGAGAAGGTTTCACGAGGTTCTGAAAAGAAGGTGTACTCTTTTGAGTTTGGGTGAAAAGTTCTGTAGACATCTATTAGGTCCATTTGATTTAGGACCTCTGTAAGTGTCATTATTTCCCTATTTAGCTTCTGTCTAGATGATCTGTTCCTTGGTGAGAGTGGAGAATTGAAGTCTTCCACTATTAAGGTGTTGGGATCGATGTGTGATTTAAGCTTTAGTAGTGTTTCATTTACAAATGCAGGTGCTGTTGTATTTGGGGCATAGAAGTTCAGGATTGTGATGTTCTCCTGGTGGATTTTTCCTTTGATGAGAATGAAGTGCCCTTCCTCATCTTTTTTGATTAAATTTGGTTTGAAAGTCTGTTATATTAGATATTAGGATAGCTACCTCAGCTTGATTTCTGAGTCTGTTTACTTGAAAAAAAAATGTTTTTCCAGCCCTTTACTCTGAGCTAGTGTTTATCTTAGTTGCAGAGATGTATTTCTTGGATTCTGCAGAAGGTTGGATCCTGATTCTACAGCCATTCTATTAGTCTGTTATTTTTCTTTCTTTTATTGGAGAGTTGAGTCTGTTGATGTTGATAGATAATAGTGACCAATGAATGTTAGTTCCTTTTTTTGTTGCATTGGTGGTGTTACTGTGTTTCTATGCTTGTTTTCTTATAATTTTTTGTTGTGAAGTTATCTATATCCTATGATTTCTTGGGTGCAGTTGCTTTCTCTAATTGAAATTTTCCTTCTAGTATCTTCTGTAGGGCTGTGTTGCTGTGCAGGTACTGTTTAAGTTTAGTTTTTTTCATGAAATATTTTGTTTTCACCATCTATGTTGATTGAAAGTTTTGCTGGGTATAATAGCTTGGGTTGGCTTCTGCAGTCTCTTAAGAGTCTGCATGACATCTGCCTAGGCCATTCTGTCTTCCATTGTTTCTGTTGAGAAGTCTGGTGATTCTGATAGGTCTCCCTTTATATGTTACTTGGCCTTTTTCCCTTGCGGCTTTAAAAAATAATTATTATTTATTATGTATACAATTTGTGTTTGCATGTACACCTGCATGCCAGAAAATGGCACCAGATTTCATTTTAATTGGTTGTGATCCAGCATGTGGTGGCTGGGAATCAAACTCATGACCTTTGGAAGAGCAGCCAGTGCTCTTAACCTCTGCGTCATCTCTCCAGCCCTTCCCCACACATATTTGCTGCTTTTAATAGTTTTTCTTTGTTTGGTAGATTTGGCGTTTTGATTATTTTGTAAAGTGAGAAGTTTCTTTTTTGGCCTAGTCTATTTGGTGTTCTTTAGGCCTCTTGTATGTTAATGGACCTCTCATTCTTTAAGTTAGAAAAATTTTCTTCTATGACTTTCTTTTTTTTTTAATTTTATTTTTTTCTTATCTGTTACATTTTATTAACTCTGTATCCCAGCCATGTCCCGATCCCTAATTCCCTCCCAGTCCCTCCCTCCCTCATCTCCACCGTGCCCCTTGCCAAGTCCACTAATAGGGGGGACCTCCTCCCCATTCATCTGATCCTGTTTTATCAGATATCTTCAGGACTGGCTGCAAAGCTCTCCTCTGTGGCCTAACAGGACTGCTCCTCCCTGGGGGTGGGGAGGCCAAAGAGCCAGTCATTGAGTTCCTGTTAGAAAAAGTCCTTGTTCCCCTCACTATGGGAAACCAATTGGTTACTGAGCTACCACAGGCTACATCTGAGCAGAGGTTCTAGGTTACATTCATACATGGTCCTTGGTTGCATGTCAGTCTCAGAAAAGACCCTGTGCCCAGATATATTTGGTCCTTGTGGAGCTCCTATCATTTCCTTATCAGACTAACTCCCCTTCTTTCTTATGATTTCCTGTACTCTGCCAAAGGTTTGGTCATGAGTCTTTGCTGTGAAAACACTGCTAGTTAGAGTCTTTCAAATGCCCTCAGTAGACTCCTGTCATATGTTCAATGTGCATCCCATCTGTCTTTCTAAATGAGGATTGATAATCTTACCCCATGTCTGCTCTCTTGATTATCTTTTTTAGGTGTATAGACTTCATTATGTTCATCATATCTTATAGGTCTATATAAGTGAGTATATAGCATGTTTGTCTTTCTCCTTCTGGGATATTTCACTCAGGATGATCTTTTCTAGATCCCACCATTTGCCTGCAAATTTCATGATTTCCTCCTTTTTGATTGCTGAGTAGTAGTCCATTGTGTAAAAATACCACAATTTCTGTACCCATTCCTCCGTTGATGGACATCTGGGTTGTTTCCAGGTTCTGGCTATTACAAATAAACCTGCTATAAACATGGTTGAGCAAATATCTCTTTTGTGTACTTGAGCAAACTTTGGGTATATACCTAGCAGTGGTATAGCTGGGTCTTGAGGAAGCACTATTCCTAGTTGTCTGAGAAAGCGCCAGATAGATTTCCAGAGTGGTTCTATCAGTTTACATTCCAACCAGCAGTGGAGGAGGGTTCCCCTTTCTCCACAACCTCTCCAGCATGTGTTGTCCCTTGAGTTTTTCATTTTGGCCATTCTGATGGGTGTAAGGTGATATCTCAGGGTCGTTTTGATTTGCATTTCCCTGATGGCTAATGAGGATGAGCATTTCTTTAAGTGTTTCTCTGCCATTCGATATTCCTCTGTCGAGAATTCTCTGTTTAGCTCTGTTCCCCATTTTTTAATTGGATTACATAGTTTGCTGCTTTTCAGCTTCTTTAGTTCTTTGTATATACATGATATTAGTCCTCTGTCAGATAAAGGGTTAGTGAAGATTCTTTCCCAATCTGTAGGCAGGCGTTTTGTTTTGATGACAGTGTCCTTTGCTTTACAGAAGCTTTTTAGTTTCATGAGGTCCCATTTATTGATTGTTGCTCTTAGAGCCTGTGCTGTTGGTGTTCTGCTCTCAAGTTGTGCTACAGAGCAATAGTAATAAAAACTGCATGGTATTGGCATAAAAACAGAAAGGAGGATCAATGGAACTGCATAGAAGACCCAGAAATAAACCCACACACCTATGAATACTCGATTTTTGACAAAGAAGCCAAAACCATTCAATGGAAAAAAGACAGCATCTTCAACAAATGGTGCTGGTCCAACTGGATGTCCACATGCAGAAAAATGAAAATAGATCTATATTCATCACCCTGTACAAAACTAAAGTCCAAGTGGATCAAAGACCTCAACATAAAACCAGATACTCTAAATCTGTTAGAAGAAAAAGTGGGGAACAGCCTAGAACTCATTGGCACAGGAGACAACTTCTATGACTTTCTTGAAAATATTTTCTGGACCTTGGAGCCTGGAATGTTCTTTTTCTTCAATTCCTATTATTCTTAGATTTCATCCTTTCATGATATTCTTGGTTTCTTGGGTGTTTTATATTTGGAACTTTTCCGATTTTACATTTTCTTTGAGAGATATATTAATTTCTACAGTTGTATCTTCAGCCCCTGAAATTCTCTCCTCCATCTCTTGTATTCTGTTGATGATACTTACCTTTGTGTTTCCTGATCTTTTCTCTAGGTTTTCCAGCTCAAGGCTGCGGTTTGTGTTTTCTTTGTTGATTCTAATTCTGTTTTCATGTCTTGCACCATTTTCTTCATCTTTTTGAATGTGGATTCCTGTCTTTCCATGATGGCCTCTATTTTTTTGTTCATTTCCTTTCTATATGCCTCTACTTGTGCCTCTATTTGTTTGGCTATATTTACTTGTATTTCTTTGAGAATTTTGTTTGCTTCTACTTTATGTGCCTCTAATAGCTGGATAAGCATAGATTTGAGATCATTTTCCTGTGTTTCCAACGAATTAGAATATCCATTGATTTTGGGGGTTGCTGGCAAAGACATAAATTCCTGATTTTTGTTGGATGTGTTCTTATGCTGAGCTCTAGCCATCTGCATATCCACAACCTTCGTTGTTTGTTCCTGGAGTTTGTACTTCAGACTAGGTTCCTCTCTCTCTGGTGTCTGGAATATTCTACAGGATGTTGAGAGAGGTCTACCTCAGTGGCCTACAGGCCTGTCTTACTGTCTTGCTAGTATTCAGATTGTGTGAGCTCCACGAATTGTTTGCCTGTACTCCACTGATAGACCCACAGAAAAGGGTTTCAATTTGAAGAATGCTGTCCCTAGGATCCGTTTGTTGCCCATTGGGGGAGGGGGTGGATGTGAGGGATCCGATATCTGGCTTCTGGTGAAGAAGGACCCTGGTTCTGGGGCTCTACACTCACTCACTTGAAGGTGCACTCACTTGCTCACAGACCTAATCAGAAAGCACAGGGTTTCCCCCTGTTCTCTATACTCTGATTTGGGCCTGCAGAAGCAAATAAAAGTGTAGATCTGTCAGATCAGTGGTGTCTACTCTTTGGCCACCGGGAAGAGAGACCCATACTTTGGGCAGCTGCCTCTGCAGTCTCAGTCACCGAGCATGGAGGTTCCTGCTTGGGCTAGCCTCTGCTGCACTGCATCTGCAGCTGCAGACTTTGAAGGCCCACACAACTGCACCTGCAGTCTCAGACCTAGGATGCCGGACTGCAGCCACATCTGTGGTCTATCACTGAGCATGGAGTCTCCTGGTTGGGGCAACCAGTTCCACCTCTGCTGAGCAGGGTGTCCCATGCTTGGGGCAAGGTACAGAGTACAGGGGGGTTGAATATTTGCCACTCTCAGTCCCCAGAGACATCCATGGGTGACCTGGATCCAAACTGTCCCAGCTCACTTGTTGTCCCCTCTTGCTCAGGAAGCCTCAATGTAGATGTTCTGGCTTCAGTTGCCCCTCCACTCACCAGTTTGGGAGTTTCGGTTCCTGTGCTCCTCAGATACCCTGTGCACTGGTCGCCACCATCTTGGACTTTCCATGAATGATAATCTTCAAAGTTAGGGTATAATTATAGAAGGTTGAACAGACTCAAAGTATGATTCTGATAGGCGAGAAAGAACCCAGTTCCTGAGTATGTATGTATTCTCTTAGAAAGTGAGGTCCTAGTAATCCTCAACATCTCAAACTTTCACCTTCCTAACTGTGACCACAGTCTGTCCATGTCATACACGGTGTCTTCAAGTGGCGAATAGTTTGTTTGCATGCGGACAGCAGTAGAGTACCATCTAACATGCATTAGAACCTGGTTCAATATCACACAACATTTTGAAAATATAGATTTATGGGCTGGTATCTAGCTCACTTGAGGTAGAACATTTGCTTACCATGGATAAGTCCCTAGGTTCATTCCCTAGCACATGGATAAATAAGTAAATAAATAAATAACAAATGTCTTACATCCAGCTGGTTTGGAAACAATTGTGCTAAGTCATGTTGGGGAAATAAAAGCAGAGATATTGGTTTAGAAGACTAAATAAAACCAAGTTTTGCACCTTCAGGAAAACTGAAGCTATTGACAGGATAAACTGATTGGCCTGGAACCCCTGCACTGAGGTAGCCCATGGCAGTTCAGTGTCCAAGTGAGTTCATAGTAATGGGGACAGGGACTGTCTCTGACAGGAACTGATTGGCCTGCTCTTTGATCACCTCCCCCTGAGGGGGGAGCAGCCTTACCAGGCCACAGAGGAAGACAATGCAGCTACTCCTGATGAGACCTGATATGCTAGGGTTAGAGGGAAGGGAGGAGGACCTCCTTTATTCATGGTCATAGGTAGGAAAGAGAAAGGGTGGGATTGGGCAGAGAGGAGGAAGGGAGATATGGGGGGGATACAAATGAATAAACTGTAATTAATAAAAATAAAAATAATTTTAAAAGGAAAATAAATAAATAAATATGAAAAAATACTGCCCTATATTTTTCCTTACAAACATGTTAAATGCATTAGTAAATGTTCTAGAATAATCATAAGTATATAATGCCTTATGTTGAACCCTTTACAGAAAAATAATATATTATATTTATAGAACATATATTCTGACAAATTTTCAATGTCTTTTCCTAAAAAGCCACATCCAAAATTGATGTATCTCTATAGCCTATGTCCTTTAAGAAAACATAATTTTAGAATTGAGTTTAAATGTTTTACATGTTTGGAACTGTTATCATTTTTGCACAACTTGTTTGGCTGAGTTATAAAATAAAGCTAGTGTAATGCAAAATATGTAGAGCTACAACAAAGCAAATTAAACACAAAGTTGTGGTTTCCCCGTATGTTTTATTTTACTGAGTGACTGTGTAGTTGTCTGGGCTTGGAATAAATAACCATTTGACCTATGGTTCTATTTTGACACTATATATGTTAAGCAGCAGATTCCTGAAAATTCTGAATTTCTTGTGTAATGTGGGAACTGGCATTTTTCTGCACATTTTTAATCTTTATTTCTCAGTACCTATATGGAGATTCTTATTCATTTGAAACATTAAAACTGAATTCTAATGAGTCAAGCCATAAGTGTTCATTTCATGGGTAATTTCTTCAGGTGCCAAACATCAACCAACATTTTCAGGTCTTAGAGTGAGTACAATTGTTCATTTTGTCATGTGTGTGGCCAGAATGCACTGCTTTGAAAATATTTTACATGAAGCTGTTTTCTTGAAAAGCAACTCCCAAAATCATGTCATTTTTTTTTCCCAAACAGCTACCTGTGTAATCTAAAAATGATTTAGTGGGATCAAAAGAAAAAAATTTGAGTGGAACCATTTGTCATTGTGTGCACTAGTAAATAAATAGTCTGGTCCTCATAATGAGAGGGCAGGAGAATATATTAGTCTCTAGCCATTAGTCACACATTCATCCATAAAATACTCAAATCTCATTTGAATGAACATCCTCCAGCACATGTACTGGAAGGAGCCATGTCCTTACTGGCACAACATGGAAGACAAATTACTTGGTAACGTTTCCTCTGTTTCATAGTCCACATGAGCACGGTTATTGAGTTTGCAATTAATATTTCTGGATTCTTGCCCACTTACTCTTTAGGATAATGTGAAATGCTAAAAGGTGAAATTTGAATTCAACTTTCCCCAGCTTATTCAAACATGGTCACAATCAGCATCAAGTCTCAAATGTCATTCTCCCATTAAGTCTCTCACTTCCTGAAGACATTCTGGAATCTGTAGCAGACAAAATTCTTGTATATGATCTGCACTGGCAGAGTGCTTACCTGCAGCCTGATATTTTCCTTCCTTATCATGTTAGCTAATAAATAGCAATCATAAGATTGATAAATATTGAGACATTATGAACATTATTCAGTCTTATATCTAAAAGTAGACAATTTTTATTTTGCAATGTAATTAAACTTTCTGTCAGTTTTTCTAAACATTTTCAGATTCAAATATCTCATATGTTTGTATTGGGGGAAATTTTCTTAGCATCCACAATGCGGCCTGGTGTATGAGAATTAAACTGATGGGAAGGTCAAGCTATATGATTTCTTTTACAAAGCTAAGCATCTACAAGTCGGTTGAAGACAAACAAGAAAGCCTGAATTTTGTAATTCTAATCTGAGGGACAATCTTTTGCTCTTATGATTACTGTTGTGTTTTGGTTTGTTTGTTCCATGGGTCTTGGAAAATCATCGTAATTTAGATTCTGAGTGTTCTCATCTATTGGACAGGATGATTTCATTGCTTCTGAAATACTTCTGAAGATTAAGTGATATTGTTTTGTGCAGTGTTGGAAGAAATGTTCTCTAATAATAATTAGCTAGATATATTCCCAATAAGAAATTAAAAAAAAACTACCTAATTCATTAGTTTATTCAGTAAATATTACATGTTTTCTTTGTGTAAATCAGTACTACAACTTCTCAAAAATAAATTAATATGGATTAAATTTTAATTTATTTTCTATCAATCAAATTCTTTTAAACTATCAAAGGAAATCATAATCTCAGGAAGGGATTGTAGGAAACTGTGAGAGAAACTGTATCTCTAGACTTTTAATTGTCATTCTTTGCTGTCTTTGTGTCCATATTTAATAATGAAAAATACATTGTTGACTCATCATGATGCAAATATGGCTGCAGTATTCATACTTCTTTTCATTTTTTGAAATAGAAGAAGACAGTCCACTCAAATTAGCTTTTGAAACCTGACCAAATGCTCCAGATGTTCTAACCCTGCCGGCAGAGCTTGTCTCTGATCCATGTCAGAGCCCCAGCTGTCAACAAGAAAGCACACCTGCCAATAGTTTACTGTCAGCAAATGACTTTTCAATTGTATTAGGAAGTGAAGCATACTGCCCAATGGAGCATTCACCTTTGAAAAGAACCCATGTTGCAGTGCGATTTGCTTCCCAAAAAACACAACAGCCATGAGAGTTTTCTTAGCCACCACGACCTTCCTGGAACTTCTTCCTCTGTTCCAGCACTAAACCTGATTCCAAACATTAGCAATATCAACAATAACACAGAGTGTTCTAACAGGATGTCTGACATGCTATAGTCTCACTAAATAGAAATAAGTCAACATACTGAAAGTGGGTGTATTGATAAAATTCACTTTATAAACAAACTGGATCAAAAATGATAATTAAGCAAAATTATTTAAAGCCATTGTTTTCAACTATTTTTATTTTATTTTTTTAACTTTTATTAATTACACTTTATTCACATTGTATCTCCCCATAAATCCTTCCCTCCTCCCCTCCTAATCCAACCTTCCCTCCCCCTTCTTCACACATGCCTCTCCCCAAGTCCACTGATAGGGGAGGTCCCTCTCTCCTTCCTTCTGATCTTAGTCTATCAGATCTCATCAGGAGTGGCTGCACTGTCATCTTCTGTGGCCTGGTAAGGCTGCTCCTCCCTCAGGGGGAGGTGATCAAAGAGTAGGCCAATCAGATTATGTCAGAGACAGTCCCTCTTCCCATTACTATGGAACCCACTTGGACACTGAACTGCCAAGGGCTACATCTGTGCAGGGGTTCTGAGTTATCTCCATGCATGGTACTTGGTTAGAGTATGAGTCTCTGGAAAGGACCCTGTGTTCAAATTTTCTGGTTCCGTTGCTCTCCTTGTGGAGTTCCTGTCCTCTCCAGATCTTACTATTTCCCACTTCTTTCATAAGATTCCATGCACTCTGCCCATTTTTAAAAGTCTGATTGGAAGATTGTTCATTATGTAAGTAATGAAATTGTAGAGATTTGGAGAACTTAGAGGTAACTAAAGTTGTAACTAAATTTTGAAAGCGGCAGCTAAGATAATAACATAAATATAAACCATGATCACTATGACTGTATTGTAAACTCCCATATCTGTTTTTGCATGTTTCCTGAACACTGTTGTACTTAATTTTATTTTTGTTTAAGGAATGAAATGGGTCAATAAGAAGAGTTTGTTTTGAGGCCACAGATTCTGATCAAATTATCCTTTTAATCCTCATGATTTTTATTTATAAAGTAAAATAGTGTTACTCACATAACCTGAGGGGAAAATAAAATTCTGAATCTTGATTATTCTCAACAATAAGTGGACAGGGAGAGCTATACAGCTATAAAGCCCTGTAAGGTGATAATAAACAGTCAGTAGCGTGTTTCTACATTTCCTGTACATTGGATACTTCAAGTTCACGTCTTCAGTCCTCTCCCTGTCGTCCTTCTGTGTCTCCCTTCCTCTCCTTCTCTGTCTTCCTTTTATCCCTCCCTCCACCTACCTTTAGAATTTTTATTCATATATTGAATTAAAACCCTTGGTGGTGATGGTATTATTCCATTTGTCACTATTTACTTCTTGGGTGCAGATTACAATACCATAATTTATAGCACATTAGAAGATGCATATATTGATCTGCTTCAAAGCACTTGATTTCTGGGGCTACATAGCATATATAGATCATTGACTGTATGCTGGCATATTCTTCTTCCATATTAGAAAAGGGTGTCTAAATTCATGTCTCCAGTTCCGGTAATTAATAAACCAAGGCAGGAACATAACAAGTTTGAGGCCAGCCTGGGATACATACTGAGCTCTCATCTAAAATATATCCGAAAACATAAAATGAGTCCAAATAAGCGAAAGAAAATCATATCAGACTGCTGGCATCTAACTCATTGACCACAAGGCTAGTTTGCAAGATCCTTTATTCAGTCTCCATAAGGGGAGGAAGGAGACAAGAAGTAAGTAAAACAAATAGAAGTGGAAAGGTAAAAACTAGAGAGAGTAAGGAAAGGGAAGAGGAGATACTAAGAGAGAAGGGAAGGAGAAGAAATAAAAAAATCTGGAAAGGAAAAAGAAAGTCATAATGAAGTGAAATGAAATGAAATGAGAGTAGAGGACAGAAGAGATGGAGGAGAAGGGGATGGAAGAGGAAAAAGAAACCTAAGATAGAAAAGCAGAAGCCAGATAAGCATAATTTGGGTCAAATCATGAGTGCAATACAGCTCATATACTTGAAGATCACATTCATTTCCATGGAAACACTTTTCACAATTCTGATAACTGATACAGATGCATTTTATGGCCTAGTGTGCATTCATACCATTCTAACTACATCAACATCCAACAGATACCTTAGATATATCTATTTTAAAACCACATGTTGGATTGGATACAGGTCAATTGTAGGGAATTTAACTTGTTTGTGTAAGGCCTTAGGTTTGATTTCTAGGACTACAAAAGTGAACAAACAAAATACAAATAATAAAACTCTGTATGATACATGACCATCATTTTTCTCACACTGTTCCTTTAATGTGTTAGTATTCAATGGAAAAAAAAACATAAATATCTATGAAGGTTAAATGAAATAAGGTCACCTAGAATTAATACTGGAAAGCAGAGACTAGGCTAGGTAACTGAAGCTATTCATGCTAAATGGTTAATAACAGACCTTTATTTTAAATAATAAAGTGATATGTTAAAAGTTTTCAACCTCAATTTGTCAGCTCTGTATGATTTAGCAATTAAACATTTACTAATTCTTTCCTAATAATTTTGTAAAGTTTATTAAAGGTCGTGTTGATTATGATTATAAGGGAGGCTTTGCAATCTGTTCTAGCTCCATAAACATTCATATGGAGATTTTTGAGTAGATTTAAGGTGTTTTTTTTTTTTCAATAAACAACAAATTGCATATTGAATGCAATTGGAGGGTCAGATATGACCTTTATGGTTAGGTTGGTAAAATAAGGTCCATAATATCTGAATGCCCACCATCCCAACACTCTTTGTAGAATCATTCAACTGTATTTATTTTACATTTTCATAAAAGTGTAGATTTGTGAAAGTCTATTTTGTGTTTTGTTATATTTTAATTTCCCTTGGGTAAACAACAAAGAGTAGAATTGCTAGGTCACAGATATTTTGAAGTACATGAAAGCAAAGGGAACCTCTCAGCAGTGGTTGGGAGCATCAGCCTTCTGGCTTAACTCTGAAGCCACAACCACGTCATGCTCTTTAGGTTTTGAATTATTTTTCTAATTTATTGGAAAGAAGTAAAAGAGTAAACTATTAAAACTGTGGCACTTAATTATTTTGATGTCAACAACTGCTGTATTTTTCTAATCTTTTTTCTTTTTTATAATTTATTTATTTTTATTAATTACAGTTTATTCAATTTGTAGCCCAGCTGTAATCCCCTCATTTATTCCCTCCCAATCCTACCCTCCACCCCTTACCTCCTCCCATGCCCCTCCCCAATCAGCTGATAGGGGAGGTTCTCCTCCCCTACCCTCTGACCCTAGCCTATCATGTCTCATCAGGACTGGCTGCAATGTCTTCCTATGTGACCTGATGAGGCTGTTCCGCTCATCAGGGGGAGGTGTTCAAAGAGCCAGCCACTGAGTTAATGACAGAGACAGTTCCTGTTCCCATTATTAGGGAACCCACTTGGAGACTGAACTCCAAGTCTTTCTATCTACCCCTTCATTCATAATGTTCCCTGCACTCTGCCCAAAATTTGGCTTTGAGTCTCAGTATCTGCTTTAATACTCTGCTGGGTAGAGTTTTTCAGAGGTCTTCTGTGGTAGACTTCTGTTCTATTTCCTGTTTTCTCCCTCTTCTAATGTCTGTTCCATTTGCCTTTCTGAGTGAGGATTGATCATCTTACCCAGGGTCCTCCTTCTTGCTTTGCTTCTTTAGGTGTACAGATTTTAGTATGAATATCTTATAGTATATGTCTAATATCCACTTATAAGTCACTATATACCATGTGTGTCTTTCTGCTTCTGGGATACCTCACTCAGGATGATAGTTTTATTAGTTCTATATGTGTATGTGTATCAGTATGTGGATGCATGCATAAATATGCTTAAGTGTATGTATACCCAATTTGCACATATAGAATACCTTTAGGGTTACTTATATATATCTACTTGAATATTTTACAATTATGGAAATTCTCCTTTATCTTTAATGATACTTATCTTCAAGACAACTGTGACATAATGCTCTATATTTTTATGAACAGTATTTATCACCTGCAGTTTCTATCATCATTCCAACTTGCTGTTAAACACTTGTTTTACCTACTTAGTATATACTTGAATATGCTTCACAATATACTCAGGCAACTTTGATGATTTATATGAATGGATTGGCATAAGTTTGTGTTTATTTGTGTGTTTGTTTCTTGCAGTGTAGCTGAATATGCATCTGTTTAGGTCTAAAGCCATGTTATTCCTTTTTAATGGACCTGCTGATTATGGACTGTGTTTGTCATCTTCTTTGTCTGTATTCATTGTTCTTCTACCCGATACCTTTTCCATTCATTCTGAAGACCTTTATCTTTCCTTGAAGCACAGAACTGCTAGTGACAAATTGTGTTTACTCCATAAGATCATGAGAGTTTCAGTTTCCTTTTTCTTGCATTTTTCCCTTAGAACAGCCAAAAACAAACAAAAAATAAGCAAAAAACATGTGCTACCTCAAGATCTAGCTATACCACTCCTAGGCATATATCCAAAAGATGCTCAAGTATACCACATGGAAATTTGCTCAACCAGGTTCATAGAAGCTTTATTTGTAAAAGCCAGAAGTGGGAAACAACTCAGATGTCCCTCAGTTGAGGAATGGATACAGAAATTGTGGTACATTTACACAATGGAATATTATCAGTTATTAAAAACAAGGAAACCATGAAATTTGTAGAAAAATGGTGGGATCTAGAAAAGATCACCCTGAGTGAGGTATCCCAGAAGTAGAAAGACACACATGGTATATACTCACTTATAAGTGGATATTAAAAATATAATGTAGGATAATCATACTAAAATCTGTACACGTAAGGAAGTTAATCAAGAAGGAGGATCCTGGGTAAGATGCTCAATATTTATTCAGAAAGCAAATGGAACAGACATCAGAAGAGGGAGAAAACAGGGAACAGGACAGGATATTATCACAGAGAGCCTCTGAAATACTCTACCCAGCAGGGTATCAAAATACATGTTGAGAATCAGCCAAACTTTGGGCAGAGTACAGGGAACCTTATGAAAGAAGGGGGATATGGAAAGACCTAGAAGGGACAGGCACTCCACAACGACAGCAACAGAACCAAAAAATCTGGGCAAAGGGGTCTTTTGTGAAATGGATACTCCAAAAAGGATCATGCATGAAGATAACCTAGAACCCCTGCACAAATGTAGTTCAGTGTCCAAGAGGGTTCCCCAGTAATAGGAAGAAGGACCATCTCTGACATGAACTCATGGGCTGCTCTTTGATCATCTCTACCTGAGTGGAGAACAGCCTTAACTGTCCACAGAGGAAGACAATGAATCCAGTCTTGAGACCTGATAGACTAGGGTCAGAAGGAAGGGGAGGAGGACCTCCCCTATCGTTAGAGTGTGGAAGGGGCATGGGAGAAGACAAGGGAGGGAGGGTAGGATTGGCATGGGATGGGGGAGCAGCTACAGCTGGAATTCTAAGTGAATAATTAGAAGTATTATAATAAGTAATTAATGAAAGTAAAATAAAAATTAAAAAATAAAACATTATTTCCTTTAATTCAATAACCATTTTCCTTGGGTTCCTTTGAAAACTTTCCCAATATCTTTCATTTTTAACTGTTTTTCTGTGGTGTGCCTTGGTATTGTGCCTAATATTTTGGTATGTGTGATGCAGAAGGTTACAGAGTATGTATGGATTTGTGGTTTTTAATTGTATCAAATTTGGAAAAAATTATATCTACCAAGTAATTAATTTGTCCCAAAACATCTAGATGAGTACATTTGACAATTGACTTAAGTTGGAAATTTAAAGACAGTCCCTTTCATATTTCTGGAGCATTAATATTATTTTCCTAATATTATTGGGACCTCTATATTTATGATGCTACATGCTTCATGTTACCTTCAGCCTGCTGTTCAATCTCAGAGTAAAATCTCAACTTCCTTATGTACTGGCAGCTATACACCAACAGGCAGTATAACAAGAATATGTTAGCACATTTCAATCCTCCAGGTGAAGGTCAGGGTGAAAACATGTTTTTCTGCTGAGAGCTCAATAACAAAGCAGATTGTCAAAGCAGGGGCTCTCCACACCGAGTACTGTTACTGTCTAACCTAGGCACTTGGATTTACACTGCGGAATGAAGGTGCTCTTAATTTTTTGAGGGTTATGACAGTTTCCTTATTCGATGTTGGCAAACAATACCAAAAAATGTTTGAAACCTACAGAAGGATATTTATTTTCCATTTAATCTTTTAAATCTCATTAGAGTTTTAGCAATCCTATCACATAAAAAAGATGTAAGAATATACAATCCACTGATCATGGGATTAGAATATGAACAAAAAATACCTTCTGCAACTTCTGTGTATAAATTCTTAGCAGAACCAATACCTTGTATATATATCTAATATTTTCTTACCTGTGTTGCATAAGGCAAAACTCGGTAACTTCAGTCTCTAAGTATATACACTAATGCACTGATTACCCACAAACAAATAGAAGCCACGGGGGAAAAAAGAAAAGAAAAGAAAAGAAAGAAAGAAAGAAAGAAAGAAAGAAAGAAAGAAAGAAAGAAAGAAAGAAAGAAAGAAAGAAA
>NW_026585686.1:11856694-12028079 GCF_907164565.1 Psammomys obesus
AAAGAAAGAAAGAAAGAAAGAAAGAAAGAAAGAAAGAAAGAAAGAAATTACTCAACTTCCTATTACTTTAACAATGCATATACTTTTTCAGTTTAATGTCTAATACAGTCTACTAATCTTACATAATCGAATCTGTGTTAACTAGTATAATTACTTTCTTTGTTCTCATTTTTTTATTTTACTCACTTTACATTCTTATATGTATGTATCCATCCTCCCCTCTCAGTTCCCCCTCTCTCCCTTTCCTTCTCCCTCTGCTTATACTCAGAAAAAAGAGCTTCCTTTCCCATGCACCCCAGATCATCAAGGTCCATTAGGACTGAACATGTCTTCTTCCCCTGTTGCCTGGCAATACAGTGCCTCCAGGGAAGAGAGATCTAAAAGCTAACAAATGAGTCCATCTTTGATGCAGTCCCTTACTAGAGTACCCACTTGAAGCCTAAGCTACCCATCTGCTACATCTTTGTAGGGTTTTTAGTTTTAATTTATGCATGGGCCCTGGTTAGCTGCCTCTGGTAGAGTGGGTCTTTGGTTGAGCCAGACATAAGTTGGGAATTCCATCAATTTCTGTTCTGTCTGCTCTATCCTTATCCCTGCACATCTTGTAGGCAGGGTAATTTTGGGTGCAAGTTTTTGTGAGAGGGTTGGTGTTACCTGCCCTTTAAAAGAAGACTAGCCTAGTCAGAGGTGTCCTCTTCAGTCGCTATGGTCTCTTCTTCTAGAAGTCTCTGCTTGAATCCCCCTCATATCCTCCCAAGAACCTATCCTGACTTAGGTGTACAGTTTGTCAAAGAGATGTCCCCAACCTCAGTTTATCTTTTCTCTACAGGCCTTCTGTCCTCTCGCCCTTGCTCTCCTCAGGTCTGGTCTCTATCCTCTTAACTCTCTGTGCTCCCTCTCCTACCTTGTTTCTTCTCTTCAGCCATTACCTCTGTCTATTCTATTTCCTTTTCCAAATGAGATTTATGCATCCTCACTTGGGTCTTCCTTAATACTTATCTTCTTTGGATTTGTGCCTTGTAATATATTTATCTTGTATTATATGGCTAAAATCTACTCATAAGTGAGTACATAACATGTGTGTCTTTCTGGGTCTGGGTTACTTCACTCTGGATGAACTTTTCTACTTTATCTATTTGCCTAAAATTTTCATGATTTCTTTGTTTTTATTATCTGAGTAGAATTCCATTGTGTAAATGTGCCACAGTTTCTTTATCCATTCTTTGTTTGAGGAACATCTAGGTTGTTTCCACATTCTGGCAATTACAAATAAAGTTTCTTTGAACATAGTTGAGTATGTGTACTTATTGTATGGCAGAGCATCTTTTGGGTATATACCCTGGAGAGGTATATCTGGGTCTTGATGTAAAATATTTCCAATTCTTTTAAGAAAGCACCAGCAACAGCACATGCTGTGAAGAGAAGAGGACTCTTCTTCACTGCTTTTGGGAGTGTAAACTTGTATAATTACTTTCTTATCAATATGCCTTCATTAACATTTTTAATAAATCCTACTATTTTCCTTTATCTGCTTATTTACTCTATTGGTACTTCTTTTCAGCATTTGTCTGGGTAGAATTTCTTGTTTATTTAAACCTGTGTAAGGTACTATTTCTTGACATTACATTCAATGCTTTCACTGTCAGAGATATTGCCTCTGTGGATTACACTCACCTGTCAACCTGTCTATAAACACCCTTGGTATCTCAACATACATATACATAACAGCCTATGTAAATCTGTGAAGGAGAAATCATGTATGTTTATCTCACATACCTATCCTGAACACCATGTACCCGAGATACCCAAGATTCAGTACACACACACACAGTGTATTAAAGTAAGTGGCTTTGTGAATAACACATTTTCTTCTGATCTCTTTATACCCTGATCTCTTTATACACGTCATGGAACCCTTGCTGGAAGATACTTGACAGGCAATGAACTAGCAAAATGTTAACTAGCCAAAGTTACAGAAGTAAAGCTATGTGGTCTACAGTGGGAAATAATACATTAGTTAAAACAGTGGATTCATTTGTACAAATAATAATTTTAGAATGATTCTTGATGCACCAGAGTAAAAGAGGAATATTATTTCTGTAGAAGGAATCTCGTTCTCACAAGATTAAATTATGCAAGTGCTCTGATATGATAATGTTGGCAGTCCTAGAGGTGGGGGGTGTCACTAATAAGAAACCTGTGAGAGTAGTACGGTAATTGGAAAGTGGGTGAAACCACAAATTTATAAACATAAGATTTTAAGTATTAAAGTTATCTGTATGTGCTTAGAGTTTGGCAGGTTAGAAGAGCAAAGTGCTCTTTGCTGTTCTAACCCACGGAATTAAAGCAGTAGTTTTCAGAATAGCACTCTAACATCCTATAAGAATTTAATGCAGTTTCTAAATAGGGACAAGACTCTTAGCTAATAGCTGTGTGCACTTTGAGAAAACTGACTCTATAAGTACATTTTTATCTAGTGCTTCAAAAACGCACTACATTAACACAGATTACTGACTTAACTCTTTCAGTCAAGAACAGTGTGTTCTTAGGGCCAAAAATATGTTATCAAATGTATTCTTTGTCAGTTTCATACATGTATATAATACAGTGTTTTTTTCCCCTCTCACTTGTCATAACCTCTCCTCCCCCCCCCGAAAAAAAAAAAAAAACTTTCAACAAATTTTGTCCTTTTTGTGACCGATGAAGTTTAAACAGAGCACATTGTGTGACCATGCATTTAGAAAAATGAACTGGAGGCTGGGATGCTCAACAAGTGGGTACACAGCTAAATAGAATGATTGCTTCTCTGTCAGAATCTATCAGTAGTGAATAGAGGAGTAACACTTGATGAACCTCCTCTTCATCTCTAATTAACTGCTGACACATCCAGTCTTGTTCAGTCCCAGTGCAGACAACATCAGCTACTGTGAGATCTTGTTCACAGTGGGCCCTTTGTACCCTAAAGATGTCATTTCTCAGGCCTTCTCCCAATATTCTGCTTTCTTTCCCCTCCATCGTGCACTATGTTCCAGGATCTTTAGAGGTGTCATATTTAAATGAATTTCTAAAATTTAATTAGAACTCTTAGAATTATTTCAGTGGTGTGTTTTAGAGCAGTAAGAATGGCAAAGATCAGCTTATGACTGATAAGGAAATGTCAATCTGCCTGGCTAAGAAGTAAAGGTTTTTAGCAGAGGTGTTCCCTGTTATCCCAGGACAGGCTCCTGGTTCTCTTGTCCGCTCAGGATGCTGCAGTCACAGAAGACTTCCTTCTATTTGGACATTCTAGGTTGCTCTCACTTAGCATATGGACCTGCTGACACCCCTACAGAATGTTTTCTCCTCCTGTCTTCGTAACTTCTACTACCCAGATCTTCAAGAAAGTGCCAGATATGAAAACTCATTCTCTAACATATACCCATTATTTTATTCTGTCACACTATACTTACCTAGAATTATCTTGTGGTTCCATTTGCATTATATTTTATGTTTATTGTGTGCTGTACCATATATTCAATGTACCATTAGACCTCAGACAAGTACCTGGCATTAGAAAGCACTCAGTAATAACATAAATGTCATATCTCCAATACCAGGCTTACTGGGTTACAAAAGAAAATGTCAAAAGTATAATTGTAGAATACATATTCAAATGTAGCTGCCTATTTTTATCATTTTATTCTCATAACAAAAGAATAAAATTTATAGTACTTTATACAATGCCAGTTCAGTGTTTCTAAGCGCTTAATTCATGTTAGATAGCTACTTTTAACCAAAGCATAATCTTTATTTGGATTTATTTTATAATCTTTGTTTGGATTTAGACCACCATTTGAAAATGAAAATAACCCTGTAAGTCCTCTCTGACATCATGTCTCAATGTCAGTTAAGAAATACATCAATATTTCCACCCCTGTCTGTCTGCATTAATTCATACATTACTATGCACTTGTGTCTTGGCATCTGCTGGTTCAAGATTCGCCAGTTTGGAGTACATCATCACTGACTTGGCTGCCATATGGCTTCCCTTTTTTGTTCCAAGTTTTGATCAGTCAAATGATGCCAAACTGGCTGATGGCATTCTCAGGAAGGAAGAGGTTTAGTATGGAGCCAATCTACTGAGGTGTTTTCTTAAAGAAAGATGTGTGTTAAGTTGTAAAAAAAATACATAACTATATAAAAATATACTTTGGGGGCTAGTCAGGGCTTTGTAGGCCTTGAATCCAATCCCTTAGGAGGCAGAGGCAGGCCAAGTTCTCTGGGTGTAGGCCAGTCTGGTTTACAGAGGAAATTCCGAGACAGCCAGGGTTACCTAGTAAAACCCTGTCTCAAACAAATAAAAAAAAAAAACAAACCCAAAATAGAATTAAAAAAAAAAGTCAGAGTGAATGATTTTCCTAGAGACAGCTCAGAGATAAATTGCAAAATTTGTTTTATCCTTAAAGGAAAATTCTTTTCCTAAAATTTCAACTGGTACTGTGCTCATGTGCCTGACTGAAATTATTCTTCATTACCAGTAGTGTTAGTTTTATTCCCCCAAAGCCGTGCAGCCTCTTCTAACACTGACAGCAAGTGAAAGAGGAAAGAAAGCTGATGATGTTGTATTTTAGCAATGTTTAAATGACTCTAAATTTCTCCGGAATGTTTTGAAAGATGCTCTGATCATAATCTCATCATCTGGAAATGTACAAAGAAGTCTGGCCCATGCCTTTTCTATGACTTATTCCAAACTGTTCAGCTTTGTCTTGCTTTCACAATTCCCAATAGCAGCAGAGACCACTGTAAAGATATGCAAAATGACACCAAAGAAATGAAGATAGAAGAAAGAAGGTACAGAGCAATAAACCGAAGAGACTAAGATAAGTGTAAAGTGAATCCAGATAACAAACAAAGAGGCTAGAAAATGTTAACTAAGCCTTTCTCTGAAATTGCTGGGTCCAAAACAAATAGTATGAAAGTTTGGCCATAAATTTACAACATCCATGAGATGTTCTTAATGTTCATTATTTAAGAAGTGTAACTCCTGGATCTGTAGATGACTCAGCAGGTAAATGCACTTGCTACAAAAGCCTGATAACCGGACATTGATTTAGAGTTTGATTCAGAATACATGAGATGAGAAATGAGAGAATTGACTTCCAGAAATAGGACTTTTGACCTCCACACACATACCTATATGCACACAAGCACATATACCACATAAAAATACACACACACAAAGAGAGAGAGAATAATGAATATAATAAAAATGTATTTTAAACACATTGTTTGTGCTGTAGCAATGGCTTTGTAATTGGGAGCATTTATTATTTTAGAAGATGCAAATTTTGCTCCCAGCATGAACATGGTGGTTCACAACCATCTAACTCCTGTTCAAGAAGACATGATGCCCTCTTCTGGCCTCATTAAGTACCCTACAGCACCAGATAGATACTCATCATAGGAGAAAAAAAAACTCATAAAACTAAAAATAATAAAAATGCAACTTTGTAGTGCCAAGGATTCATAGAAACATTGTCAACTGGAGGGCTTCATAAACATGACAGGTTCTCCCTGAGACTCTTAGTCTAACTCAGCAATGAATGCATGTGAGTGCCAGAAGCACTGCTTTGGAAAGAAAGGGAGCAAGAAACAGAATGCAATTCTCTATCTCCCATTCTAAGGGAAGCCATAGATTTATTTGCTGAACTTGGATTGCATGACTGAAGGACTGTGAAATGATCATGTTTGAGGATTTCAATGATAAAAACAGCACAATATTACAAGGTTTTAGTTAGGCTTTGATAAGTATGTATTGTTTTGAGATTTTATATTTTAATTTTAATTTTTATTTTTCCATTTTATATCTCATTTTAGGCCCCTCCCACCTCTTCTCCCCTCCATGGGCCCACCATTCTGTCCCTCTCTGGTTCTCCTATCTGCCTACCCTACTACTCAGAGAAGAAGAGCCCCACCTATCACCCACCCAACCCTAGCACATCAAGTCACAATGCGATTGAGCACACCCCTTTCCCCCCTACCCTCTGTAGTCGGTGCGGTACCCCAGCTAGGAAAAATGATTGAAAAGCAAGCAACAGAGTCCATTCCCCTTACTAGGGAACTCACATGAAGACCTAGTTCACCATCTGCTATGTCTTTGTAGGAGGCCTAGGTGGTCCATGCATGGACCTTGTTTAGTGCTTCACTCTATGCAGGCCATCCTGGGCCCTGGTTAGTTGGCTCTGTTGGTCTTCTTGTGGAGCTCCTATCCTTTCAGGGTCCTTCTATCCTTCCCCCAACTCTTCCACAAGACTCCATACACTCCATCCATGTTTGGTTCTGAGGCTCTGCATCTGTTTCCATCAACTCCTGGATGGAGGCACTCCGTGGCTAGGCTCCTGTCTGCAAGAGTAACTGAGAATTGTTAATCATGTCAGGAGTTGGCTTCCTCCCATGAGGTGAGTCTCAGGTTGGACCAATCATTGTTTAGAAATTTCCTCAATCTCTGCTTTATTTTTGGCCCTGAACATCTTGTAGGCATAGTAAATTTTGGGTCTAAGTTTTTGTGGTTAGGTTAGTATTCCCCTCCCTCCACTAGGTGTTTTATCTAGATAGAGGCTGGCCTCTTCAGTCTCCATGACCCCCATTAGTAGGAGTCTAGCTAGAGTTACCCTCCTATCATTTTAGGAGCCTACCCTGTCATAAATCTCCAGCTTGTGACAGAGAAGTTACTGCCCAAGGTTTCTCTTCTCTCTGCAGGCCTTCTGTCTTTCCACCTCTGTTCTCATCTGGTCTCATACCAACCCTCATATTTCTCAATGATCCTCTGTTACTGTTTCCTCTTTTCAACCACTTTCACTCTCTATTTCGATTTCTGAGGAAGAATTAAGCATCCTCCCTTGAGTCACCTTTGCTACATATCTTCTTTGGGTCTCTGAGTTGTAATATGGTTATCCTGTATTATATGGCTAAAATCCACTTGTAAGTGAGAAAATACCATGTATGTCTTTCTGGGTCTGGGTTACCTCACTCAGGATAATCTTTTCTAGTTCCATCCATTTGCCTGAAAATTTAATGGTTCTTCGTTAACAGCTAAGTAGTATTCCATTGTGTAAATGTACCACAATTTCCCTGAGAGACATCTAGGTTGTTTCCATATTCTGGCTATTATGAACAGCTGCTATGAACAAAATTGACCTAGTGACCTTGCTGTATTGTAGAGAATGTTTTTGGGTATATTCCTGGGAGTGGTATAGCTGGGTCTTGAGAAAGAAATTCTCCCAATTTTCTGAGATATCACCACCAGATTTATTTCCAGAGTGGTTGTACAAGTTTTCACTCCCACCAAAAATGAAGGTATGTTTCCCCTTTTTCCATATCCTTGCCAGAATATGCTGTCACTTGTGTTTTTAATCTTAGCCATTCACTTGTGTGTAAAATGGAATCTCAGAGTGATTTTTTGATTTGTATTTCCCTGTTGGCTAAGAAAACTGAACAACTCTTTAAGTGCTTCTTGGCCACTCAAGATTCCTTACGTTATTTGTGGCCATTGTGAAGGGTGTTGTTTCCATAATTTCCTCTTCATCCCATTAGTCATTTGGATACAAGACGGTTACTGATTTTTTTTTTTTTTTAGTTAACTTTGTATCTCATCACTTTGCTGAAGGTGTTTATCAGCCATAGGAGTTCCCTGGTAGATATTTTAGAGACACTAGGTATAGTATCATATCATCTTCAAATAGTGATACTTTGATTTCTTCCCAATATTTATCCCCTTGTTCTCCTTTAATTGTCTTATTTCTTTGGCTAGGACAAAGTACTCTATTGAAGAGATATGGAGAGAATTGGCAGTCTTGTCTTTTTCCTGATTTCAGTGGAATTTCTTTAATTTTCTTTCCATTTAATTTGATGTTGGCAATAGACTTGCTGTATGTTGCCTTTATTATGTTTAGGTATGTGTCTTGTATCCCGGATATTTCCAAGAGCTTTATCATGAAGGAGTGTTGGATTTTCTTAAATGCTTTTTCAGCATCTAATGAGATGATCATAGTTTTCCCTTTCAGTTTGCTTATATGGTGAGTTATGTTGATGGATTTTTATATATTGAGCCACCCCTGCAATTCTGGGATGAAGCCTATTTGATACTGGTAGATGATATTTTTGATGTGTTCTTTGATTCAATTTGCAAGTATTTTATTGAGTATTTTTGCATCAATGTTTATAAGGGAAATTGGTCTGAAATTCTCTTTCTTTGTTGTATCTTTGTGTGGTTTAGGTATTGGGGTGACTGTGGCCTAATAAAATGAGTTTGGCAATGTTCCTTCTGTTTCTATTTCGTAGAATAGTTTGAGGAATATTGGTAGTAGCAATTCTTTGAAAGTCTGGTAGAACTCTTTACTGAAACCATCTGACCTTGGCTTTTTTGTTCTGTTTTTTGTTTGTTTGTTTGTTTGTTTTGTTTTTTGTTTTTTGTTTTGGATGGGAGACTTTAAATGATTGCTTCTATTTCCTTAGTAGTTATAGAACTATTTAATTTGTTTACCTGATCTTGATTTAACTTTGGTAAGTGGAATCTATTTTAAAAATGTCCATTTCTCTTAGATTATCTAATCCTTTAGAGTTCAGCCTTTTGCAGTAAGACCTAATAATTCCTTAGATTTCATCAGTGTCTGTTGTTATGTCCCCTTTACATTTCTGATTTTGATGATTTGGATACTCTCTCTGCCTTTTAATTAGTTTGGCTAAGTGTTTGTCTATCTTGTTGATTTTCTCAAAGAACCAGCTTTCGGTTTCATTGAATCTTTGTATTGTTCTTTTTGTTTCTACTTAATTGATTTCAGCCCTGAGTTTGATTATTTCCTGCCGTCTACTCCTCTTGAGTGTGTTTGCTTTCTTGTTTCTAGAGATTTAGAACTATGGAAAACTTCACAATTTTCCATATCATCCATGTACAGAGGCAATGTTACTCTTCTCTGTATCATTCCAATTTTAGTATATGTGCTGCTGAAGCACACACAAGTGTGTTCATTTATATTGGTTATATTACCCATAATTATTTCCACTAAAAATTTAACAATTCTCTCTCTGAAAGTAGCATACTAGCGGCATCTCTGTGGGATTAAGAGTCCAAGTTTGAGACCCAGCACTATAGCAATTTAAGAGTCCTGTAGCTAAAATTCAAGCTTGAATGCTATAAACTGTGTTCATATTGTATGTGACATGTTTAACACTTACTTGATGAGACTACATAAAATTTTCTTAATCACTTTGTTCCTATATTTTTTTCTAAAGAAAAGAAGAAAAAGCAAACTAACTCTACCTGTATCATAATAGATTTGAATAGGAATTGAGTTGGTCCAGACAAGAACTGTTTACTTATCGTACCAATTGTACCCAGCACATAATAGGCTTAGTACGTCAGAAACTTAGTCCCTTAGTAAATTAGAAAGCTTGTCTCCTTTACAGCTTTCTGTGGCATAAGCTGTGGCATAAGAGAAAACAAAACAGTTCTCAAAGAACACTGGTAATGTGATAAACTCTCCTAGCAACTTGAAGCATCAGGTCAAGCTTTCTTTGAATCACAGAAACTGCAATTAGTAAGAGGAGAGGCAGACATGAAGGTGAGCGTTCCTTGTTCATTCGGCTCTCTTCTGAGTCCTTTCACCAGATTCCACCCCTGACTCTAAAGAGGAAAGGAAATGCCAAACCTTTTTTTTTTTTTTTTTGCCACAAGAAAGTTGTAATTGAAAACAAGAGTGCTGAGCTGAATATGGCTTCAGCAGATTCCTGGTTAAATTAGAAGGGGCTTTCATTTAAGTCCTTCTGTTGATGTGTCACTGTGCTCTGTCACTCTGAGAAGCAATGGTGCTTCGTTATCAGCACTGAGCCCTGGCAGGCTTCTGATGGACACTTAGACTAAAACAGAATGCCAGAATGATGAAGGCGCTGCTCACCTTTCAAACTGCACACTGCAGACAAGCACAATGGTTCTGACCCCATGTCCTGTGCAGCCCAGTAGCTAGGATAATCTTTTGTAATCACTTTAACAATGAGATGGTCATTTGAAATCTTTGTAAGGTTGATTGGATTCTGACAGAAGCATGGATAGTTGTGATTTTACTAGAGGCATAGCATATAAAGTCATTATTGCCAAGTCAAATAACTAAAAGTATAATATGATAATTACTTTATCTTTTTAATGTGAAACTTCTGTTTAGAAAACCCTTTAATAAAGATACTCAGAGAGGACTGTTTGTCACCCTTGTGCCAGCTTGTCCCCAGGCTCTGAGCTCAGTACTGGAAATGGAAAGAAAGACCAAGATTCTATGTCTAGCAGAGACCTATATGAGAAAGTGGTGACTGACAAATAAAATATCAAGAAAAGCAGCATGCACAGAATATTGCTGAAGCATAAAATGCAACTATCTTGATATCTCATAGACAAAGATCTGCAGAAATGATACATGTCCAAACTTATTCACTGACAGGTCACCAAAATTCGCATATGGCAGTATTCATATTAAGATCCTACTACTTCCATAAGCCATAAACATGGCTTCTCTTTAGAATAGTTGAGCAGTCATTTCTAAATGAGCCTAGAAGAAATTTATTAAGATTAGTAACTACTCAACCCTGCTGTTCCTCTTCCTCTTAACTCATCTGCCCTATACACTATACACACACAAGCAAATATGCAAATGCCACACATACTCATACACAATATACAGACTCAAATATACATTTACACATACACCTTTCACACATATCACACACACACACACACACACACACACACACACACTAACCATCTCTACCCAGACAGACATCTTCTCACTCCCATGTTTTTATTATATAGACAGCATCTTCACTGTTCTCTTATTTTCTTCTTTGGTCTATTTGAGACATTAAGGTGTAATCAATATTGTGTCAGATAGCTAAAGAGTATCTACAACGGCATGGATTGTGAAAATAATGATTCTATTCACACCACATTGCTGCTCATAAAGTACAGCTGTGTTCTTAGCATCTTCATAGTTTTTCCAAAGTCCACACCTCTCTAGGGCATTGTTCATGAACGGTAACAGTGCTACTCTGAGTGTTAAACCAAAAAAAAATTCATATCATTTCAAACCAGAAGTTAATATCAACATGAAGAATAGTAATGTGATAACAATTAATGTAAACAGAAACCATGAATTTGAGGTAGATCAAGAATGAATATATAAAAAGATTTGGAGAAAAGATAAGGAAGAATGAAATGATATAATTATATTATAATCTCAAAAAATAAAAGAAGTATTTTTAAATCAAGTGAAATGGAATGAGTTAAAGAATTTTATTTGATTTCATCATATTAAACAAACTTTTCAGAATAGTTTGTCTTCTCAACATTAACACTCTGAATAGCCAACTTTTAACTAAAAGGTTTCTTTGCATTTCATCACAAGTTTTAAGGAACGATTCAATCAAATTTTTGGGTGCCATCTCTTTGAAAATATATTCTCTGTGAATCACTCCCTGGTGGCTGAAGCCAACAATGCAAGTGTGCCTCAGTCCAGACACATGTGTGTAATGACACAAAGTAAAGAAAATCATGTTTACATTGTTACGCATGTGCCCACTGATATTCTCTTTTGCAGTGACCTTGTCTGCCCTCATTCTACTAAGATCATGAGAGTGAGAACTTGACCTTCACAGTTACAGTTATATCTTAGTACGTTGAAAAGTAGAATATATATTTCTGATAAAAAGCATATGTATTCCGATACCTAATATATTACATACATTTGTATTTCTGGTAGATAAATAAATACTGGGGGTTTTTTTTGTTTTTTTTATTTATTTATTTATTTTTATTTTTTTTTTTTGGATCGTGAGTAATAAAGTGAGCAGTAATACAGCCGTGGTCCAAGGAAAACAGAAGAAAAAGCATATGTACACTGAAGAAAAAGCATATACATAAATAGAGCATTGTAACCAAAGATTTGATTTCTGCCTGAGAAATCAGAACATTTCCAGGGAGATGTATGTTACAGCTTTTACTTCGTGCCATGAAATTTTCTTTTGATAGAAATGGGGGCTGGTCTTACTGTGTAGCCCTGGTTGATCAGGCTGGCCTTAAATACACAGGGAGCCCACTGCATCTACCTTCTGTTGGTAGTAAAAGCATAGGTGAGAGTACCTATAGCTCTGAACTTCTAAAAGCATTGTCCCTGGTCCAGGTTACAATGAAGTGTGCCACCTTACAGCATTGTTTGAAACTTGCTTTGACATGAGCGCACTTGACTTTAATTTCCCATATCAACAGTCATGTATTGTACATAATAGCTATTTCTCTTTAGCAGTAAATTTTCTTAGCTGATTTTTCTCACACTTCTATTTGCCAGCTGTTTTTCCAAGCACTTGGTAGTAAGATAGTGAGTGGTATTTCAGGAAAAGTTGAGTCAGCCTAGTTGCTATCAAGGACAGAAATGAAGATGACTAATTTTAGTGAATAAAAGCGATGTGTCTACTGTCCTCATTCTTTCATAATTTTATAAACAATACTATTAAAATGTCAAACATATCTGAAGAATAACCAATACTATTTCTAGTCGCATTCTATGGAAAAACTTTAACAGGTTGTAGCTGTCATAATGATCTACCTTATGAGACAGAACAAGGAGCACAGCAACAAAATATATGAAGAGATCAGCAATTTCTAAGCAACTGACTTTTACTTGTATTTTTTTAACTTTCTGGTGGTTTGAAATATGGTTCTCAGTAATTTAAAGTATGTGAAATTATATCTTTGTCAGTTTGCATTCAGGTTTCACAATCAGTTTATTTAAAAATTAAGTCAAATTTTGAAAGACAATAACTTTGAAATAAGTTATAGAAAATTATTTATTGTGTATTAAGCTTTAGAGTAAATAAAAACAGTCAAGAGAGTTTTATTTTCTATTATACAATAATTAAAAAAGAAAATTCAGCATCTAGTTGCCTTCTTCCAACTACCCTCCTTTAATCACAGAAAACATGCACATTTATGTAGTTATTAAGACAAAAATGAATGCATCATAATTTTTCAAAAATTTGGCATGATCTACAAGAGTTAATATGGGAATGGACTGGCAGACAACACCACCATTGATATTACACTATATTTAAGGAGTCAAAAAAAAATTGAATTAAACATGGAATTTTGTATAAAATTAAACATTGTTTGAAAGGTGTCTTTCCATAAAATGGAAAGGTCATGTCATATATTATTCATTTTGTTGAAGGGAAAACAACTCAAATGAAAATTGGAAACATTAATTAAAAGGCAAATTAAAATGACTAGGGGGAAATAAAGGGAGCATCAAATGGTAGAAATGTGCCACAATAGTAGTGATCAGATAATTTCCTCGAACATTCTGATAGAAACTGTATTTCCACCTAGCCCTGCAGTATATTATCCACATTTGCTGTTTCTGTCTAGTTTTCAAGGTTAAAAGAAGTGTATAAGAGTCTGGGATATTCATGCCAATCTGTGTTTAGTATAAGATCTGACCATTACTCTTTGATCACCTCCCCCTGATTGGGAAGCAACATTACCAGATGACAATGAAGCCAGTATTGATGAGACCTCATAGGCTAGAGTCAGATGGAAGGGGAGGAGAAGCTCCCCTATCAGTTGACTTGGGGAGGGGCATGAGAAGAGATGAGGGAGGGAGAGTATGGTTGGGAAAGGATAAGGGAGGGGCTACAGCTAGGATACAAAGTGAATAAAGTGCAATAACTAACTACTTAAATAAATAAATAAATAAATATGATATAATATATGAAAAAAGATATGGCCACTAAAGATATTTTAAAAATAATCATTCATAGTATTGGAAAAGTATTTTGAAATATCTTCCTATATCTATAATATAATTTTATGTACATACAAATAGCAATAATAGATTTGTGATTAGATATTACTATTAGCATGAATTTATACATATAAAATATCCCATCACTTTGATTACATAATAATGAAACAAAAGTAGGTCCTATTTGCAAAGATTTCTGCTTAGTATGTTAAACAATGATAGCCATTTTACTGTGACATGGTTAATGAAAGACTAAGAATGGCTGGACATGGTGATGCATGTCCTTAATGCCAGTACTCAAGAAGCAAAGGCAGGTTAATCTCTGAGTTTAAGGCTATTCTGGTTTGCATAGCGAATTCCAGGATAGTCAGGGCTATGTAGAGAGTAGACTCTGTCTAAAACAAAACAAAAGAAACAAAAAAAAAAGATTACAAAAAAATATTTACAATTTGTACACAAACCTTCACAGCAGCACATTTAAAAATAAAAGGCAAAATCACCACTTTTTTAACCAATTAATAGATAAATTTTAACATGATCTATATAGGTGATATTACTCATTTGTAAAATAAGGAAATATACATATATATATATATGTAAGTGAACATACAAACTACAGGCTAGGAGAAATTCTTGCTATTTATACTTCACTCTGGGAACTAATATGGGGGCACACAAAAAGACCCTTTTTAAATTCTTTATTAATTACACTTTATTCACTTTGTATCCCCCTGTAGTTCCCTCCCTTCTCCTCTCCTAAACCCCTCTTTTTCTCCCCTTTTGCATGCATGCCCCTCCCCAAGTCCACTGACAGGGGAGGTCTTCTTTTCCTTCCTTCTGATCCTAGCCTATTAGGTCTCCTCAGGAGTGGCTGCATTGTTTTCCTCTGTGGCCTAGTAAGGCTGCTCACCCCTCAGGGGGAGGTGATTAAAGAGCAGGCCAATCAGTTCATGTCAGAGACAGTCCCTGTTCCCATTATTATGTAACCCACTTGGACACTGAACTGCCATGGGCTATACCTGTGCAGGGGTCCAAGGTTAAATCCATGAATGGCCCTTGGTTTGAGTATGAGTCTCAGGAAAGACCTCTGTGCTCAGATATTTTGGTTCTGTTGCTCTCCTTGTGGAGTTCCTGTCCTCACCAGATCCTACCATTTCCCCCTTCTTTCTTAAGATTCTCTGAACTCTGCCCAAGGTTTGGTCATAAGTCTCAGCATCTGCTTTGATAGTCTGCAGGGCAGAGCCTTTCAGAGACCCTCTGAGACAGGCTCCTGATTTGTTCCCTGTTTTCTCCTTCTTCTGATGTCCATCCTCTTTGCCTTTCTGGATAGGGTTTGAGCATTTTAGCAAGAGTCCTCCCTCTTGATTAGTTTCTTTGTGTGTACAGATTTTAGTAGGTTTATCATATATTATATTTCTGTATGAATGAAAAGACCCTTTTGATTGGCACAATCAACAATTGTGCCAATGAACTAATCAGATATTTTTTACAAGAAGTATAGGTGGCCAGTAATTATCGTTAGAGATTTTCACCATCGTTATCCATCAAGTAAATATAAATTAAAACTGCTTTTAGATTTTTATCTTACCACACTCTTGATGACAGTGGTTGTCATCAAGAAGAGAAATACTTCCAGATTCTGGCTATTATGAACAAAGCTCCTATGAATACAATTGAGCAAATGTCCTTGTTGTATGGTTTGAGCATCTTTCAGGTATATGCCTAGGAGTATTATAGCTGGATCTTGAGGTAGCACTATTTCTAATTTTCCCAGAAAGTGTTAGATTGATTTGCAAAGTGGTTGCACGAGTTTATTTTCCCACCAGCAATGAAGGAGGGTTCCTTTCTCCACAACCTCTCCACCATGTGTCATATAATAAAGATAAACATACTAGAATCTGTAGTCCTAAAGAAGCTAAACAACAAGGAGGACCTTAGGGAAGAGGCTGAAACTTCATTCAGAAAGACAAACAAGACAGACATTGGAAGTAGGAGAAGACAAGGAACAGGACAAGAGCCTTCCACATGGGTCATCTGAAAGACTCTATCCACCAAGGTATTGAATGAGATGCTGAGACTCAAAGCCAAACTTGGGGCAGAGTGCAAGGAAATTTATGGAAGTAGGAGGAGATAGAAAAACCTGGAGGGAACAGGTGTTCCATAAGGAGAGCAACAGAGCCAAATTCCTGGGCCCATGGTAACCTGAAGAGACCAAAACTCCAACCAAGAACCATGCATGGAAAGGACATAGATGTCCTGCTCAGTCTTCAAATGGGTACCCTAGTAAGGGGAGCAGAGGCTATCTCTAACAGGAAAACAGTAGCCAGCTCTTTGATCACTTCCCCCTGGTGGTTGCAGCCTTACTAGGCGACAGAGAAAGATGATGCAGCCAGTCCTGATGAGACCTGATAGGCTAGGGTCAGGACGTCCTTCCCTATCAATGGACTAGGGAAGGGCATAGCAGGAAAATAGGGAGGGTGTATTGGACTCTGAGGAGACAAGGTGGTGTATACAGCTGGGACATAAAGTGACTAAATTGTGATAAACTGAGAAAGACACCAAGGAAATCAATGTGTAGAATTTTCACTGAAAAACCTAAAAATAGTACTACCAAAGAACAGCTACACCACTCTCTGACTTATTCCCAAAGGACTGGATATACTACATCATTGATAGCTGACTGAGCCATGGGAAATACTATTCTGGTCAATCATTAAGGTTTTAGGCCCAAAAGCCAGGAAGTGGAAGCAGTCAAATGTCCACCAACTGATAGAAGAATGACAAATCAAATGTAGTTCATATGTATAACAGAATGCTATTTAGCTGTAAAAAAAAGTGATGTTATGAAATTTGCAGAAAATGTGAAAGCAAAATATTATATTGAGATAACTCAGAGTCAGAAACACAAATAACTAATCCTGTCTCCCTCTGTGTGCACAAATCCTAACTTCCAATTTTATTTTGTGGGATTAGTTCATAGGTGTGTGTGTACAGATGTCCTGGAGTCCAAAAGAGCCTTGCAATTCCCTACATCTTGAGTTACAGGAGATTATGAAGTGGGTTTGGGTCCATTGAAGAGCAGTTAACGAATGGAATCATTACTCCAACCTCTAATTCATACACACAAACACACACCTGAAAACACATGGACACCCAAACAAAAGGTGAAACAGAATACTGGGTGTGGAGTGGCACTTGGGGGTTACAGAGTAGGGAGACACGATCAGAGGATCAGGTTTAGGGAGAATCAGCCAAATTGTGTATAAAAATGAGGTAATAAAACTTTTATTTTAAAAATGAATCTAAAAACACAAAGAAAATCAGCATTTGTAAAGGTTACCTATACTGCAAAGCAATTTGTAGTATCTAGAATAGAAAAATACATAAAGAAATGTGGTAAATACTTAGTTGTATTTTCCTATAAAAATATGTATACCAGAATTATATTTTTAAAGCATAAATTTTAAAAATGCAGGATCTGGAACTCAAGTTTCATTGTCTAGTGATATTTACTAGTTATGTTATAATGACTTGTTTTATTAAATCAAACTCTCAAGTGAATAGTTGAATGATCTATATTAATAAAAACAAATAAATTATTCTGCTAGTCAAATGTAATTTGCTGTCATCCACAGTTCATGCATCCCTAGATTTTGTATTAACTAGAGATGTTAATACAAAAAATTGTTTATGGCTAAATATCACCATTAAATTAATAGCTACATAAACATGTGAACATGTTGTATACTGGCTTTTTTTGGCACTTTATCTCAAGGTAGAGACACAGGAGCGGGAGAGAGGCAAACCACACTGAGAAATTGCCTCCTTAAATTGGCCTGTGGGCATCTAAGGCATTCTTTTGGGGTTCTATGAGGGGCTTCTATGAGGGGTATCCCGCTATGGACAGTTCCACTCCTGGTTGATAGAAGAAAGTGGTGGGATCTAGAAAAGATCATCCTGAGTGAGGTAGCCCAGAGGCAGAAAGACACACATGGTATATACTCACTTATAAGTGGATATTAGACATAAAATATAGGATAAACATACTAAAATATGTACACCTTAAGAAGCTAAGCAAGAATGAGGACCCTAGGTAAGATGATCAATCCTCACTCAGAAAGACAAACAGGATGGATATTTGAAGAAGGAGAAAACAGGAAACAGGACAGGAGCTTACCACAGAGGGTCTCTGAAAGACTCTACCCAGCAGGGTATTAAAGCAGATGCTGAGACTCATAACTAAGCTTTGGGTAGAGTGCAGGGAATTTTAGGAAAGAAGGGGAAGATAGTAAGACCTGGAGAGGACAGGAGCTCCACAAGGAGAGCAGCAGAACCAAAAAATCTGGGCACAAGGGTCTTTTCTGAGACTGATACTCCAACCAAGGACCATTTGTGGTTATAACCTAGAACCCTTGATCAGATGTAGCCCATGGCAAAACTCAGTACCCAAGTGGGTACCCTAATAAGGGGAACAGGGGCCTTCTCTGACATGAACTCAATGGCAAGGTCTCTGATCACCTCCCACTAAGGGGGGAGCAGCCTTGCCAGGCCACAGAGGAGAACAATGCAGCCAGTCCTCATGAGACCTAATAAGCTAGGATCAGATGAAATGGGAGGAGGTGCTCCTCTATCATTGGACTTGGAGAGAGGCATGGGAGGAGCTGAGGGTCGGTGGGATTGGGAGGGAATGAGGGAGGAGGCTATATCTAGGATACAAAATGAATAAACTGTAATTAATATAAAAATAAAAATTTAATTAAAAAAAAGGAAATAAAATAAAAGGAAGCAAGCCAGTCAGCAGCTTTCTTCTATGCTTCCTACTTCTTCCCCTTCTTGTGATTCTGCCCTGACTTTTCTCAAGATGGACTGTGTTTGGGAAGTCTAACTTAAATAAATCCTTTCCTCCCCAATTTTTTTTTCCTGGTGATAATGTTTTGTCAAAGAATGCAAACTAGTGTTTAGTTTTGCTTCAACAAAGTGTAGCTAAAGAATTGATGACTTCTATGGGCATGCATATCAAATTGTTAATAGTTTTCTTTTCAAAATTACAATGACATTTTGCCTATGTGTAAGCTACAAGTGATAGTCTACTTATCCATTTCTTAACCACAGCTCTTAGAATTAAACATTTTATTATCCAGGTAAGGTGTTGTACAATTGTAATGCCAGGACACAGGTGAAAGCAGTCAGAGTAAGTTTATGGCCAGCCTTGACCATGTAGAGAGACTGTCTCAAAATGCCTAAAAACAAAAACAAATAAAAAAACAAAACAACAACAAAAAACCTTTACTAACCTCCTTTTTTCCATTGACTGTTCAGTGCTTTCATACTGAGATTCGGGTTCTAATTCTTTAATAACTCATGATTCTGACCATTTTTCTATGTGCTTATCTTTTATTTATATGAATTCATTAATAAAATGCCTAGTAAAATAATGCTTTATTTGAGTGTCTTGGTTCCACATTACAGCTGTAAGATTCTTTATACATCCTAGTAATGTATACATCATCACAAATAGTAACTTAAACTATACTTAATACTGACTTTTCTATTTTTAAGACGTTTAAAAATGTTTCTGAGTCTTATTTATTTTTTATATCAATGTAATCAGTTGCTAATTCCAAAGATACAGAATTTTCTATATTATCCTTTCCACACCTTGTATTTTCAGTAGGAGAAAATGATGCTAGTTTGTCTGATGGGATTAAAGAGATGTGTCCATTGTCTACTGTTTGAATAACTTCTGATGTACAGTCTTCTTTCCTCTCTCCTGTCTTCTTTTTCTTGCACTTCATAGCACGAAGTTTTTGTTTCATTACTTTTTGTGTTGTTTTTGTTTGTTTCTTTATTTCTATTTTGTTGATTTCAGCTTTAAATTTGATTATTTCTTTCCCTCTACGTTTTTTGGTTTTATTTCTTCCTAGACCATTCAGATGTGATGTTATTATTACAAAATATATTTAATTTTTAATGTATATTTCAGATATATTTCAGTATGTATTGGTCTTTTTACTGATATTATTGTTTTACAAAAATTGCCATTTTTCAAAATTCTATAAATTGAAGTTCTTTTCTTTTTTTTTTCTCTCTATGTTTTTTTTTTTTTCTAAGATAGGTAGGACATGCCCTGAAAAACATTTGCAGTAAGACTTACTTAGCTCAAGATGTGCCTTCCCAGGTACTCCTAATAATATTGTATGTTATATCATTCTATTCTGGAAAACTGAAGCATGGGTCATTGCCATTCTCATGTGAGCTCCAAGCTCTTTCTTCTCCTTTCCTGAGTGCCTTCTGGTTTTAAGACTGCGCAAATCAGTATCAGGTGAAAGGCTCAATAGAATCTCTGAAGATCACTCTGTGGACCTCATTCTTCTGGTTTACCTTGTAAAAGTCTTGACATCCCAAAATTTGGTCTTGATTATCTAAACTGACTATGATGCTGAGTGCTACATAAGTATCTTATATTTTATTGGCATCTGAATTATACTGAAAAGTATTAGGTTTTGTAGCATTATATTGTCAATCTTTATTTTTTTATGTTTTTCTTTTTTTTAATTTTATTTTTTTCTTATCAGTTACATTTTATTAACTCTGTATCCCAGCCGTGTCCCGATCCCTCATTCCCTCCCAGTCCCTCCCTCCCTCCTTCCCTCCTCTCCACTATGCCCCTTTCCAAGTCCACTGATAGGGGGGACCTCCTCCCCATTCATCTGATCCTGTTTTATCAGGTATCTTCAGGACTGGCTGCAAAGCTCTCCTCTGTGGCCTAACAGGACTGCTCCTCCCTTGGGGGGTGGAGAGGCCAAAGAGCCAGTCATTGAGTTCCTGTTAGAAATAGTCCTTGTTCCCCTCACTATGGGAAACCAATTGGTTACTGAGCTACCACAGGCTACATCTGAGCAGAGGTTCTAGGTTATATCCATACATGGTCCTTGGCTGAATGTCAGTCTCAGAAAAGACCCTGTGCCCAGATATATTTGGTCCTTGTGGAGCTCCTATCCTTTCCCCATCAGACTAACTCCCCTTCTTTCTTATGATTCCCTGTACTCTGCCAAAGGTGTGGTCATGAGTCTTTGCTTTGAAAACACTGCTACTTAGAGTCTTTCAAATGCGCTCAGTAGACTCCTGTCATACGGTCAATGCACATCCCATCTGTCTTTCTAAATGAAGATTGATCATCTTACCCCATGTCCGCTCTCTTGATTATCTTTTTTAGGTGTACAGATTTCATTATGTTTATCACATCTTATAGGTCTATATAAGTGAGTATATACCGTGTTTGTCTTTCTCCTTCTGGTATATTTCGCTTAAAAAATGGGGAGCAGAGCTAAACAGAATTCTCGACAGAGGAATATCGAATGGCAGAGAAACACTTAAAGAAATGCTTATCCTCATTAGCTACCAGGGAAATGCAAATCAAAACGACCCTGAGATATCACCTTACTCCCATCAGAATGGCCAAGATGAAAAACTGAACGGACAACACATGCTGGAGAGGTTGTGGAGAAAGGGGAACCCTCCTCCACTGCTGGTGGGAATGTAAACTTGTACAACCACTTTGGAAATCTATCTGGCGCTTTCTAAGACAATTAGGAATAGTGCTTCCTCAAGACCCAGCTATACCACTGCTAGGTATATACCCAAAGTTTGCTCAAGCACACAAAAGGGATATTTGCTCAACCATGTTTATAGCAGCTTTATTTGTAATAGCCAGAACCTGGAAACAACCCAGATGTCCATCAACGGAGGAATGGGTACAGAAATTGTAGTATTTTTACACAATGGAATACTACTCAGCAATCAAAAAGGAAGAAATCATGGAATTCATGATTTCTGCAATCACCATTGCAGGCAAATGGTGGGATCTAGAAAAGATCATCCTGAGTGAAATATCCCAGAAGGAGAAAGACAAACACGGTATATTGTCAGTCTTTAAATGACCAAATATCAGATAAAACTGAAAATATTATTCTGTGACTATTGTTCCATTATAAACAATTTGGAAATGTCACAATGTATATTATAAAATAGTCCATGTAATTAATTAAATACTATTTAAAATTTATTTTATTTAAATTTGTGTGTGTGTGTGTGAATGAATGTGTATGTAGATACTAGCAAAGGCCAAAAGAAGAAGTTAGATCCTGTGGAAGAAATTACAAAAGGCTGTGAGCCACCCAACATGGTTGGTGGTAATCAATACCTGGTCTTCTTCAAGAGCAACAAAAAATCTTAATTACTCTGAGTCTCAGCATTTGCTTTCATACCCTGCTGGGTAGAGACTTTCTGAGGCCCTCTGTGGTAGGTGTCTGTCCTGTTCACTGTCTTCTCCTTCTTCTAATGTCTATACTGTTTTCTCTTCTGAAAGAGGATTAAACATCTTCCATAGGGTCCTCCCTGTTGCTTACCTTCTTTAGAACTATAGATTTTATTATGTCTATCTTACATTATATAGCAAATATCCACTAATAAGTGAGGAAACTTTAAACAGTGTTCAGGGAATCTTATGGAAGAAGTGAGAGAGAGAAAGATGTGTAGGGGACAGGTGTGCCACAAGGAGACCAACAGAGCCAGAAAAACATGGGCCCAGGTAGTCCTACAGAGACTGATGAATCAGCCAAGGACCACGTATGGAGAGGACCTAAGCCTATGGATACTTCAATTTTGACAAAGAAGCTAAAACCATACAATATACAAAAGACAGCATCTTCAACAAATGGTACTGGTCTAACTGGATGTCTGCCTGTAGAAAACTGCAAATAGATCCATACTTATCATCCTTCACAAAAGAAAAGTACAAGTGGAATGAAGACCTCAACATAAAACACACTAAACCTGTTAGAAGAAAAGGTGGGGAACTCACTGGCACAGGAGACAACTTTCTAAACAGAACACCCAACAGCACATGCTCTAAGATCAACAATCAATAAGTGGAACCTCCTAAAATTGAAACACTTCTGTAAAGCAAAGGGCACTGTCAACAAAACAAAATGAGATCCTAAAGAATAGGAAAAGATCTTCACCAACGCTACATGTGACATATGGGTAATATCCAGTATATATAAAGAATTAAAAAATGGTGTACAGAGCTAAAGAGAAAATTCTCAACAGAGGAATATCAAATGGCAGAGAAACACTTAAAGAAATGATCAGCATCCTTAGCCATCAGAGAGATGCAAATCAAAATGACACTGAGATTCCACTTTACACCAATCAGAATGGCTGAGATAAAAAACACAAGGGACGGACGAAACATGCTGGAGAGAATGTGGAGAAAGGAAAACCATCCTCCATTGCTGGTGGGAATGTAAACTTGTACTAATACTTTGGAAATCAATCTGATGTTTTCTTAGAAAATTAGGAATATCAGTACCTCAAGATCCAGCTATAACACTCCCGGATATATATCTGAAAGATGCTCAACCATACAACAAGGACATTTGTTCAACCATGTTCATAGCAGATTTGTTCATAATAGTCTGAATCTGGGAAAAAAACAAGATGTCCCTCAATCAAATAATGGATTCAGAAATTGTGGTATATTTACACAATGGAACACTATTCAGCTATTAAAACAAGAAATCATGATTTTTTTTTCAGACAAATAGATGGAACTAGAAAAGATCATGTTAAGTAACCCAGAAGCAGAAAAATACACATGGTATATACTTACTTATAAGTGGATATTAGCCATAAATATAGGATAAACAAAATAAAATGTATAATCCAAGTGGAGCTAAACCATAAGGAGGACCCTAGGAAAAAAGCTTAATCCTCATTCAGAAGGGCAAACAGGATAGATATTGGAAGTAGGATACAACTGGAAACAAGACAGGAACCTCTACAGGGGACCTCTGAAAGACTCTACCCTGATCAGGGTATCAAAGCAGATACTGAGACTCATAGCCAAACTTTGGGCAGAGTGCAGAGAATATTATGGAAGAAGGGAGATAGAAAGACATGGATGAGACAGGAGCTCCACAAGAAGACCAACAGAACAAAAATAATCTAGGCTCAGAGGGTCTTGCAGAGACCAAGGATGACACGTGAAAAGGATCTCACTCCTTGCTCAGATGTAGCCTGTGAGCAGCTATATCTCTATATGGGTTCCCTAGGAAAGGGAGCAGGGGGAGTCACTGGCATGAACTTGTTTGCCTGTTCTTTGTTCATCTCCCCCTGGCTAGGTAGCCTTTCTAGGCCACAGAGTAAGAGGATCCAGACAGTCCTGATGAGACTTGATAAGCTAAGGTCAGATAGTAGGGGTGGAGGACCTTCCCTATCAGTGGACTAGGGGAGGAACATGGGGGGACAGAGGAGGAAAGGAGAGATGGGGAGGAGATGAGGGAAGAGCCTACAGCTGGGATAAAAAGTAAAACAAAAAAGTAATAAAATAATAATAATAATAATAATAATAATAATAAAGAAAAAAGTTAAAAATAATATGGCCAAAATAAAGTTCTTATTAATGGTTCATTTTTTTATTTAATATATGAAAATCACTCTACTTCTTGGAGACTGTATTTTCTTATTTATCTGTAATCCATTGGTTTTATCTTATGAAAAGAATGTCTAGACCAGCTCTACTGAAGTTAATATATGACGTGATTGTGACTAATCATTCCTAAATTGAAATATAAAATCTATAGATAAGACTCTTACATTTTATAAACAAAGGCAAGACTTATATAAAGTATACAGTGAAATGACAGGCCTCCCATGTGTGTGAAATAACTTAAATAAGTGTTTCCCATGGAGGGCGTGGGGCTTATGAATCTCTGGAACAGTTTACACGCTCGGATCTATGGGCACTGCTACTAACCTGAGAAATGGATGCTCCCTATTACCCAGCAGGACCTCTCTTTTTTCTGCCTCCATTTTAAACTGTCCCCTTTTTCTGTAAATAGATTTTCAAGGCTTAAAAAGCCAAAGTTGTAAGAAGTATTCTCATCCTATTTGTCTGTCAACTAACCCTGACTCATTTGTCTGTCGCAGATGATTGGTCACTGTAGATTCAGTGCTTTACCTGGCCCACCATGGGTCAGCTACCCACTCCTGACCTCGGGTGAGGTGTATGATTCACACTGGGATGAAAAACACAAATACATAATTCTAAGCAGCAAAGCAGGCAAAAGTAGCACATGGCAATCCTTTTTGACAAGTAGCAAGATTTGAGAGAGCGGCATGAAAGGAAAATTCAAAACCCAAAAAAACATACCAGCAAAACCCAAAGTTGACATCAGAGAAATGAGGGGAAAGCAGAAAAGAATGTTGTCTGTATATTCAGAAGTGGGAAAAAAAGAAAGAAAAGCAGAGTCAAGAGTGTCAAGGACCTGGAGTAAGTATGTCTGAAAGCAATCCTCAGCGTCTAACACAAAAAGTCAATTGCTCTCACAAGAACAGTTCCAGTGAAGGCAGAAGGCAGAATTCTGAGAAAGATGAAGGTAGGGAAGGTACCTGGAGAGTTATAGAAGGACAAAAATGCATCAAATAGTACTCAGAAAGACATAACTCACCATGATCTACATTCACTTCTTACCAAACTGGTCTTAGCAAAACGCATTCATAGATATTTAGCAAACAAGATTTTTCTGATGTGTACAGTAATTCCTTTGTTCAATATCACATATACAGCTGTCAGCCAGAAAATGATCAGGGAAAAGTTAGCAGTAATTAAATATAATCTTTGCCTAAAGTAACAATTACCTACAAACATATTATTCTACAACAATAAACTGTTCTACACACACACACACACACACACACACACACAAAATGCTTCTTTAAAATACTATCATTTAAAACCTGCATTTCATTGTTTTCAATATTTTTACATGTGTTTTTGGTATGGAAAGGGATTTGTGAAGAGTCTGGGCTCAACAACAAAGCACAACATGACTAATATTGGTCACTCTTCCAAGACAGTGAATAATTGTGTTTTCTGCCATGTGCACTCCCTGCTCCATTGACAGAGATTGTAACCATGAGATCTTCCAGGTTCCTTACTGAAGATTAGTTTACACAGAGGCTGACTCTTCTGACTTCAGATCTCCATGGACTTAAAAGATATGGCTCAGCTGGAAAATATTTTCTCCTTTATTTTCTACTACTTATTCTTGTTGCTTCCTTTGTCTGACAATCTTCACCCTTGAGAACAGATCATCATTTCAGTTTTAGTTTAAGGAATTTGCTATTGAGTGGGCTTTCTTTTTTATTATTATTGCTTTATCATCAGAGAGAGGAGAGCAGGAATTACATGAAGAGAAAGAATAGAATCCCTTGCCTTTTCTTGCTTGCTTAAGGATGTCATAGAGTTCAAATTTCTTCCTTTTTTAAGACATCTGCACAACCTATTTTGTTTGATGATGAGATTTAAAGATTTTGTGGGGTTGCTTGGCAACTCCTCAAGGATGTCTTTTCATGTACTTGCTGCAGTTGATCTTGCCTGTCTTTCTTCCTTCTGATAAAATAGGTTATGGTTTCATCATGCCCATGTATTTTCCTTTAGAAAGCTTGAATCCCCTTCCCACCCATGATGGGTTTAAGCTTCATACTGAATTTTCCTTCAGCTCATCTATAAGATAGTCAAACAGCAAACTGCATTTAAAGTGACAGTCTAAACTTTGACTTGAAGATCCTCAATTTTTTTCTTAATAGTGATAATTATTTAAAATCGACAGGTTTCTTTTTTATCATACTCATGATAAGCCCTAAAGTACTTGAAAATGTCTGCCATAGTTGGTTCTCCACAGATACTTAGGCATGATCTCTAGATTAATTATCTTAAATGTGTTGTCCTTCTCCTTCACATGCCTGTGTATGACAGCCATGAGACATTACTCTGATTTCTGAAGGGAAAAGTCTTTTTTGTCATGTGCAGCTCTTCTTCCTTTCACACTCAGTTTCACGCTCAGTCCCATGCTTTGTGGTAGAACTTACGAGTGCACCTTTGGGACTAACATTCAGTACTTCACTTTCAGATGTGGAAAAAGGCTGGGAAATTATGAAGTGACAGTGTCTCTGGATTCATTGCCTGTGCTCTTCAGAGTCTTTTTATCACTGAGGTTTTACAAACAATGGTTAAAGGAGGGATTATTGATTACACATAACAGTACAAGCAAACACTAAAGACAGAGGTGGAAGAGCATATAGTAGATGAGGGCTCTGAATCCTGGAACTGAGACTGGGTTGAGAAGGGGTCAACCATTTTGGTTGTAGCAGGCTTGTTTGTTCAGAATATGCTTTAATTGTCGGAGAATTGTAAGTGAGGAAAGTTGTGTTAGATCCATTAAAAGCAGGTTTGGGGCGTTTTCATTTCTTAGTACTTGTGAATCTCTGAAGTAAGAGTAGATGAAGTCTTCAATGAGTATGTATTGTTTGGTGTGACACAACCATTTAAAGGATATCAATGCCTCAACTCCATGGAAGTGGAAAAGCCTTTCTTGGGTGTGTGTAAAAGGTTGACAGTGTGTTCAGAGCCTCAGATGTTTATGCCGTGCACACTATGCCAGAGATTTCTTCTACTAAGATTGTCCAACGTCTCCTTGTTCAGCTGTACATAATAACCCTGCCTCCTTGTTTATCTATATGTAAAATCTACACTTCCCTTTTTAGCTGTATGCTATAATCCCACCTCCCTGATCAACCATATGCAGTGAACGCATTGAGTTTTTGATGTCTCTTTTTCTCTGTGTGTGTTGTTGTTTCTTCATTCCTTTAGTCAGGATTCCAGGACCCAAGCTGTGCAAGGATGGGACAGCTCTCAAATAAAACACTAATCTGCATAAATGTGAGCTGGGAAGCCTACTTAATTGTAGATTCCAGAATCCCCATGATTCCAACAACAGCTGCAAATGTATAGTTTTCATAAGCTTCCTTGGAGAATCTGGCATGCAAGCCTGGGACTGTACTTACTACTGCTGAATTTTAAGGTGCATTAGCCCAGGTCATAACACTGCTAACTACTGCTGAGATTGGTTTAAATGGTGATAAATTCTTGGTTTTATGACTTGTGATTGGCTTAATAAAATCCTATATTTTTATAATCATTCTGACAATGAATTTTTATTGACATTTAATTAAAATGAGAGAATGTGTTTGCTTATAAAAGGTTTTTCCAGCTGCCACTTACTTTCAAAATAGTAGACTTCACCATAGTTGGAAAATAATTTTTATCTTGATAACTGTTTGTTGACCAGATTTCTTCAAAACTAGTCTGTGCCTTCCAAAGTTTTTATGTAGCAAGCAAACAAGCAGGAAATGTTACATAGCAGAGTAGGAAGGATAACACAGCATTTTTGCAGTCTTGAAATAAAACAAAATACAGCATGCATGGAAATTCATGCATTAACGTTATATCTGTACTTCATTTATCGAACCAAAATGTTCCCTTGTTAATTGTTTGTAGTCTGTGTTTGCACAGGTATAAATGTATAACAAGTATCATATTTGGAAGTATTCAGAATTTATTCCCAGTTTGATTAATTTTGTTATGCAATTTATATCATACTTAGAAATTTACTTTTACTATTAAATTTAAAATAGCTCTGTTCTCTGGGATAAAGAGCATTATATTTAAAATAAATGTGAAACATTAAGTTTCAACAAAACCCATAACTGTCTTAAAAGTTGGATTGAGGTGAGAAAAACATCATTTTGAAATTTTATCTCTTTTATAGTGTAGTACAAACAAGAAATAGTTGAAATAATGTGGTGAATGACTAGGATCTTGAATGAGGAGAGAAATCAGTTCCATTTAGGAAATATACCATATACAAAACTCAAAACATTTGCCAACAAAAGGTCGCTACTCTACTAGAGAACGTATTAATGTGCTTATTTCTGTAACAGTTACTTCATATTATTATTCTCATTTAATACTTACATGCTCACTATGAAATGGGTGATCCCCACCAACTTACAGATCACAAAGATAAAGTAAGATATCCTGAATCAGTGACCCAGGGTCATATGGCTGAAAAGAATCCATGCTAAATTGAAACTCAGACATTAAACTCCTAACAGTACAATGCATCACCAATAGATTTTAATTTATACATATATATATATATAATTTTTATTAAAATATTATGGCAAATTTTCCATTTTCTTTCTTTTAATCCTTTCATGCCCATCTTCCTTAATTCTCTTATTGTTATATATATGCACATTATATGATTTCATAAATTCATATATAAAATCTGCTAAGTCTATTCAATGTTAACATGTACATGACTTCCCACAACAACTTGGTATTACATAATCAATTAGATTACTCCTCCATCAGAGAAGGCTACTTTCTCCACTCTTAGCATTCTTATCAGTACTGATTTTTCTAGAGGTGAAGTTTTTTATGACTTTTGCCTCTCACATTAGCATGTCTATTGATGCTGTCCTTGTTCAGGTCTTGTTGAAGAAGCCATGTTGTTAAGATATCATGGCTGAAGCTTCCCTGCCATGTCAGGGACACAAACTGCCAGTAAATCTCCTGGCCTTCTAGAACTTATAAGATCTTTCACACACACACATACACTAGAATGTTTCCTGAGCTTCAGCTGAAGTAGTTGTCTTGTTTATGGGACTGGCCACCTCAGGATCAGTTGATCTCTGCATTTTGAGCAGTTGTAGTTTTCTGTAATTATTTCTGTTTGTTGCAAAGATAAGATTCTTTGGTGAGAGTTACAACTGACACATCTGATGGCTATTTAGAATGCTGCTAGAAATTATTCTGTCCATGGCATCACTAAATGGGTGTAGCTGGCAGGGTTTCTAGAACCAAGCTTAATTTCGTTTCTGTTATGTGATACTTATGTACAGTTAGCAGTTTATTAGTGCCAAGATGTTGGTGCCACTTCTATGCTATCATGCTATATTAGCCATCATTGGAGTTCACTGACATCACAGGAGGTTTGTACTGTTGATGGGTTCTCCCAATTGTGTATAGCACCTTTGAGTATTTTGGAAATGAGGCCTCAAGGAGGGTGCTTTCAAGTCAGAGCCAGCAGGAATCCTCTGAGCCCTGTGTCCAAAACACATAACACTGCCTTTTGTTTGATCTGGAACACTTTAGTATCTTCCTCCTAATAATTTCAAGACTATAGGAATTGTTTGAAGAGTGACTATGAACTCTCAGGATGCAAACTTTTACACCAACACATGTTACATAATTTACAGACTGGCTAGTTCATGTGTGAGGAGTGTTTTTATGGCTCTCATGGCTTTTCATAGACAAGAACTTGAGTCTTCATATTATTTTAGTGCTTTGAAAACAGGCAGAAGAGGGACTGCAAGATCATAAAAAGCTAAAGGACTAGGATACCGCTGCAAGATAGTGCCTTCTAGACATGACAGAGAAGTAAAACCCTTGAAACCTCTGCAATATGGTTATGTTATAATCACACAAGCTGACCTGCCAATGAGGATAGGGAGATTTTCAAAAACCTTCAACCCTGCATGAAGAGCTATAGTTAAGTAATTGCTGCTGAGAGAGGGAGAATAAGTTATCTCCAGGGACAAGCTCCTTCATAGATTAACCAATCACAAATGATTAGCCTTAAACATACTTAAATCTTTTCGTCATTCAATCATAACCTGCAATCCCCTTATTTATGCTTTAACTGAAAAACCAGGACCCTGGAGCTTTCATTAAGATTCCACTAGTAATTCCATACAGTACCAGCTCCCTTGGGTCAACAGAAATTTAATTCACTGCCTTAGCTATGTGTCCAGTTGTTTGTAACAAAACATCTCATTTTATCCGATGGTATGCTTCAGCACATAGTTCCAGGTTACTGGCAATCATAGCGGAAAAGTTCCTGTAACAGGCATTCTTTATCCATCATGAACAGAGAGCACAGAATGTGTGCATGCCAGCGCTTAGATAGCTCCCCCGCCACTTTCTCATCCAGGACAGAGCCTGTAAAATTGTGTTGCTGGCATTCCGGGTGGGTCTACCCACCTCAGTGAACTCACATTAAAAAAGTCTGTCATAGCTTTCATCACTGGCCAACCCAGTTCACGCAGTCTCATTCAGTCTCTCTTCCCAAGGAGTTTCTGATTGTATTAAATTGACAACTAAAATTATACATCACTGTCACATTCTGTGAAAGTGACCGTCTCAACCCCATGACACTGACTTAGTGAAGATCATTATGAAATTTCAAATAATGAAGAAGGATAAATACCCTTAAGGGTCATGGGCTGAACTTGGAAGTCCTCTGGCTTTGTGACAGTCTTGACCTTACTAACAGTGGTAGCACTGCTCTCCAGGGAGACTCTTCTTCTCCACTTTTTTCTCCATCTCCTCCCAAGGTACGTGCAGTGAGCATATTATAATCCAAGGGAAGGTTTCATCATAGTGTATAGACTCTAGGTATTTATGTTTAGATTTATGTTGAGCATAGTGAATCACATGACAATTATCAACTGAATTAAATGTGGATATTCTGAATGTTAAATGTATCATAATGGCATCTTCCTTTGGGTAATGACATTGACTGCTTTATAAGACTCCAGTCGTTTATTCTAGTAGACTTTTATATTCTCATAAAGTGGACTATATTCTCATAGACCACTTTATGAACCTAGATGATTCTTTCATTGTTATTAACGTGTATTAATCTACAAGCTAATGGGTTTCATTATAACATTTTATGCATGTATACAAGATACTTTAATAGTCTTCAACCCCCTGTTACCATAGCCTGATCCCCTAATGTTTTCCATCCACTACTTCAAAGCCCTCATTTTACTGTCATATATGATCTTTTTATTTTTCATAAATGATCTCTTTTTCTTTAATTATTGATACATGCATATGCAACCTGTTGAGTACATTCACTGATACTCATATATATGTTTTATAGCTGATAATTTCTTCTTCCTAATAATATTAACCCATTTTAAATTTATTTCTTGACCATTTATATCTTATCTATTAACTATTTCTATTATTGGACATATATTGAAATATGAGGGATGGAGGGATGGCTCATCATTTTGGAGCACTTGCTTGCCCTTTCCCAGCACCCACAGTGAGCATCTCACAACTTCTAATAACCCTAGTTTCAGAGGGTACCATGCCCTGTTCTGACCAGTCGGTCACAAGCGCACCTGCAGCACATGTGCACACAGATACTCTGTCTCTCTCTAACAAACACACTTTCACATAATTTAACAAAATATAAAAATGTAAATTTAAAATTCCCTTGATTTGTAGTAAATTACAACCTATTTTATGGTCAGAGTTAAAAATATTTTTCACTTTCCGTATTTGTTGTTGTGCCTTCTAACTAAAGAATATTTGAATTTTATAAATTATATTGTATAATTGTTCCATTCCTCATTTGTCATATTGTGTTCCACTTAGGAAACTGTTCCTAAAATATTTAATCCTAAAGCCACTGTATTTATGACAGCTTTGAAGGCTTCTAATTTAGACTTCATACACCAGCAATGCTGTGGGCACTGGTTCACTCTCTTTTCTGTAATTCAGGTAGACATGTGATCTAGAACTGTAACCTTGTACTGTTTTTCAGTGTCAATTTTTGTCTAAGTCGATAGTCAGTGAACTAATGTGTTTATTATTGGTCTAAGCACAGTGCTAACTACATTCATTTAACTATGTTACCTTCATAAGATATAATCATCATTACTGCAGACCTTTATATTTTTCTATAGATTAAAGAATCAAATTGTCCACATTCATGAGATATTTTCTTAGGAACTGGGTTAGTTTGTTGACTCTGCCAGACTGTTTCAGATGTCAACATTGTAGCAACACTGTTAATCCATGACACACCCTATATAACTACACTTACTATATATTTATGGATTCTTCTCCATAATGTTTACTGATTATAATGTTTATTATTAATAATCATGTACATGTTTATTCCTAGATATTGTTATATTTGGTGTTTTACATTTTTCTAAAAAATTACTTTATATAAGTTCTTAAATTTCTTTGCAAGCTGTTGATCATAAAATTCATTGGTTCTGTACTTGATTTCTGTCTACATTCTTAACAACTATAATTCCTTCATATTCCTGCTACTGATTAAATAAACATTTATTATTTTCATATGATGATTGAGTTTCAAGGGTTTCATCAGTATTATAATATTTTTTATCAAAAGCCTGTAACTTTCTCCTTCTACATCTAGTTTCTATTTAATTTATAACACTTCTTCCATGCCTTTCATTTGCTTTCCATGAGATACTTCTGATTTCATGTTTTTTTTTCAGAAAGTTGCTTATATCTCTGTTTTTGAGACTTTCTTCTTTTCCTAATATGTATGTTAAAGCTTTAATATATGCAGTATCTTGAATTCATGTCACAACCTAATAATTAGTGTTTCATTATAATGATTATGTTTTTTTTTTTCCCTTGAAGTTGGGGATGAGCAGAGATGTCCTCATTTGCAACACATGGTGACTATTTTGAATTTACATTTAATTAGATTAGACTTGCTAACTTATGACCATCTTTTGAAATGACTCTAAAAGTAAATAGTGTATTATATACACTAAGAATGCTATGAGGAAAATACATTAAGAGTGGAGAAAATATGACAATTTAATAGAGAAGATATATTATATGGAGATTATTTTAACAGTCACATAAAGGCAGGGGGAGGCCAGTGGAGGCTATTACCTGACTGCTGTGTCAATATTACATGACCACATTGAAGCATGTAATTGTCTATGCTCTGCTTCCTCCTGAATGGTCTGTGTTGTCAAAATAGCATGTTTTTAAAGTAGCACACAGTGTGTTAAAAGTTCTTTATACAGAAGGTCATATTTAAAATTCCAAAGTACATATTTCCTAAAGAAAGTATTTAACACCACTCTCATTTTTTAATTTCCGCTATTTTATTACATGAGGCTCAGGAGAATACACACTGCAATATTTTCCCCAGTAGCTGCTGTGTGGCCAGAATATTGACTTAAGTAGCAAAGTTCTTCTATGAACATATTTTTATTTATTCATTTATTTATTTTTTATTAATTATACTTTATTCACTTTGTATCCCCCCTATAAGACCCTCCCTCCTCTCTTCCCAATCCCACCCTCTCTCCCCCTTTTTCACGCAAGCCCCTCCTCAAGTCTACTGATAAGGGAGGTCCTCCTCTCCTTCCTTCTGATCTTAGTCTATCAGATCTCATCAGGAGTGGCTGCATTGTCATCTTCTGTGGCCTGGTAGGGCTGCTCCCCCCTCAGGGGGAGGTCATCAAAGAGCAGGCCAATCAGATTATGTCAGAGGCAGTCCCTGTTCCCATTACTATGTAACCCACTTGGACACTGAACTGCCATGGGCTACATCTGTGCAGGGGTTCTTGGTTATCTCCATGCATGGTACTTGGTTGGAGTATGAGTCTCTGGGAAGACCCCTGTGTTCAAATTTCTGGTTCTGTTGCTCTGTTGCTCTCCTTGTGGGGTTCCTGTCCCCTCCAGATCTTACTATTTCCCACTTCTTACATAAGATATGATTTCATGTACATCGCCCAACAGTTGGCCATAAGTCTCAGCATCTGCTTTGATAGTCTGCAGGACAGAACCTTTCATGGGCCCTCTTCTGCAGGTTCCTACGTTGTTTCCTGTTTTCTTCTTCTTCTAATAACCATCCTCTTTGCCTTTGGGGATAGGGATTGAGCATTTTAGTCAGGGTCCTCTCTCTTGAGTAGTTTCTTTAGATGTACAGATTTTAGCAGGTTTATCCTATATTACATGTCTATATGAGTGAGTCTATACCATGTGTGTCTTTCTGCTTCTGGGACAGCTCACTCAGGACGATCCTTTCCAAGTCCCAACTGAAATTATGAAGCATATATTCCTATCATATTATATCGATAACTTTACCTCACATATTTTAAAATACTTTGGTAAATTCACCTGTATATGTAGAATTTAACCACATTCTAAAAACAATGCTATCTGTGCAACAAGAGAGTGCTTTCTTCATCATTTTACTGATAATATTTAGGCTTAATGTTAAAGTATTCATAGGGGAGGGGCCTGTGAAGCCCTACCCTTATGAGAGGAACTATTGGCAGTTGATGGCTGAAGAGGGGGGAGGAGTCACTCTCCTTTGGGGACACACAGCTGACAGGTTGTCTACATGCCAGTGGATGGCTCCGCACCCATGTGTATATGAGCAGCACTAAAATAAAGAAAGAGGACTTGAGGTAGGAGGGAGATGGGGTAGGAGTACTAGTCAGAAGAGATATGATCACAATACATTCTATGGACATATGAAATATTGAAAGAATAAATAGAAAACATTATTTCTAGAATGATTTTAAACATTTTAAAAATACTGAAATACCTTTGCTCTACCTTTATTATATACTTCATAATTCAGAATAATAAACAGGAAGTTGGGCCACAATTTATAATCCAACTTCTGGAATAAAGTAAAAAAAAAAAAAAACAAATTCTTAAATCAAGCCCTCTAAGGAATTTTGACATTTTTAGAGTAAAATCATTGTTGGAGTTCCCTTCTGTAATATATAACTCCTAATGACAAAAATAGTAAGCATTATATAATAAACAAGTAATTATATAAAGGTATAGTTTATCAACTAATAAATATAAAGATAGTGATTGCCTAAATATTAAACAAGTAGGATTGCAGTAGATTTTAAATTATTTTCTCTCTATATAACATAGGTTAGAAATTTTATAATTCTTAAAAAAGATTTATTGGGATGCTTCACTTCACAGCTGGTCTTCTAATTGACATTATGAGCATAGTTTAATCTCAAGGTGCTTTCAAACACTGTCAAAAATTAGGAACCCATGTTTTTAAATTTGGCGTTACAAAGTAGCATGTACAAGTATTTGTAATGCTCTCAACTTGTTTTCACTGTCACTTTTTGTACAGGGTGTGTATTATTTTTAATGTTTTTTATATAAATTCAGTTTATTCACTTCTTTTTTATTTTCATTTTTATTATTAGTTACATTTATTAACTCTGTATCCCAGTATACTATCATATCATCTGGGAACAGTGACACTTTGACCTCTTTCTTTCCAATTTGTATCCCCTTGATCTCCTTTACTTGTCTTGTTGCTTTAGCTAGCACTTCAAGTAATATATTGAAGAGTTATGGAGACAGTGGACAGCCTTGCCTGGTCCCTCATTTCAGGGGGATTGCTTTAAGTTTCTCTTCATTGAGTTTGATGTTGGCTATAGGCTTGTTGTATATCGCCTTTACTATGTTTAGGTATGTGCCTTGTATCCCTGATCTCTCCAAGACTTTAAACATGAATGGGTATTGGATTTTGTCAAATGCTTTTTCAGCATCTAAGGAGGATGATCATGTAGTTTTTCTCCTTCAGTTTGTTTATGTGGTGGGATACATTCATGGATTTCTGTATGTTGAACCACACTTGCATGCCTGGGATGAAGCCTACTTGGTCATGGTGGATGATATCTTTAATGTGTTCTTGGAGTCAGTTTGCAAGTATTTTATTGAGTATTTTTGCATCAATGTTCATAAGGTCTGAAGTTCTCTTTTTTTGTTGGGTCTCTGTGTGGTTTAGTTATCAAAGTGATTGTAACTTCATAGAATGAGTTTGGTAATGTTCCTTCTGTTTCTATTTTGTGGAATAGTTTGGAGAGAATTAGAGTTAGCACTTTTTTGAAGGTCTGGTAGAATTGTGTACTGAATCCATCTTACACAGGGCTTTTTTTTGGAAGGGAGACTGTTGATGACTGCTTCTATTTTCATGGGGGATATAGGACTATTCAATCTTTCTACCTGATCTTGACTTAATTTTGGTAGATGGGATCTACCAAGAAAATTGTTCATTTCTTTTAGATTTTCAAATTTTGTGGCATATAGGCCTTTGTCGTTCAACCTAATGATTATTTGGATTTCCTCAGTGTCTATCGTTATTCCCCCCTTTTTAATTTCTGATTTTTATTGATATTGTCTCTCTGCCTTTTAGTTAGATTGGCTAAGGGTTTGTCTACCTTGTTGATTTTCTCAAAAAACCGTCTCTTGGTTTCATTGATTCTTTGAGTAGTCTTATTTGTTTCTAATTGATTGATTTCAGCCCTCAGTTTGATTATTTCCAGCTGTCTGCTCCCTCCTCTTGGGTGTATTTGCTTCTTTTTTTTTTTTTTTCTAGGGCTTTCAGTTGGACCATTAAGTTGCTTGTATGAGATGTCACAAATATCTTCTTAAAGGCACTTAGTGCTATGAATTTTCCTCTGAGCACTGCTTTCATTGTGTCCCATAAATTTGGGTATGTTGTACCTTCATTTTCATTGAATTCTAGGAAGTTTTTAATTTCTTTCTTTATTTCTTTCTTAACCCAGCTGTCATTGAGCAGCAATATGTTCAGTTTCCATGTTCTTGTAGGATTTTTTCTATTTCTACTGTTATGGAGGTCCATGTTTAGTCCATGGTGGTCAAATAAAATACAGGGGATTATTTCAATCTTCTTGTATCTGTTGAGGCTTGCTTTGTGGCCAATTATATGGTCTATTTTGCAGAAGGTTCCATGAGGTGCTGAAAAGAAGGTATACTCTTTTGAGTTTGGGTGAAAAGTTCTATAGACATGTATGAGATCCATTTGATTTAGGACCTCTCTAAGTGACTTTATTTACCTATTTGGGTTCTGAATAGTTTTTCTGTCCCTTGGTGAAAGCAGGGTATTGAAGTCTTCCACTATTAAAGTGTTGGGATCGATGTGTGATTTAAGTTTTAATAATGTATCATTTCTGAATGTAGGTGCTCTTGAATTTAGGGCATAGGTGTTAAGAATTGTGATGTCCTCTTGATGTATTTTTCCTTTGATGATAATGTAGTGTGCCTCCTCATCTTTTTTGATTAATTTTGGTTGAAAGTCTATTTTATTAGATATTAGGATAGCTAGCTACCCCAGCTTGTTTTCTGGGCCCATTTGCTTGAAAAACCTTTTTCCAGCCCTTTACTCTGAGGTAGTGTTTATCTTTGTTTATCTTTGGGGTGCATTTCTTGGATGCAGCAGAATGTTGGATCCTGTTTCCTTACCCATTCTGTTTGTCTGTGTCTTTTTATTGGAGAGTTGAGTCCATTGATGCTGATAGAAAGTAGTGACCAATGAATGTTAGTTGCTTTTATACTGGAGTCGGTGGTCTTACTGTGTTCCATTGTTTTCTTTTATTTTTTGTTGGGATATTATCTGTAAGCTATGTTTTCTTGGGTGAAGTTGTGTTCATTGGATTAGAGTTTTCCTTCTAGTATCTTCTACAGGGCTGTTTTGCTGTGTAGATATTGCTTAAATTTAGTTTTCTCATGGAATAATTGGTTTTCTCCATCTATGTTGATTGAAAGATTTGCAGGGTATAGTAGTCTCATTTGGCATCTGTGGTCTCTTAAAGTCTGCATGAAACCTGCCTAGGCCCTTCTGGCTTAATAGTTTCTGATGAGAAGTCCAGTGTGATTCTGATAGGTCTACCTTTATATGTTACTTGGCCCTTTTCCCTTGCTGCTTTTAATATCTTTTCTTTATTCTGTAGGTTTAGTGTTTTGACTATGATGTGATGTGATATGTTTCTTTTCTGGTCTGCTCTATTTGGTATTCTGTAGTCCTCTTGTATATTTATAGACATCCCTTTCTTTAAGTTGGGAAAATTTTCTTCTATGATTTCCTTGAAAATATTTTCTGCACCTTGGAGCCTGGAGTCTTCCTTTTCATTGATTGTTATTATTCTTAGATTTTGTCTTTTCATGGCATCCTTGATTTCTTGGATATTTTGTGTTTGGGACTTTTCTGATTTTACTTTTTCTTTGAGAGAAGTACCAATTTCTGCAAGTGTATCTTCAACACCAGATTCTCTTCCATCACTTGTATTCTGTTGGTGATGCTTACCTTTGTGATTCCTGATCTTTTCTCTAAGTTGTCCAGCTCCAGGGTTTTCACAGTCTATGTTTTCTTTATTGATTCTAATTTTGTTTTCATGTCTTGCACCATTTCCTTCATCTGTTTGAATGTGGATTCTTGTCTCTCTACAATGGTTTCTTTTTTGTTTGTTTGTTTGTTTCTTCTCTATATGCCACTAATTGTATCTCTGCTTGTGCCTCTATTTGTTTGGCTATATTTGCCTGTGTTTCTTTGAGAATTTTGTTTATTTCCTTTTTCTTTGCCTCCAATTGATTAGCCAAATCTTTGATAGATTTGTTCACTTCCTCTTTACTGTCTGTATTTGTATGGCTATTGCTCTGATAGATTTATTTATTTTTTCCTCTTTATGAGCCTCAAATAATTGAGTAAGCATAGCTTTAAAGTCATTTTTCTGTGCCTCAGATGAATTGGACTAACCATCAATTTCTGGGGTTGCTGGTGAAGCCATGATGTCCTGATTTATGTTGGATGTGTTCTTTCGCTGACCCCTGGCCATTGGCTTATCTGTAACCTTCCCTGTTTGTTTCTGGATTCTGCAGTTCAGCCTGGTACTGTCTCTCTCCGGGGTCTGGAGAGTTCTTCAGGAAGCTGAGACAGGTCCTGTGGCCTCAGTGTGTGCATTGGTACTTAAGCTGTACCTGTGGGAGGAAAGTCCACAGGAGTAAAGAGGCAAAGGTGGGTGCGCATGTGTGTCAAAGTGTGCGTGGAAATGTTCCTCGAGGGACAGAACGATAGAGAATGTTGAACCCCTGAATGTGTGGGAGTGGCTCTGCCTTGCAGACTTCTGGGGGTGAGTTGTGCATGCACTGTAGGTGTAGCAGGTCCTGGTGATTGTCGCAGCTCAGTTTCTGGCGTTATATGTTTTAACTCCTCAGTTGGACCCTCAGATCAAGGGCTTCAATGTACCAAGAGACCCTCTATATCCCATAGTGGGTATACATGTGGGAGGGGTTCGATGGCCTGGCTTCTAGTTTAGAAGCCCCCTGGATCTGGGGCTCTGCAGACACTCAAGGGTGCACTCACTCTTAAGCAAGTCATATCAGCAATGATAGGTGTATTCACTTCTTATCCTGTCTGTAGCCCCTTCCCTACCCCCTCCCAAGCCCACCCTCCCTCAATCAACTTCTCCCACGCCCCTCCCCATGTCTATTAATAGGTGAGGAGGACCTCCCCTTCCATCTGACCCTAGCCTATCAGGTCTCCTCAGGACTGACTGCACTGTTTTCCTCTGTGGCCTGGTAAGGCTTCTCCCCACCTCAGGGGGAGGTGATCAAAGAGCCAGCCACTGAGTTCATGTCAGAGACAGTCCCTGTTCTGCTAACTAGGGTATATCCACTTGGACAGTGAGCTGCCAAGGCCTACATCTGTGCAGGAGTTCAAGGTTATTTCCTTTCATGGTCCTGGTTTAGAGTATCAGTCTCAGAAAAAACTCCTGTGCCCATATTTTTTTGGTTCTGTTGCTCCTGTCCCCTTTCGGTCTATCATCTCCCCTCTAAGATTTTATTGTTTCTTGTAATGTGAGTAATGTGTTCAGTAGGGGTTAGCAGTCTTCTTTTCTCCCTTACCTAGTAGTTCTCATATATTATTAGAATAGGTGTTTAAGATGATGAAAGTTGCATAAAATACTACATAATATACATTGTTACTTTATCTAGTTTTTGAACTAGAATTTTTTATTTATTAAATATTTATGGTTTCATACTACTCATTGTATACAATTTAACTATATTAAAATTAACCTTGAGTTGGGTAAAATTATTTATTTTTATATTGCTATTTATTACTCTTGTATATCACTTTAATTAATGGAGTAATTAGATAAAATTTTTTTATTTAGTGCAAGTCTATAGCCATATTTATTTTTTACTACAGATAAAATAAACTGGAAAATTTTCATTTCCAGAAGTCATGCCATTAGCTTCTGATAAAGTTAATAAAATAGTTTCTCTCTCCCCAACTTTAGTAGGGAAGACTTTGCAACTATCTGTCTTCTGAAAGTCATTGGTCAGTTTCTCAAAGGAGACATATTTGAGTGATGACACATCTGTAGCTACAATGTAGAATTTGAGCTAAGTAAGCCTGGCTGTGGCTGATGCTCAGGTTACCATACCTTTCGTTTTCACTGGTGTAAATATGATGATTATATGTGGTTTGTCCAGGAAACTGATAAGAAAACTCGCATTTAATTTTATGATTAGATGTAGAGGTGGAACATAACTGGAATCATCCAAGGTACATAGAAGGCCAAGCGGACCCTAAGAACTGTGCAACAACCAAGTTCAAGTACATTGTTACAACTGAAGCCTTAAACTACTACTTACCTGAAGTTTGTTTTTCCTTGTGTGAAATAGAGTAGTACTATAGTATTTCCCCTGACTATCATCCGAAGGACATGTTTCTTTTCTTCATGTTATAATACTACCTATGATAACTTTTTCTTTAACTCTCAATCACTTTATTGAGAGCAGCAATCATGTTTCCCAGGGAGAGGAACCTCCCACGGCGTGAGAATTAGTCGGGTCCACTCTCAGGCCACCCAGCCAGAACTTAGAAGAGATCCCGGATCCCGCAGGCACTAGGTCACTGGACCAGAGCCACATGCGTGCATGTTCTGATCACCTTCCCAGGCTGATCGATGGGCACAAAAACACCAGAGACTGGGAGTCCCAGTCACGAGAAAAACCCATGGGTGAGGAAGGCAGTGGGACTGGCCACGGGTTACCCAGTCTATACCTGGAAAAGGTTTCTCAGACCGGCTGATATGAGCCGCCATCACTGAACTGGGTCCAAGCCAGGAGAACAAAGAGTTGTTGGGCGCCCAGCTCTCCAGCATAGACAGAGCTGTACACCCCAGGGCAACAGAGACTGAGAGTCCCTGTCGAGAGTAAACCCCACAGGGAAGGAAGGAAATGGGGACCCGAATTAGGTCATACAGTATATCCCTGGGAAAGGTCCCACAGACTAGCAGGCGGGCGTGCACATTGCCAGCCCAGAGACCTGCTTTGTACCAACTATTCCTCACAGAAAAAACTGTGTGCCGCAGGACACCAGATACTTGGAGTCACTGTCTGGGGAAATCCTCACAGGGAACAAAGCAAAGGGGACCGACGTAGGCCACCCAGTATATCCCTGGAAAAAATTCTGCAGACTAGGCCAACCCAGGGAGCGGCTGTGCACCAGATAGCCTGCTGTTATCAGGAGAGCAGTACTTCAACACCCCACTCTCAACAAAAGACAGTTCAACAAAACAAAAATTAAACAAAGAAACAATGTCTCTAATAGAGGTCATGGATCAAATGGACCTAACAGACATTTACAAAACCTTACACCAAACACAAAAGAATTTACCTTCTTCTCAGCACCTCATGGAACCTTCTCCAAAATAGACCATATAGTGGGTCACAAAGTGAGCCTCAACAGACACAAGAAGATTGAAATAATCTCTTATATCCTATCTGCTCACCATGGAATAAAGCTGGACCTCAAGAACAATAGAAATAGCAAAAAGCCTACACACACATGGAAACTGAACAACTTGCTACTAAATGACAGCTAGGTCAGGGAAGAAATAGAGAAAGAAATTAAAGTCTTCCTAAAATTCAATGAAAATGAAGGCACAACATACCCAATATTGTGGGATACAATGAAAGCAGTGCTAAGAGGAAAGTTCATAGCACTAAGTGCCCCAAGAAGAAATTCAAGACAGCTCATTCAAGCAACTATATGGCTCACCTGAAAACCCTAGAAAAAGAAAAAGCAGACACACCAAAAAGGAGTAGACAGCTGGAAATAATCAAAGGCAGGGCTGAAATCAATCAATTAGAAACAAATAAGACAATTTAAAAAACATCAATGAAACCAAGAGCTGGTTCTTTGAGAAAATCAACAAGATAGACAAAACTTTCACCAAACTAACTAAAAGGCAGAGAGACTATTCAAATCAACAAAATCAGAAATTAAAAGAGGGACATAACTACAGACACTGAGGAAATCCAAACAATCATTAGGACTTACTTCAAAAGTCTATATGCCACAAAATTTGAAAATCTAAATGAAATGGACAATTTTCTTGATCGATTTCACTTACCAAAACTGAATCAAGACCAGGTAAGTCAATTAAATAGTCCTATATCCCCCAAGGAAATAGAAGCAGTCATCAAAAGTCTCCCATCCAAAAATATCACAGGACCAGATGGTTTAAACACAAAATTCTACCAGACCTTCAAAGAAGAGTGAACTCCAGTTCTCTTCAAACTATTCCAAAAAATAGAAACAGAAGGAACATTACCAAACTCATTCTATGAAGCCACAGTCACCTGGGTACCTAAACCCCACAAAGACCCAACAAAGAAAGAGAATTTCAGGCCAATCTCCCAATGAACATGGATTCAAAAATACTCAACAAAATACTTGCAAACCGAATACAAGATCACATCAAAGATATCAACCACTACAATCAAGTAGGCTTCATCCCAGTTATGCAGTGGTGGTTCAATATACGGAAATCCATCAATGTGATCCACCATATTAAAAAACTGAAAGAAAAAAAAAACATGATAATCTCCTTAAATGCTGAAAAAGCATTTGACAAAATCCAATATCCATTCATGTTTAAAGTCTTGGAGAGATCAGGGATACAAGGCACATATTTAAACATAGTAAAGGCAATATACAGCAAGCCTATAGTCAAAAACAAACTAAACGGAGAGAAACTTAAAGAAATCCCACTGAAATCAGCAACAAGGCAAGGCTGCCCACTCTCTCCATATCTCTTCAACATAGTGTTGAAAGTCCTTGCTAGAGCAATAAGACAGTTCAAGGAGATCAAGGTGATAAAAATCGGAAAGGAAGAAATCAAAGTATCACTATTTGCAGATGATATGATAGTATACCTGAGTGACCCCAAAAATTCTACCAGGGAACTCCTACAACTGATAAACACCTTCAGCAAAGTGGCCAGATACAAAAGTAACTCAAAAAGTTAGTAGCCCTCCTGTATACAAAAGACAAAGGGGCTGAGAAAAAAATTAGGGAAACAACACCCTTCACAATAGCCACAAATGACATAATGTACCTTGGTATAAACCTAACCAAGCAAGTCAAAGACTTGTGTGAAAAAAATTTCAAGTCTCTGAAGAAAGAATTAGAAGAAGACTTGAGAAGATGGAAAGATCTCCCATGCTCATGGCTTGGCAGGATTAATATAGTAAAAATGGCCATCTTACCAAAAGCAATCTACAGATTCAATGCAATTCCCATCAAATTACTAACATAATTCTTTACAGACCTGGAAAGAAAAATTCTCAACTTCATATGGAATATGTAGAGAATTGCTAAAACAATCCTCTACAATAAAAGATCTTCTGGAAGTATTTCCATCCCTGATCTCACGCTGTACTATAGAGCAACAGTTATAAAAACTGCATGGTACTGGCATAGAAACAGAATGGTGGATCAATGGAACCAAACAGAAGACCCAGAAATAAACCCACAAACTAATGGACACCTGATTTTTGACAAAGATGCCAAAACCATACAATGGAAAAAAGATAGCATCCTCAACAAATGGTGCTATTCTAACTGGATGTCTACATGTAGAAAAATGCAAGTAGATCCATACTTATGACCCTGCACAAAACTAAAGTTGAAATGGATCAAAGACCTCAACATAAAACCAGACACATTAAATTGGTTAAAAGAAAAACTGCGGTAGACCCTAGGACTCATTGGTACAGGAGACAACTTCCTGAATAGAACACAAACAGCACAGGCTCTAAGAGCAACAATAAATACATGAGACCTCATGAAACTGAAAAGCTTTTGTAAAGCAAAGGACACTGTCATCAAAACAAAACAAACGCCTACAGATTGGGAAAGAATCTTCACCAACCCTTTTTCTGACAAAGGGCTTATATCCAGTATATATAAAGAGTTAAAGAAGCTGAAAAGCAGCAAACCAAGTAATCCAATTAAAAAATGGGGAACAGAGCTAAACAGAGAATTCTCTGTAGAGGAATATAGAATGGCAGAGAAACACTTAAAGAAATGCTCAACCTCATTAGCCATCAGGGAAATGCAAATCAAAAGGACCCTGAGATTTCACCTTACACCCATCAGAATGGCCAAGATAAAAAACTCGAGTGACAACAACATGCTGGAGAGGCTGTGGAGAAAGGGGAACTGTCCTCCACTGCTGGTGGGAATGTAAACTTGTACAACCACTCTGGAAATCAATCTGGCACTTTCTCAGACAACTAGGAATAACACTTCCTCAAGATCCAGCCATACCACTCCTTAGGCATATATCCAAAAGAGGCTCAAGTACACAATAAGGACATTTGCTCAACCATGTTTGTAGCAGCTTTATTTGTAATAGCCAGGAGATGGAAACAGCCCAGATGCCCCTCAACTGAAGAATGGATGCAGAAACTGTGGTACATCTACACAATGGAATATTACTAAGCAATGAAAAAGAAGGAAATAATGAAATTTGCTTGTAAATGGTGGTACCTAGAAAGGATCATCCCGAGTGAGCTATCCCAGAAGCAGAAAGCACACACACAGTATATACTCACTCATATAGACATATAACATAGGCTAAACCTACTAAAATCTATACATCTCATCAAACTAATCAAGAGAGAGGACCCTGACTAAAATGCTCAATCTCCATCCTGAAAGGCAAAGAGGAAGGACATCAGAAGAAGAAGAAAACAGGAAACAAGCTAGAAACCTGCCATGGAGGGTCTCTGAAAGACTCTGCCTTGCAAACTATCTAGCAGATGCTGAGACTTATGGCCAAATGTTGGGCAGTGTACATGGAATCTTATGTAAGAAGTGGTAAATAGTAAGATCTGGAGAGAACAGGAACTCCACAAGGAGAGCAACAGAATCAGAAATTTGAACACAGGGGTCTTCCCAGAGACTCATACTCCAACCAAGTACCATGCATGGAGATAACCAAGAACCCCTGCACAGATGTAGCCCATGGCAGTTCAGTGTCCAAGTGGGTTCCATAGTAATGGGAACAGGGACTGCCTCTGACATAATCTGATTGGCCTGCTCTTTGATGACCTCCCCCTGAGGCGGGAGCAGCCCTACCAGGCCACAGAAGATGACAATGCAGCCACTCCTGATGAGATCTGATAGACTAAGATCAGAAGGAAGGAGAGTAGGACCTCCCTTACCAGTGGACTTGGGGAGGGGCATGTGTGAAGAAGGGGGTGGGAGGGTGGGATCAGGAGGGAAGGAGGGAGGGGCTCTTGAGGGGATACAAAGTGAATAAAGTGTAATTAATAAAAAAGAACATCTTAACAAACTATAAAAGACAACAGTCATTGTCTCTCCATCTTAGCACTTCCAGCATTTTCCTCACATTTCTTTGAAGTCTTTGATGAACAGGTGTGACAAGTATTAGCACAAAAATGATATAATTTATTTATTTATATTCTAAGATACACACTTATCAGCTGAGCATAGGGATGCACACCAGTCCCTACTAAACAGGTAGGGATGGGAGAACCCAATGATTTACACTTACATTGTTTAGTTCCTCCTGCTCCTCTCTAAATCTTCTAAATACAATTAGAGTGTTTACATTATTTAAGCCCTTTTTCTACCACCCAAAAATTTTGTCTTCCATCTTCATAATTCTCCATGATATATAGTATAGGAGTACACAGAAAACTTTGATCATTTTTATTTGTTTTTTCCTCCCTGTAATAAAATTGCATATAAATCTATGAAAACAAAGTAGCCTAGAAGCAGAAATCAATTTACCTCTTTCTCTGCATGTGGCATTCTGCCCTCACACATCAAATTGAAATGAGTTGTCGAGAATCTGACAGGTGTTTAAAAACCCTGTAGATACTTAATGACACAGATTCTAGGCAATAAAATGTTGGACTTACATAAAGGGGGGGGATACTAATTAGGAGGTTAATGTGAGTCCTTGTTATTAAAGCTGTGAGGACAGTTACAATATGGAATTCAGCAAAGACTTCTGTCTCAAATGTTTGGTCGTGTAATAACTCACCATGTTAGTTTAGTGAGAACAAAGAAGAGGACTGAGAATTTCTCAGAATGACTAACAGAAAGATTAGATGCTGCCTAAGGTGTTCACCCAATACATAGATTCAGTTTTGAAATGACATCTCCAAAATGATAAAATGACTTAAGGTCACTTGCATTGATGAAGGTCTGGCAGATAAAATAGTTCCCAAATCAGGCCCTGAACAGACAAATTATAAAACAGTATTTGACTATATTTGAGTCAGTGCCATTCTCTGTGGAGCTAGGACAGGGAGAGAACATGGCTATTCCATAGATCATTCGAGGTCCATGCTGTGTGATAATGCAAACCGCTTGAACCCCATGCTCTCTCCTTGCAGATTATGTGAGAGTACAGGATTCAGAAGGAGAGTGCCCAGAGAGACTTTCCAAAAAGTCCTGAGGAAGTCTTCATTTTGGTTTTTTTGAGTGTCACCTGAAAAAAATGGAAATTGAAGTGGCTAATTTTATTTGTGATTCCTTTTAGGATTGTATGATACAACAGCTTTATTTAAAAATAGAAAATAAGAAAATTAATAGAAACTTAACACTCTTGATATTACATTTGCTACCAGATTCTATGAACTGTTCCATGGTGACTTTATATCCACCTTCGGAAGAACATTTGCATCAACAGGTAGAATTGCAGGCACTTTGCTTCTGTCTTGATAGAGCTTCAGTTCTATAGTTCACCCACCAGCTGCTAGCTAACAACTCCCAGCCCATCTCTTTCCTGTGATTGTCCACAGCCACTGCAATTCGGAGATTCCTGTGTGCCAGCAAACATCTCAGTTCTGCATCTCTCCGCCATGACCTTTCTAGGTAAACAGCCGCAGTGAAATGTTGATGAATCTTACTTGGGACACTCCCTCTGGAAGCTGTGTATTCCAGGGGAGAAAGCCTGCCTCTGAATTAAAAATTTGAATCTCGGTTTCAGTTACTTACTGAAAGTAGCAAATACACACTCAGGGTCAATATCTTGGGATTTTCCATCACAGATTTGACCTTGGTAAAGAGAACAACACTCTATAACACAGCTGTGTTAAGCATTTTATGGATATGGCCTCATTATAGCCAGCAGTAAGTACCAGCTTATCCCTATATCTCCAAATTGATCAACAAGCTCTTTCTAGTCTCCTCTGTTGTTGACACTTACCCAACTCTTCTTTTGGAGGGTAGAGGGTGGTCATAAAACCTAGTGAAAATGTCAGGTGAAGTTTAATTCCTAAAACTCACAACAATAGTTGTATTTGTTTCTAAGTGCCACAGATTAGTTTTATACTTCTATTGTGAATGTAATCTTTATAGGTTTAGTTTATTATTTATTAGATAATCCTACTTTTTATTTTAAGTCAATATGTCTGAAATTTCATTACAGAATTAAGGAAAGAAATGAGGCAATGTCATTCAAGAAAAATTAAATATTCCAGAAAATAATGAACTCTTTGATTTATTTTGGCTTTAGGTTTGTTGTTGCTGTTATATGTGTTTATCAGATTATTAGTGAATTCTTGCAGGTTAAATATACCTTTAAGGAAAAGCAAAATGTCAATATACAAAATTAACTGACATATGGTCGACATTTTAAAGTATTATATTTACTGATTATTTTGAGTGGGATATCTTAAGTGGCTTAAACATGTGAAAATTATTTTTATAACAATAATAAATTTGAAAACACATGGAAAAAGCTACAAGGAAAGGGATGGAATATGCACAAATTGTAATACTTTTTCACTTTCATAATTTACTTGGAAATGGTGTCACTTTATTTTATAGTTTTTTGAACATTTGGTTAGATTTCCTGTAGAGTCACACATCTGAGGTAACTACTGATACTTCTTTCATGGAATACACATCAGATATACAGTATTTTATTATTTTAGTGCATTAGAAGCTAGTCCATTTGATTTAAAAGCTCACCAATTAATGGTCAGTAGGTTATATCTCAAAATAATAATGATTTACAAATAGAAAGAAGCTTATTTCATGAATTGTGATAACCACTGAAATATTGCCCCAAGACTATTTGTAGTCATCATTTTATTGTTGTTATTATATTATTATTATTGACTTTTATTACCAGCTTTTATATTTCCGTCTGGAATGTGAGAGGTCTTTGTTCTGAAAAGAAAATACTGCAGCAGCACAGAAACCGAGGTTTATGTTTAGCATGTGTATTTGGGTTCTACTGGGAAGCCCATTGAGGTTTTGTGTGTGTGTGTGTCCTTGATTCTCAAGGGTATTGAAACAATAAAAGATGATACATCTTCTAGCATTTGAAACTTCAGGAAAGACTTTCTTTTGATACAAGATGGGTTTTTTTTTTCTGTCACTGTGTACATTTACCAAAAGGATGTTCATGAGATAAGCAAAGGTAGCTATTAATTACTTTGATTAGAGGTGAAATTGCATTTTATCATTGAAAAGCTTTAGATATTCCTTATGAATTAAAAAAGTGTCATTTTGCTTTAAAGTATGTGTCTTGATTAAAAGACTTTAACTTTATATGTGGACAACCCCTGTATCTTTTCAGGGTGGTAGTTTATCTCTTTAAAAAATTATATTTTTCTTGCTAAAAAGCCTTTTAAAAATAACCTTTTACACCCTCATCTCTGTGCCTAGAAAAATAGAAATAATCACCTGCTCAATCATCTTTGATTTCTGCATTTATTCTGTCAGAAGAATGCTTGCATACTAATTGAAGTGATGGCTTTTGTGTTTTCAATAGCTAATCATGTAATTATGTCTTGCCTAGACACTGTTGGGTCTATTTGAATAAGAGTGATCATGAGTTCAATAAGTTCTTAGCGGCTTCTCTTGTTAAATGTACAGTAAAATGGGAGGGAAAGGAAGAGGCAGCTCTAGTTACATACAAACTACTCCAATAGTTGCTTCCAAATGTGTCAAAAGTTGCTTTCCTAAACCAGGGTTTCCTGTGTGTCACACTTCTACTCCAGACTCTACACAACACTCTTGAAAGTGAAACACGGATAGTAGAAATAGACAGGTCTGTGATGTCCTGTCAGGACAAATATGAATGCTAAACACTGGTAGAAAACTGAAGGTTACTGGACACGGTTAAAGCTGAATTTTCTAATGTCATTGAGATTTACTCTCCATTATAGAGATGTCTGAAATAACGGAATTAATTTTTTTTAAAAAAATCATATCAGTCACATCTCAAAGTACTTATTGAATGACTATTTGTGGAAATTCTTAATACAACAGAGAGAAGTAATAGTTTTCCTTGAGAGAATTTAAACCATTGTGAATTAAATAGCTCCTTGGTGTAGAGGATCTATTGTTGATGGTGCCATATTTATTCAGTTTTACTTATTTATTTGTCTTTTGACACCTGTGACTTTTCATTTAAAACTTTTCCTCTGTTTTGAAAATAAATTAGTGACCTTTACTTGATTTTCTGTTTTAGGTAGGAAATAAATTGCCACTTTGTTAGCTAGTCATGAAATAGATAACAAATGGTCTTGCATTTGCAGGTGAAATTTCGCCTTAGTAGTATTGATCTGAATACTTCAGATGTGCTTCCAGGCAGCAGCCACACTGAATCTCTGTCCCAGATTTCTTCTCATACCAACAGCTTTGCTTTCCAGTTTACTGATTTGGCAGGACATGTGCAGTGATCAGCTCAGCCACTTACAATGTTGAGGGCGGCAGTATTTGAAAATGATCCCATCTGTTCTACAGTCATTAATAGTTTTCAGGATGTAACCAAGTGAATCCTGGTGAACACCCAACAAAAAGCATCTGTAGAGCACACACATTCTCCTTGCCAAGTATTTCCAGTGGCCTGTGTTCAGAGCTTCTTTTATATAAAGGTCTTATTTTGTTTCACTTTATCAGTTTAGGCAGAAATATTGTTCACTGTAGTATTTTACACAGGTCCTATAAAACCTTTCATTTAAGACATGATTAAATAACAAGGAGGCAAGGCCATCAGAGAAGACATGGTCCTGTGTGAAAGAGTGACAGAGTTCATGCAGCAAAGAGCAGACTACGCTTATAAACAGCAGGAGAAAAGATGGAAGGTTTTTGGTTTCTTACTAATCTTGTTTTCAATTACTTACTTATTGAGATGTCAGTTAGGTTCAAAAATGAAGAAATATACTTCTCTCTGATACAGTGTAGAGAGTATGGACAGCTTAACTGGGAATCATCAAGTAAGGCAGAGAAATATCTTTTTAAAAAGGCAGTTCATCTGATTGGCCTGCTCTTTGATCACCTCCCCCTGAGGGGGGAGCAGCCTTACCAGGCCACAGTAGAGGACAATGCAGCCATTTTTGATGAGAACTGATAGACTAAGACCAGAAAGGAGAGGAGAACCTCCCCTATCAGTGGACTTGGGGAGGGGCATGCATGCAGAAAGGGGAGGGAGGGTGGGATCTGGAGGGGAGGAGGGAGGGGCTTATGGGGGGATACAAAATGAATAAAGTGTAATTAATAAAAAATTTAAAAAAAGAAAATATAGGAGAACAAAGAACAAAAAAGATAAAATGAGGGAAAAAAAGGCAGTTCATTTTGAATAGCAACTCCAGTTATTGGTCTAAGTCCATTCATTTTAATAGAAGCAAAATACAGATCTGTGTGTGTATAAAATAAAAAGATAATTATTTTATTATAAAAAGGTGGCATGGGGTTCTCTAGGAGTGGCCATCCTGTCCCTGAGGGTCACAGGGAAATTCACAGAAGTGCTTAGGCTTTGTGGGGTCCTAGAAACAAGAAGGAAAGGGCAGAACAAAGTGATGAAAGAGGCAAAGTTCTTCCTGGAGTAAGTACCCACATAACATTGACTTGAAAACAACAACATGAAATTACTTGGATGGTTCAGAAAAGGTCAGAAAAATGTGGTTGAAATGCAGGAAAGTCAAATTATAGTTCATAAGGTTGGAGCTTTAACTGGTAAGTAAAGGCAAATCTTCAAAATCTAGAAGAGTGATGTGGCAATGTTAATGATAACCAAGTTTGACAAGTACTGTTTGGTGGCTATAAGGGAAAAACAAAACAAAACAAACAAATCACCTTAAATTGTTATAGTTTTCTCTAAAACACATAAATCTAACTTCATTAATTTTATTACTTTTAAAAGCCATGTAAATTTTTGTTCTCCAAAAGGCATTTGCTGGCAGTAGGAAGCAAAAGAAATGGGGCATCAGGAAGAATTATGTTATCTCCTGGGGTTTTGTTTTGTTTTGAGGGCTTATTTATTTATCTTTTTTATGCCTGCCTCTGGGCTATCAGTGTTTGATGCCAGGGCATCACCGCCAGCAGAGGAAAGCATATAGAGTGCTGTAAACCAGACATGAAAGTAGCCTTCGCAAGCACAGTTGGCTTCTCAGTCCAGTGTTTTTCTAAGTGAACACACATATGTCTGAAAGAAAGAACAAGAACAAGTGACCAAGGAAACAAAGCAGAATGGATCCTTTTAATAAATAATTAAATCACCACACAAATTACATATATGAGTGAGCATTCAAGTATTTATTAAGGACTACATTGTGTTAGGGAAGAAGCTTTTGGCTATAGATAAAACAATAAAGGATCTAGATTTTAAGAGCTTAGTTTTTCCCAAATGAGCTTTAAATATTCTTAGAATACAGAAATCCCCTAGACAAGAATGACAAAAATCAAATAGACTTTGGTTTATGAAAGCACTATTGGGATTATAGTTACCATAGCAACCTGAGCAATGAATCTATATCTAAAATCATTTTCTGGCATTTATCCATGTCTGGACCATTTGCAGGTGTATACGTTAAGGTTTTTTATATTATGACCACTCATTGTTCACTGTTGTAGCACAAGTGACCCATTTGTCATTTCAAATGATGGATTTCCTGCTGTTAAACTCACAGGTCTAGCATTTTAAGAATACAATAAATTCCTGTAAAATGGAAGACATGAATTCTCTTCTGTGTTATTCATCATCTCAGTTTTACCTCCTAATCACTATTTCCTTTTATAATTCACATAATCTTATTTTTTTCAGAGCTTTTTACCTAACTATTCTTTTACAAAACCAATATAATATTCTTTTATTACTAAGTCTTTACATTTAGTGCACATAATTTCAAAAATATAAGGACATATATAAACATAATTAAAAGCACTAAATAAATACACTAGGGGTCACAGAGAGCTCTGATGGGCATGGTAAGGTTCTGTATTAGATGTGTGTTTAGGCATGTGTACAGAAAACTTGGTGTGCATTTCTTGTCTTTTGTCCTTGTACAAAATTGGAGTTTTAACATTCCAGAGCTTATTACTCTGTTTTGTATCAATACTATATAGCAGCTATTTTCCTCTCAGTGTTTTTTTAATCTTTATTTTATTTTATTTTTTCATATGTATGGATGCATTGCCTGCACCTATGTTTGTGCGTAAGTGTGTTTGCTGTCCAGCAAAGTCACAAGAAAATGTCATATCCCTTGAAATTGGAATTATAGATAATTGTGAGCCAGCATGCTAGTGCTAGGAATTGAATTGAAGTCCTCTGAAAGAGCAGCCAGTACTCTTAACTGCTGGGCCACCTCTCCAGTCCTAATTGTCACAGCTTTTTATTATTATTATTATGATTAATTTTTAAAATAATTTCCTAAAATTCACTCATCTGGCTAAACCATATTGACTTTTCCATTTCTCTGTTGTTTGACTTGTATTATTTTATTTTCAAGACTGTTATATAAGAGAACGGAAAATAGGCAGCAATTACACTACCAATTACAAATCAAATACCCATAAAATTGGATCTACACTTAAAATCTGCATCCCTTTTTTCTTATTGTTTTCCGCTGAGATATAGCATGACAAACAGAGATGGATAAAGTGCGAAAAAGACTTGTAAGTATGATTTGAAAATGTTTGACTATGTTGTGCAAGGAATGTGAGCTACCATAAATTTCAAAAGTATTCAGGGGTAGGAGTGGGATAAGACCAACTTTCACAGAGAGCAAGGTTAAGTTCAGAGGAAGCCCTACCTTTCTGAATACATGTGTATACCTATGATTCAAGTCTTATTTTTTTTTTAATTTTATTTTTCTTATTAGTTACATATTGTTAACTCTGTGTCCCAGCCGTAACCTGCTCCCTCATTCCCTCCCCAACCCCACACTCTCTCCCTGGTCTCCTCCCTGACCCTTTCCAAGTCCACTGATAGGGGAGGAGCTCCTCCCCCTTCATTTGAACCAGTTTTATGAGGTATCTTCAGGGCTGGCTGCAAAGTCCTCCTCTGTGGCCTAACAGGACTGCTCCTCCCCTGGGGGGGTGGGGAGGTCAAAGAGCCTGCCCTTGAGATCCTGTTAGAAATAGTCCTTGTTCCCCTTACTTTGGGAAACTACTTGGTTACTGAGCTACCACGGGCTACATCTGAGCAGAAGTTATAGGTTATATCCATACATGGTTCTTGGTTGAGTGTCAGTCTCAGAAAAGACCCTGTGCCTGGATATATTTGGTCCTTGTAGAGCTCCTATCCTTTCCATATCATACTAACTCCCCTTCATTCATATGATTCCCTGCACTCTGCCAAGGGTTTGGTTATGAGTCTTAATGTCTGCTTTGAAACACTGCTAGGTAGAGTCTTTCAGATGCCTTTTGCAGTAGAGTCCTGTCATACGTTCAATGCACATCCCATTTGTCTTTCTAAATGAGGATTGATCATCTTTGCCCGTGTCCGCTTTCTTGATTATCTTCTTTAGGTGTGTAGATTTCATTATGTTTATCACATCTTGTAGGTCTTTATAAGAGAGTATATACCATGTTTGTCTTTCTCCTTCTGGGATACTTCACTCAGAATGATCTTTTCTAGATCCCACCATTTGCCTGCAAATTTCATGATTTCCTCCTTTTTGATTGCTGAGTAGTATTCCATTGTGTAAAAATACCACAATTTCTGTATCCATTCCTCCATTGAGGGACATCGGGTTGTTTTCAGGTTCTGGCTATTACAAATAAAGCTGCTACAAACATGGATAAACAAATGTCCTTGTTGTGTACTTGAGCAAATTTTGGGTATATGCCTAGGAGAGGTATAGCTGGGTCTTGAGGTAGCACTACTCCTAATTGTCTGAGAAAGCGCCAGATTGACTTCCAAAGTGGTTGTACCAGTTTACATTCCCACCAGCAATGGAGGAGGGTTCCCCTTTCACCACAACCTCTCCAGCATGTGTTGTCACTTGAGTTTTTTATCTTGGCCATTCTGATGGGTGTAAGGTAAAATCTTAGGGTCGTTTTGATTTGGATTTTCCTAAAGACTAATGAGGTAGAGCATTTCTTTAAGTGTTTCTCTGCCATTCGATGTTCCTCTATCGAGAATTCTCTATTTAGCTCCATTCCCCATTTGTTAATTGGATTACTAGGTTTGTTGCTTTTCTGCTTCCGTAGTTCTTTATATATACTGGATATTAGCCCTCTGTCAGATAAAGGGTTGGTGAAGATTCTTTCCCAATTTGTAGGGAATCGTTTTGTTTTGATGACGGTTTCTTTTGCTTTATAGAAGCTTTTCAGTTTCATGAGGTCCCATTTATTGATTGTCGCTCTTAGACCCTGTACTGTTGGTGTTCTGTTCAGGAAGTTTTCTCCTGTGCCAATGAGTTCTAGGCTGTTCCCCACTTTTTTTTCCAACTGATTTAATGTGTCTGGTTTTATGTTGAGGTCCTTGATCCACTTCGACTTTAGTTTTATGCAGGGTGATAAATATGAATCTATTTTCATTTTTCTGCATGTAGACATCCAGTTGGTCCAGCACCATTTGTTGAAGATGCTGTCTTTTTTCAATTGAATGGATTTGGCTTCTTTGTCAAATATCAAGTATTCATAGGTGTGTGGGTTTATTTCTGGGTCTTCTATGCGGTCCATTGATCCTCCTCTCTGTTTCTATGCCAATACCATGCAGTTTTTATTACTGTTGCCCTGTAGTACAGCTTGAGATCGGGGATGGAGATACCTCCAGATGATCTGCTGTTGTACAGGATTGTTTTGGAGATTCTGGGTTTTTTGTTTCTCCATATGAAGCTGAGAATCTTTTTTTCAAGGTCTGTAAAGAATTGAGTTGGTATTTTGATGAGAATTGCATTGAATCTATAGATTTCTTTTGGCAGGGTGGCCATTTTCACAATGTTAATCCTACCAATCCATGAGCATGGGAGATCTTTCCATCTTCTGAGATCTTCTTCAGTTTCTTTCTTCAGAGACTTGAAGTTTTTCTCAAACAGGTCTTTCACTTGCTTGGTTAGAGTCACACCAAGATACTTTATGTTATTAGTGGCTATTGTGAAGGGTGTTGTTTCCCTAATTTCTTTCTCAGCCTTTTTGTCTTTGGTATACAGGAGGGCTTCTGATTTTTTTGAGTTGATTTTGTATCCTGCCACTTTGCTGAGGGTGTTTATCAGCTGAAGGAGTTCTCTGGTTGAATTTTTGGGGTCGCTCTTGTATACTGTCATATCATCTGCAAATAGTGACACTTTGACCTCTTCCTTTCTGATTTGTATCCCCTTGATCTCTAGTTGTCTTATTGCTCTGGCTAGGACTTCAAGTACTATGTTGAAGAGATATGGAGACAATGGGCAGTCTTGTCTTGTCCCTGATTTCAGTGGGATTGATTTAAGTTTCTCTCCATTGAGTTTGATGTTGGCTATAGGCTTGCTGTATATTGCCTTTACTATCTTTAGGTATGTGCCTTGTATCCCTGATCTCTCCAAGACTTTAAACATGAATGGGTGTTGGACTTTGTCAAATGCTTTTTCGGCATCTAAGGAGATGATCATGTGGTTTTTCTCCTTCATTTTGTTTATGTGGTGGATTACATTGATGGATTTCCGTATGTTGAACCACCCTTGCATGCTTGGGATGAAGCCTTAGTTGGTCATGGTGGATGATATCTTTGATGTGTTCTTGGATTCGGTTTGCAAGTATTTTATTGAGTATTTTTGCATCATTGTTCATAAGAGAGATAGGTCTGAAGTTCTCTTTTGTTTGTTGGGTCTTTGTGTGGTTTAGGTATCAAAGTGACTGTGGCTTCATAGAATGAGTTTGGTAATGTTCCTTCTGTTTCTATTTTGTGGAATAGTTTGAGGAGAATTGGTGTTAGCGCTTCTTTGAAGGTCTTGTAGAATTCTGCGCTGAAGCCATCTGGCCCAGGGCTTTTTTTGGAGGGGAGACTGAATCACTGCTTCAATTTCCTTGGGAGATATAGGGCTATTCAGTCTTTCTACCTGATCTTGACTTAATTTTGGTAGATGGAATCTGTGAAGAAAATTATCCATTTCATTTAGATTTTCAAATTTTATGGCATATAGGCTTGTGTAGTATGACCTAATAATTGTTTGGATTTCCTCAGTGTCTGTAGTTATGTCCCCCTTTTCATTTCTGATTTTGCTGATTTGGATAGTTTCTCTCTGCTTTTTAGTTAGTTTGGCTAAGTGTTTGTCTATCTTGTTGATTTTCTCAAAGAACCAGCTTTTTGTTTCATTGATTCTTTGAATAGTTTTATTTGTTTCTAACTAATTGATTTAAGCCCTGAGTTTGATTATTTCCAGCCTTCTGCTCCTCTTGGGTGTATCTGCTTCTTTTTTTTTTTTCTAGGGTTTTCAGTTGGGCCATTAAGTTGTTTGTATGTGATGTTACGAATTTCTTCTTGCAGGCAATTAGTGCTATAAATTTTCCTCTGAGCACTGCTTTCAATGTGTCCCATTAATTTGGGTACGTTGTGCCTTCATTTTTATTGAATTCTAGAAAGTCTTTAATTTCTTTTTTTTTATTTCTTCCTTAACCCAGCTGTCATTGAGTAGTAAGTCATTCAGTTTCCATATGCGTGTCGGCTTTTTGTTGTTTCTGTCATTGCTGATGTTCAGCTTTATTCCATGGTGGTCAGATAGTATACAGGGGATTATTTCAATCCTTTTGTATCTGTTGAGGCTTGCTTAGTGACCCACTATATGGTCTATTTTGGAGAAGGTTCTATGCGGTGCTGAAAAGAAGGTGTACTCTTTTGAGTTTGATGAAAAGATGTGTAGACGTCTATTAGGTCCATTTGATTTAGAGATTCTGTGAGTGCTTTTATTTCCCTATTTGGTATCTGTCTAGTTGATCTGTCCCTTGATGAGAGTGGGGTGTTGAAGTCTCCCACTATTAAGGTATTAGGATCAATGTATGTTTTAAGCTTTAATAATGTTTCATTTACGAATGTAGGTGCTCTTGTATTTGGGGCATAGATATTCAAGATTGTGATGTCCTCTTGGTGGATTTTTCCTTTGATGAGAATATAGTGGCCCTCCTTATCTTTTTTGATTAACTTTGGATGAAAGTCTATTTTATTAGATATTAGGATGGCTACTCCAGCTTGTTTTCTGGAACCATTTGCTTGAAAAATGTTTTTCTATCCCTTTACTCTGAGGTAGTGTTTATCTTTGTTGCAGAGGTGTGTTTCTTGGATGCAACAGAATGTTGGATCCTGTTTCCGCAACCATTCTGTTAGCTTGTGTCTTTTTATTGGCGAGTTGAGTCCATTGATTTTGATAGATAATGGTGACCAATGCATGTTAGTTCCTTTTGTAATGGAGTCGGTGATCTTACCCTGTTTCATTGCTTATTTTCTTTTCATTTTTGTTGGGATATTATCTGTATGCCCTGTTTTCTTGGGTGAAGTTGTTTTCGTTGGATTGGAGTTTTCCTTCTAGTATCTTCTGTAGGGTTGGTTTGCTGTGTAGATATTGTGTAAATTTAGTTTTATCATGGAATATTTTGTTTTCTCCATCCATGTTGATTGAAAGCTTTGCAGGGTATAGTAGTCTGGGTTGGCATTTGTGATCTCTTAGAGTCTCCATGATACTTGCCCAGGCCCTTCTGGCTTTCATAGTTTCTGATGAGAAGTCCAGTGTGATTTTGATAGGTCTACCTTCATATGTTACTTGGCCTTTTTCCCTTGCTGCTTTTACTATCTTTTCTTTGTTTTGTAGATTTAGTGTTTTGACTATGATGTGACGTGATGTGTTTCTTTTCTGGTCTAGTCTATTTGACGTTCTGTAGGCCTCTTGTAGATTTATGGACATCTCTTTCTTTAAGTTGGGAAAATTTTCTTTTATGATTTTCCTGAAAATATTTTCTGGACCTTGGAGCCTGGAGTCTTATTTTTCATCAAATCCTATTATTCTCAGATTTTGTCTTTTCATGGCATCCTTGATTTCTTGGATATTTTGTGATTGGAACTTTTCTGATTTTACTTTTTCTTTGAGAGAAGTATCAATTTCTGCAAGTGTGTCTTCAGCTCCAGAGATTCTCTCTTCCATCTCTTGTATTCTGTTGATGATGCTTACTTTTGTGGTTCCTGATCTTTTCTCCAAGTTCTCCAACTCAAGGGTTTTCTCAGTTGGTGTTTTCTTTATTGATTCTAATTCTGTTTTCATGCCTTGCACCATTTCTTTCATCTGTTTGAATGTGGATTCTTGTCTCTCTACAATGGTTTCTATTTCTTTGTTCATTTTCTTTTTATATGAAACTAATTTTATCTCTACTTGTGCCTATATTTGTTTGGCTATGTTTGCCTGTGTTTCTTTAAGGATTTTGTCTATTTCTTCTTTCTTTACCTCGAATTGACTGGCCAACTCTTTGAAAGATTTGTTCATATCCTCCTTATGAGCTTCAAATAATTGGGTAAGCATGGCTTTAAAGTCATTTTCCTGTGCTTCTGATGAATTGGAGTATCCATCAATTTTGGGATTTCCTGATGAAGTCATGATGTCCTGATTTATGTTGGAAGTGTTCTTTTGCCTACCCCTGGCCATTGGCTTATCTGAAACCTTCCCTGTTTGTTTTTGGATCCTGCAGATCAGACTGGTAATGTCTCTCTCTGGCATCTGGAGAGTTCTTCAGGAAGCTGAGAGAGGTCCGTGTCCTCATCGTGTGCTGAGGACTAGCTGTACCTGTGGGAGAAAAGTACGCAGGTGCAAATGGGGCAAATGCAGGTGCGGGCGTGTGTGTGTGTGTGTGTGTGTGTGTGTGTGTGTTTGTGTGTGTGCGTGGAAGTGTGTCTTGAGGGACAGAGTGATGGATAATGTTGAACCCTTGAGTGTGTGGGTGGGGCTCTGCACTATATATGTCACAGGCGCTAGTGATGTTCGCAGCGCAATTTCTGGCATTAACTGCCTTAACTCCTCAATTAGATCCACAGAGCAGGATCTTCAATGTCCCAGGTGCTCCTCTGTTTCCCAAAGTCGGTATATGGGTTGGAGGGGGCAATGCCTTGCTTCTGTTTTAGGAGGACCCAGGATCTGGGGATCTGCATATTCTCAAGGGTGCACTCACTTACAGGCAGGTCACTTGGCAAAGATTGGGGTATCCGTACTCTCTGCTCTCTGGTTTCACCCTGCTTCTTTGATGTGCTCCGGCAGCTCCTTGCTGCTGTCACTGCCAGGTTATGAAGTCTTGCTGCAGCTGGAGATTTCAGGGTGGTCACGTCAGTAGGGATTAGGGTAATGAGGCTCTCTGTTCTCTGGTTTGTCCCTGGTTAGTCTTAAACTGGAGGGCTGATGTGCCCCGCCAGCTCAGTGCTGCTCCACTGCCAGGTTAGAAAGTCCTGCTGTAACTGGAGACTGGTTGCTAGTCCAGATGCTTTCTGGGAAGTCCTGGGGTCTCTTCACTGTGCTCTCCAAGCTTCAGAGGCCCAGCGCCTGGTGTGTCTAGCTTGTATGGCGTTTTTGTCTGGTTTTGGTGAGAATATAGCGTATTCTCTGTCACTGTGGGATTGGGCAGGCCATACCATTGGTGATTGCGATCCTGCGGAGCTAGTATGGGGTCTAGCAGACTGAGCCCTGGGAGGATGGTGCAGCCACTGGGAGAATATGGGACTCCGAGAAGGGTTCTGCTGGCATTTGCCACTAAAAGGCTTGGAGCTCCGCCTCAGCAGCTGCAGACCCCAGGCAGTTAGGTCTGCACTGAGAAAGATGAGTCCAGTCCACTGTGCCTAGGAGGAGGGAGGTCTTGGGGAGAAGAGTGCCAGGATATCAAAGGATCTTTTCTCACCTTCCCCAAAAAAGTCTCCTGGTGACCCTGACCAGAGACCAAAGTTTTTACCTCCTGGGATGTTCCCTGTTGTTTAGAAAGCCTCACCATTGTTTTCCTGGGTTAGAGGTCCTTCCACTCATCAACTCTATTTACTATGTTAATCCTGCTAAAACATGAGCATGGTAGATCTTTCCATCTTCTCATATCTTTTTCTAATTCTTTCTTCAGATTCTTGATGTTTTTTTCATACAAATCTTTGACTTTCTTGGTTAGGGATACACCAAGGTACTTTATGTCATTTGTGGTTATTGTGAAGGGTATTGTTTCTCTAATTTCTTTCTCAGCCCTTTTGTCTTTTGTATAAAGGAGAGCTACTAATTTTTTGAGTTACTTTTGTATCCGGCCACATTGCTGAAGGTGTTTATCAGCTGTAGGAGTTCCCTGGTAGAGTTTTTGGGGTCACTCATGTATACTATCATATCACCTGCAAATAGTGGTAATTTGACTTCTTCCTTTCCAATCTGTATCCCCTTGATCTCCTTCAACTGTCTTATTGCTCTAGCAAGGACTTCCAGCCTAGAGAGAGTGGGCAGCCTTGTCTTCTCTCTGATTTCAGTGGGATTTCTTTAAGTTTCTCTCCATTCAGTTTGATGTTGGCTATAGGCTTGCTGTATATAGCCTTTACTATGTGCCTTGTATCCCTGATCTCCCTGATCTCTCCAAGACGTTAAACATGAATGGATGTTGGATTTTGTCAAATGATTTTTCAGCATCTAGGGAGATTATCATGTGTTCTTTTTCTTTCAGTTTGTTAATATGGTGGATCACATTGATGGATTTCCGTATATTGAACCACCCCTGCATACCTGGGATGAAGCCTACTTGGTCATAGTGGAAAATATCTTTGATGTGTTCTTGGATTCGGTTTGCAAGTATTTTGTTAAGTATTTTTGCATCAATGTTCATAAGGGAGATTGGCCTGAAATTCTCTTTCTTTGTTGAGTCTTTGTGAGGTTTAGGTACCAAGGTGACTGTGGCTTCATAGAATGAGTTTGGTAATGTTCCTTCTGTTTCTATTTTGTGGAACAGTTTGAAGAGAATTGAAGTTAGCTCTTCTTTGAAGGTCTGGTAGAATTCGGCGCTGAAGCGCTCTGGTCCTGGGCTTTTTTTGGATGGGAGATTTTGATGACCACTTCTATTTCTTTGAGGGATATAGGACTATTTAATTGATTTACCTGGTCCAGCTTCAGCTTTGGTAAGTCAAATGGATCAAGAAAATTGTCCATTTCATTTAGATTTTCAAATTTTGTGGAACATAGACTTTTGAAGTAAGTCCTATTGATTGTTTGGATTTCCTCAGTGTCTGTAGTTATGTCTCCCTTTTCATTTCTGATTTGTTGATTTGGGTGGTGTCTCTCTGCCTTTTAGTTAGCTTGGCTAAGGGTTTGTTGATTTTGTTGATTTTCTCAAAGAACCAGCTCTTGGTTTCTTTGATTCTTTGAATTGTTTTATTTGTTTCTAATTGATTGATTTGAGCCCTGAGTTTGATTATTTCCAGCCATCTACTCCTTTTTGGTGTGTCTGCTTCTTCTTTTTCTAGGGTTTTTAAGTGGGCCATTAATTTGCTTGAATGAGCTGTTTCGAATTTCTTCTTGACGGCACTTAGTGCTATGAACTTTCCTCTTAGAACTGCTTTCATTGTGTCCCAAAAGTTTGGGTATGTTGTGTCTTCATTTTCATTAAGTTCCAGGAAGACTTAAATTTCTTTCTTTATTTCTTCCCTGACCCAGCTGTCATTTAGTAACAAGTTGCTCAGTTTCCATGTGTGTGTAGGCTTTTTGTTGTTTCTGTTGTTGTTGAGGTCCAGCTTTATTCCATGGTGATCAGACAAGATACAAGGGATTATTTCAATCTTCTTGTATCTGTTGAGGCTTGCTTTGTGACCAACTAGATGGTCTATTTTGGAGAAGGTTCCATGAGGTGCTGAGAAGAAGGTAAATTCTTTTGTGTTTTTGTGTAAAGTTCTATGAATGTCTGTGAGGTCCATTTGATTCATGACCTCTGTCAAAGTTATTGTTTCTTTGTTTAATTTCTGTTTTGTTGACCTGTCCTTTGTTGAGAATGGGGTGTTGAAGTCTCCCACTATTAATGTGTGGGGATCTATATGTGGTTTAAATTTTATCACTTTTTTTTTTTTTTTTTTTTTTTACAAATGTAAGTGCTCTTGTATTTGGGGCATAGATGTTCAGGATTGTGATGTCTTCCTGGTGGAATTTTCCCTTGATGAGTATGAAGTGTCCTTCCCCATCTCTTTTTATTAATTTTGGTTGAAAGTCTATTTTGTCAGATATTAGAATGGCTACTCCTGCTTGTTTCTTGGATCCATTTGCTTGGAAAGTCGTCTTCCAAACTTTTACCCTCAGGTAATGTCTATCTTTATGCCTTAGGTATGTTTCTTGTATGCAACAGATTGCTGGGTTTTGTTTACATATCCACTCTGTTAATCTGTGTCTTTTTACTGGAGAGTTGAGTCCATTGATGTTGAGAGAGATTAATGACCAGTGGCTGTTAGATCCTTTGATTTTGATGTTGGCTGTGTTCATAAGGTTGTGTGCTTGGTTGCTTTTTGTTTTAGTGTAGTAAGGTTAATTATTTCCTGTGTTTTCTTGACAGAAGCTAATTTTCTTGGGTTGTATTTTCCCTTCCAGTGTCTTCTGTAATGTTTGATTTGTGTGTAGGTATTGTTAAAATTTGTTTTTGTCATCGAATATCTTGTTTTCTCCGTCTATGAGGACTGAGAGTTTTGCAGGGTATAGTAGCCTGGGCTGACATCTGTGTTCTCTTAGGGTCTGCATGATATCCGTCCAGGCCCTTCTAGATTTCATAGTCTCTGTTGAAAAGTCAGGTGTGATTCTAATGGGTTTGCCAATATATGTTACTTGGCCTTTTTCCCTTGCAGCTTTTAGTATTTTTTCTTTGTTCTGTACAGTTACTGTTTTGATTATTATGCGGTAGGAGGATTTCTTTTCTGGTCAAATTTGTTGGTTTTTTGTGTAGGCCTCATGTATTCTTATTGGCCTCTCCTTTAACTTGGGGAAATTTTCTTCAATGATTTTGTTGAAAATACTTTTCTGGTCCTTGGAGAAGGGAGTCTTCTTTTTCCTCTATTCCTATTATTCTTAGGTTTTGTCTTTTCATATTGTCTTGGATTTCTTGGATGGTCTTTGTCAGGAATTTTTTGGATTTAACATTTTCTTTGAACAGATACATCAATCTCTTCCACTGTATCTTCTACACCTGAGATTCTTTCTTCCATCTCTTGTAGTCTGTTGGTTATGCTTACCTCTGTAGTTCCTGTTTTCTTCCCTAAATTCTTCCTCTCCATTATTTCCTCCATTTGTGTTTTGTTTAATTTTTCTACTTCTATCTTCAGGTCTTGAGTTGTTTTGTTTACTTCCTTCACCTGTCTGCTTGTATTTTCCTCTTTTTCTTTTAGTTCCTTCAACTCTGTTTCTTTTATTTCTTTTAGTGATTTAATTATTTCTTCTCTGAAGGCCACAAACTGTTCGGCTGCATCTTCCCATATTTCTTCATGGATGGCCATAATCTGCTTGTCTTTAACTTCCTCCTTTTCTTTATCGATAGCCATGATCTGTTTGGTTTTATCTTCCTCTAATTCTTTATGTATTTTATTTGTTTCCTCTATTATCCTCTTTATCAGCATAGATGTAAGGTCATCTTCTTGATTTTCTATTATGCTGCTTTGTCCAGGGCTGTTCGCCCCTGGATGGCTGAGTTCTGGAGATGCCATATTGCTCTGTCTTTTGTTGGTTGGGCTTTTATGCTGACCTCTACCCATTGGGCTGTTTTAGGTGTTGGCTGTTAATTTCTGTGCTTCCTGGAGTCCTGAGGTAGGGAGAATCCCCTTGGCCGGAAGATGCTTTTTCCTGAAGGAGTCCTCCTCTGTTTTTTGGGTGTGGTCACTGTATGGCCAGTGTTTCTCAGGAGTTGCCACTGCTCACCTCAGTTATATAGACCTGAGTAGTAGCTGTGGTCTTTTTAGGCGGTGGGGGGCTCTCCTCTTACCAATAGAAGTTCACAAGACAGCTGCCTCCAGCTGGGTTTCTCATTATAAATTTAGTGAGCTGCTGCTTTTGTTATAGTTTTCCAGGTACAGTCCTCTTGAAGAACCTGTTGATTCCCTAGCTGTGGGGTTTTCTCCCAACAGGGAAACTCAGTCTGTTATCCTGAGGCACACAGTTCTGTCCAGGAAAGTGAGAGGAGTGCCCAGCAAGTCTCTGGGCCAGAGGCTGAGTGCTCTGCTCTGGACCTGGAGAATGTGCACCTAGGTTGAGTTGGCACCTGGGGGTGCTGCTCTGGTCTGGAGGCTGGTAACTGAGGGCTCCACTCTGGTCTGAAGGCTGGGTGCCTCACTCTGGACTGGAAGCTGTGTGTCCCTCTCTGGGATGTCTGCTGCAGGCACTGCTCTGGTCCAGACCCTGTGGGTACAGCCCTCTTGAAGGACCAGGGATTCCCACAGTTTTGTCAGTCTAGCTAGGGATAACTGGTTGATCCTTGGCACAGTATCTGAGGGCTGCTGTAATAGCTTTCTGGCTTTTGTAGGTCTGAGGATGCAGCTGTGTGCCCCAGTGCCCTAGGGGTACTCAATAATGGCAGCTGAGCACAGCGCTCCTGCCTGCCTTAGAAAGCTAGAGCCTAGAGTCTGTGTGAATTCAGAAAGTCTTTTGGTGCTGGGTGTCCAAAGCGTTAGACCTGATGATCCCCCCCTCTGTGGGGTTTCCTCCTGCCAGGGACACCCAGTCTTTGCTTTGGGGAACACCATTCTGTCTGGTGTGGTGAGTAGAACCCACAGGCACAGGCGCCTGCCTGTGGCTCCACCTTTCTGGCCTTTAGGAGCCTGGGTGTCTGCCTAAACTGGGTAATTTTCCTGAGACCTTTTCAGGGTGGTGGTATCAGCTGAGTGCTCTGAGATCAGACGAGCTGTTTCCCTCCCTGTGGGTTTGCATTCGACAGTGAAATGCAGTCTCTGGTGCCCTGGGGCCCACAGTTCTCTCTGAGGCAGCGAATCAGGTGTGCAGGCAGGGCTCTGTGCAGGGGCCTGAGTTCCCTGGCTCTGGCTCTGGGTTGGCTCCTGGGGTGCCCATGGAACCCAAGTCTTTTCCAGGGGATGTCTGGGTGACCTAAGGTTGGTCCCAATCATTTGCTGCTCCGTGGGGTTATCTCTCGACTGGAATATCCAGTCTGTGATGTTATGGGCCCACAGTTCAGTCTGGAACAGTGACCGGATCACTCTGGCGGGTGGCTCTGGGCTGGCGACCAAGTGCCTGGAGGAACCGGGATCTCTTTAGCGGTTTAGCCGGGTGAGTTAAAGCTGATTGAATCCCCCACTGTGGGGTGTCCTCTCACGTGTGAAACACAATCACTTGTGTTTTATGGCCGCGAGTTCTGATTGCTCGTCACTGTGCCGATCCTGCTTGGTTGCTGCTCAGAATGAGAGTCCTCCCGGCGCCGCCATCTTACTCTGCCTCAAGACTATGTCTTTTAAATTACTTAGAAACATAAAAATATTTTAGATATGAGATGCTTATTTCTTGATAATTCTATTAATATAGTCCATTAATGATTTTTTAACTAAAAAAATAAAAACAGATATGCTAGCACATTTTCAGAATAGATTGTGTATTGATATCTTAAGGTAATATTGAGGGCTGATAACAGTTATAGCCTACTTTAAAAAAGAACATTTAAGTTTGTTGCTTGAAAGGTGACTCCTCAGGTCAAAAATCTTTCTGCTGTTGCAGAGGACCCAAGTCTGGCTTCCAGTACACAAGTCAGGTAGCTCAAAACTGTCTATAAGTCCAGCTCCAGGGGAACTTGGCTTAGTTCCACTGTCGTAAAGGAAGCTCAGATGGGTACACACACATGCATGCACAGTGTCTAAGTTAGGGTTACCAGTGCTGTAAGAAAAACAATGGCCAAAGTTGGCTTGAGGGAAAAAAAATCAGTTTATTTCATTTTAGAACTCTTAAGTCAAACTCTACTCCTGAGGGAAGTCAGATCAGAACTCAAGGTAAGAATCTGGAATCAGGACTGAAGCAGAAGCCATGCAAAAATGCTAATTACTGAATGTCTCCATGATTGATTCGTCTTACTTTCTTATACAACTCAGGACCAAATTCCCTGGGTAGTAACACATACAGTGGTCAAGGCCCTTCCACAGCAACCATTAATCAAGAAAATAAACCATAAAGGTGCCTATAGGACAATGGTGTTAAGGCATTCAACTGATAGACCCTCTTCCCAAATAACTGGATTGTTTCAAGCTGACAAAAAATTATCCAAAATACAAATATAAACATTCATAAATGTTTACAAAATACATTGGTTTTATTTCTTTCTATATTTAGCATTATGTTTTTCATTATAAAGATATCTGTGGCTGTTTGCTTATATATTATTTTTAACTTTCTATTGATCCATTGGGAAGTTCACATCATGAACCAAAATTTCACTCATCTCCTCATCTCTTTGTATCCACTCTCCACCTTTGCAACCTCACCCTCAAAAGAAAATTAAAAATTAAAAAAAAAGTTTTTTTTTTTTTAAGCCTACTTCTCATTGCGGAAGCTGTAGTGTATCACAGTGTGTCCCATAGTATACTCTTTTGTCCACACTTGTTTACTTGCAAATGTTCACTGAAATGAGTCATTGGTCTGGTTCCAGGCCTCTGGCTTCCGCTAGATTATCAATACTGTAGCCTCATTAGGACTTCTTTCAAACATACAGTTCTTGTTCTGTGTCATTGAGATGCTGTAATTTTAGATCTGCAGGGCAGGCTCCTTCATGTCCTCTAGAAGTTTATAGATGAGGTAGATATTGGGGTGGGCCAATTCAAAGCCCTAGATCTAGGCCTGGATGGTAGCTGAGCTGGTCAACCTGCCAACTCTTCCACACCACCATGGTGAGCTCTCCAACACTGACCTGATAGCTCGCACTAAGGGCAGGGGGAAGAGAAAGCACAACGAGCCTTTGCCACCAGGGTGAGTTCTATTGTGCTGCGAAATTGATGTGTGGGCCTGCTCTCCTGAGAGCTGCAGGAAGTAAAGGCCCACTATCCTGAACCTAAGGACAGCTGGCAAGGGTGTTAGCTGCACAGCATTTCTCCCATGCCTGCATCACCTCATGTAAGGACTAGCTCTCCTGTTCTCACGACCTTGGGGCCAGCTCATCTGTGCTCTGGCCACCAGGTCCAGCTGTTCTGTGCTGCCCAGGCATGGTGCAGGAGGTTTGCAATTCTATTTTCTTTCTTTTTTTTCTTTTTTCTTATGAGAGCATGCCTGGATGAACCTTGTCACCCTTTGTAGGATTGTATGGCCATCAACTTGATGAGGAGCAAACCTTTGCTTTCGAATCATTTCTAGAATGAAATTTGTTGGAATGTTTGAGTGCCTCAAATAACAAGAAAGGCTTCAAATTTCTCTGATAATTAAATATGGCATTACATTTATTTCAGGGCCCAGAATTCAATCAGACTGAAGAGCAATTTGATCATTGGTTTCTAAGCACTTAGATGCAGAACTGAGCAATGAGCTGAGACTATCTTGTCAGAGAATTTAAAAAAGAAAAAAAAAAAACTTTTGATGCCACATAAACTATCATGACTGAAAATATAATAAAGATCTGGATTAGAGGACATATGTGAGGAAATAGAAAGACAGTCGACAAAGCGCAGCAGATACATGCAGCTATAACATGCTGTGGCTGCCCTGGGGAGAGGAGCTGAAATGTTAGCTGCAACTTCCTTGGACTACTAGCTAAGCTACTCATTAGATGCTCTGTCAACAAAGAGGTCCTGAATCTCCCAGGACTGGTAGTGGTGGTGGTAAGGGGTGTGTGTGTGTGTGTGTGTGTGTGTGTGTGTGTGTGTGTGTGTGCACGTACATGCATCTGTTCCTCTATAATCAACATTAAGTAGTGTATTCAATCTTTTTCTTACATGTATATCCATTTGCAGAATACTTGCTGAAATATGTGACCACAAATAAGGGAATTTTTTCCTGGATTATGTACTGAAACAGGACTGAAAGCTGAAATTTTTCAAAAACCTGCTTTATTAAAGTTATCCTTTCCAACACACTGATAAAAGTAGGGTAGAAAGAAGGTTATTAAGAAAAGGGGGTTGTGGACCTTTTTTAGACATAGCTTCTTGGGAAGTTCCATTCTTAGTTGTCCAGATACCAGCTGTCCAGTAAAACAACAAACACCAAACAACAATACAAATGAAACAAATGAATAACAGAAATAGCAAGACTCCACCCCACTGCCACCATTCGCCACCACTCAGTGAAAGCGACAAGATTCAGTCAGAGTGCCATGACAAGTTCTCTGGAGCATCTCTCTCTGAGAAGTGAAGTACACAAAAATGAAGCTATGTGAACTGATGCCCAGCGTATTGATTCAGGCATGCTGATTCTGTCCCTGGGCTTCTATTAATATTCCCCAAACCCCACAAGGCTGTTTTTCTAGCTAGCATAAAAACCACACCCCTTGCACAAGACAGCTTCCAGCATGTGCCCTTTCGCCTGTCTGTTTGCAATTGACTAAGATCATGTGCCCTCTCAGGATGTTGTTTTCAACTGAGGGTGAACTAAAAATATTTCCACAATCAACATTTGGGACCAAAACAAAACAAAACAAACAAAAAAAAAACATAAAAGAACCCAAAACTTTTGCTACATAGGACCAAATACATATATTTTCACATATTTTAGTAATATTGTTTCTGGAACTGGAGCAATGGCTCAATCATTAAGAGAATTTTCTGATCGTCAAAAGACCAGGATTCAGTTCCCAGCACCTGAAAGGAAGCTCACTCAAGGATCTCTGTAACTACATTTCTACAGTATCTGCTACCTTCTTCTGGCCTCAGGTCATGAGGCACATGTGGTATACTCACACACACACACACACACACACACACACACATTTAAACTCACACACACACACACACACACATATATATATATATATAAATTCAGACAAAATGCTTATATACACAAAACAAACAAACAGATGAGGAATGAAAAACATAATCTTACCTCATACACTGTCAAGTCTTAGACTTGACTCATGATTTTAGCCTCATGTTCCATGCCCTTGCAGCCAGCCCACCACTGAATCTTGCAATATGTTCTGGGAAAAAACAAGTTCCTGCCTTGACAACTGACAGAATTTCCTTTGTGACATGCAAATAATTTCAAGAGATCTAGGATTGTCTCAACAGCAACTTGATAGGAAATGGTGGGCAGAGTGGGCCTAAGATACAACAATGCACTCAGTGAAATATATAGATCCCACACACCCCAATTTTGATGACCTGAAAGAACATACAGCTGTGTATTTAAACATCTAATGGAGACAGGATATTTCTACCATTAAGTTCCCCTTATCCTCTTAAAGTCAGTCCACATCCTCATTAGGTTCTAAGGTCTTTCATTAAGTCTATCTATAATATTTATTTGTATTTATAGAGTATAATATTATTTATATTTTCTCCAGGAGAAAATGTCATGTGAGGGCTGGAGAGATGCCTCTGCAGATAAAAAATACTTGCTGCTCTTTCAAGGGACCTATGTTCAATTCCCCAAACCCAAGTTGGGTTGCTCACGACAACCTGTGCTCTAAGGTATCTAATTCTGTCTTCTGCCTCCACGGTCACGTACACAAAGAGTACATACTCACACAGACATGTCTATATAAATGCAGAAAGAAGAACATTGTGTAAATTGAGTCATGATTTGTATCTGCTTTCTGTGTAGATGTTTTTCTTCAGTGAGTGTAATGTTTAACACGTATGTGGAGCTATGCACTGTTGATTGACAACAGTGACACAGTTGTTTCCTGCTTGTGGAACTGTCTTCCTGTGGTAACTTGGGTTGTTGTTATTTTGTTGTTGTTGTTTGTTTGTTTTGGGGTTTTGTGTTAAGATCAATAAAGTCAGTATAAATATTGTGACATAATTCTTTATGAGAATGTTTTTAATTTGTTTTTTAAAGGTCTGTGGGTAGAATAAGAAACTCATATTAGAGTAATGTGTAACAGCATTAAAAAAAAAAAAAAACTCCAGAAGAAATACAGTTACATATAATGGAACATTATTCAGCCTTACAAAGGAGGAAATGCTCCATCCACCACATGAATGAACAAGGTTGATAAAAATGGGAGCAGAGAGACTTAGGGATGGATGATACAAGTGTTCAGAGCACTGACCAGTTTTAAGGATGTACATTCATCTCTAAACCCATCAAGCTATCGGCATTAAACAGGAAGTGTTTGGCTTGTTGATCATTTCTTAAACTGTTTTCTTAAACAAGAAAACAGGGCTAATAAAACAGCTCAGCAGTTAAAGACAATTGCCACCAAGCCTAATCAGCTGAGTATAATTCCCAGGACCCACAAGGTGAGAAGAGTGAAACATGTCCTGACAACTGCCCTGTGACCTCTGCATACCTGAGTATACCTTATACCTACACACTGAAATACTGAGTGATCAAAAGCAAGTCAAATGATACAGAAACTTCCTCTACCATTCCTTCCAGATTATTATTACTTCAGAGGAATCCTTTCAAGTTTTCTTTTCGTGTATTTTTGTTGTTATTTAGAATTTTGTTGTCCGCTTCCAAATATTTGTCTTTTGTATTTCATTTTTATTTATTTGTATGGTAAGTATACCATTTTTGGAAAAATTGTGCCATTTAAATTTTAATCTTGCCTGAGATGTGTACTTTTTATTATTTGCCACTTTTCTATTTGGATGACATGCCATAAGAAGTTGGAAAATCTACTTTGTGCTGTTGATTGTATCATTTTTATATCTCAATTAGGCCAAGCTGGTTAGGCTGTTATTCAATGTGCATATTTATTCATTTTTAGAGCCTAGCTGTGTACACATGAAAGAAGGGGGTTAAAATTTCTGATTACTTTTGAAGAATTGTTTGTTTCTCATTTTAATCTGACAATATTTATTAGGTGTTGAAATGCAGCTACTGAGATTGCAGGCTTATGGCTGAATGTCTCTATGATGGATTTATTGTTTATCAAGGAGTTTCTCTTTTATCTCTAACAATCTTTGTTTTGAAGGCAGCTGATTCTTATTCTGTCTATATGACATTCTTGTAATCATTTTCTGTCCATATCTCTTGTTGGATGCACTATACACTTATTTTAATGATTATTTTGTGTATTTTCAGTATCTTTTACCATTTCACAGAAAAGCCGAATCCATTCACATTTTCTGGAACTATATATGGTTATATTTAAGTACTTCGCCTTACTAGGTCTGGTTTCTTGTGCTGTCACTTGCAACTATGTTTTTCTCTTGGGTTAAGCTCAGTCATTGAATATTTTTAGTAATGCATCTTCCTCCCTAAGCTTTCATGTCACAGTATTTTATATTTCGTTAATGGACCTTGTCATGATGAAACTATATTTCTTCAACTTATCAGTGCATACTTATAATTAATACTGAAAAACCTCATGGAACTCATAAGTACCATAAAAGTACAATAAGCCCATTTACCATCATCCTTTCTATTGTGGTCACTTGTGATTCCACATTTATTATAACACCCTCATAAACCATTTTATTACTTTTGCCATAAATAACAGTTTGTGTCCTAGAGTCTAAAGAATGCAATCACTCATCCTTCTGCATTTACCGACACACTTACCACCTGCTATCTTCTTAGTTTTCTTGCAGACCAAGTCTCTGGAAGATTCACTTCATGAGTTTCCCTTGTTATTTCTTGCAGTGATGGTCTGCCTGTTTCTATTCAGCCCAGTGCCCCACAGTGAACCAGCACACAAACATAAGCTCTTCTGTCTGGTGCTCTTCTTTCTATCCAGTGCTTTTCTCATTAAAATCTAACCAACTGGGCACAACCAACTCCAAATTTGAGTCTCAGCCCAGAGCTGTGCTTTCTTGGCCCCTTCCTGTTATACATTGGTTAGTAAAATTCTTCCAGTAAGAAACTCAAGAAAATCTAGATTCATTAATTTGGTTCTTTTTCAAATTTTCTGCTCACGGAATGCATTTTTAATATTTAAATTTAACATAAAATGTAAGATTTGGCTGTATGTGTTCCACTTTCCATGGGTGGGTAATCCAGAAGCCATTAGCTTCATCAGATTCAATTTATTCTATCTATCTATCTATCTATCTATCTATCTATCTATCTATCTATCTATCTATCTATCTTACTTTAACATAAAACTGTTCCTCAGCCAGTTTTGGTGTTACAAGCCTTTAATCCCAGCACTTGAGAGAAAAAGGCAGGTAAATCTCTTTGAGTTCAAAGCCAGCCCAGTTTATACAGTGACTTCCATACTGGCAAAGGTTATTCATAAGAGCTAGTCCCCGAAAACAAACGAATAAAAACGTATTGAATCAATAGCAACAAAAATAAAACCTGAATCCTGAATTAGAATTTCCAGAAAATATCAAAAGTGGAAACCAACCTAGAAAAGGAGGGAACATAATTTTTTTTAATTTTACAAAATCATACGAAGAATAACAGTCCCAATATTTCTTAAATGTAACACACTTAAGAATTTATAACCAAGTGAGAGCCTAAGAGAAGTTACTAGCATTTAGTTATCTCCTTCTGAACCTTCATTCTGCTCTGCCTGTGTCTAGTTCCACGGTGGTTTCCTATCAATCAGCAGTTATTATTTAGCCATCATGCCTATAAGCTACAGCTCATCTTTTATTTATGTGGCAGTGTCAAATGATAGCAGCAATCCAAGCACTGTTAGGGTTTGCCTAGTGCTAGATACATGAGTGTGTTAGGGACATCAGTATTCCTGCTTAAAAGCTCTGTCTTATGTTTTGAGAAAAGCCGGGTTGTTGGGCTAAGTGCATCTTTTGTCCACTGTTTACTCATAGATGACTGATTTACTAATGAGTTAGCCTTGAGTATTGTTTTCACTTAACGTTCCATGCTAAATAGAATTGTTAATTTTAGAAGTTTAGAGGAATGACTTTTTAATACACACCAAACTAACTTCTATGATATACAGTCCCTCACTCCTATCAACATAAATTTGAACAATTTAGTGAATTCTTTATTTTTAATTGGAAATAAGTGTGTTTGTAGCATTTTTTAAATTTGTGTTTGTTTATTTAATGCCTAAGTATGTTTGTATGCATTTTATACATTCAGGAGTCTCGAGAGACCAGAATTGGACATTAGAGCCCTTAGATCTAGAGTTACATGTGGTTGTGAGCCATCCAATGTGATAGTTGGGAGCTGAACTCTAGATCCATTGCAAGAGCAGTAAGCACTCTTAAGTACAAAGCCATCTCTCCAGGCACTCAGGGCAAAGTTTTGCAAAAAGGTTTGGCTTTGGTTGTTTTTATTTCTCGTAACTTCAAGTTTGAGAAGCTGTGTCTTTAGATATTAAAAAGAAAAAAAGAAGAAGAAGAAGAAGAAGAGGGAGTGGCAGCAGCTGGTGTGTTGGTAATATTATCGCTCTGTTTTGTAAGCACAGTAATGCATATGTGACGTCCTCCAGAATCTGAATGTTCACAGTTACCACAGAAGACAAGCATTTTCTTCCTGCTGGTACTCATTCTTTTTTATTATTCTTTTATTTATTATTTATTTAACATTTTTATTTTTTTATATTCGCTACAGTTTATTCACTTTGTATCCCAGCTGTAGACCTCTCCCTCATTCCCTGCCATTCCCTGCCATTCCCTGCCATTCCCTGCCATTCCCTCCCTCCCTCATCTCCTCCTAGCCCCTTTCCAAGTCCACTGATACAGAAGGTCCTGCTCCCTTTTCATCTGACCCTAGCCTTATTCTTACTTTTTTACATTAAAAGGGGATTTGTTATTGTTGTTAGAGAGAAAAACATTTAAATTGAGGTTTAATCCATTATTATTGATAGCTGCACATTCTTAAAGAGAAAGAATACTAGCTACTCTTTAGGACTGTTGAGAATAATTGCTAGAGAAGGAAAGAGAGTAAATAAAAAGTAATCAATATAAAAAAGTTTTTATGCATCTAAAAATGTTTGTGACTGTGATTTGTTTCTGTATAAAGAATGCTGTCAAATGTTGTTCGCGGGTATCTTCCCATGTTTAATTGCTGTGTATGTACTGCAAAGACTGCTTCCTATATGAGATTTTTTAAATATGTTTCAGCATGCTCATGCTCATTGTTTTGTTTATGTAACAGCTTATTGCTCAAATCAGTAGCATATTTCAGAGTGACAGCTCTAACAGGATATCAATATTTGTTCCAATAAATATTTATAATTTTGCAACTTCAAAATATTTTCCTTTCATGCCTTATATTGAATGTCTCTCTGTTTGTCTCTGTATCTCCACGTGTTTCTCTGTGTCTCTCCACTCCAATGTCAGTATGATCTCCTGTGATAGACCAAATAAGAGGAAGTACATAACTCCTTAAATACTGTACACTGACAAAGGAAGAAAGGCTCTAAAGAAAATTATGCTGATATTTATCTGATATCTGATATTATGCTGATATTTGATTATTTATCAAATCCAGTGAAAGCCTCAAGTGGAGTCCAAGTTTATAACCATGATTTAAATTCTAGCACAGATTTACTTTTTATGTTTCTTGGGCTTTAGATGCCTCAACAATACTTGTGAAGCTGCACTTCCTCTTGACATCACCTGTGTCAACAATTATACTTGCTATCAAGACCAAGCAATACAGGGGGATTTTCAGCAATATCCATCTCTCCTCTGTGTGGTGCCACTAAGTAATTCCCTCTTACTTTTAATTTATAATCTTAAAACTGGGTTAGTAAACAAGTGCTGAACAAACACCTACGCTGCCTTACAGCAATATCCAGAAAACTAAAGTACTCTTTCTGTGTAAACTGTGTCCTGAGGAAACACGAAGATCCCTTCAGCTGTGTAACCTCAGAACCATCACCCTAAACACATTATGCATCACTCGTTTTACAGACTTTTTCAACACTAGTGTTTTAAGCCACCTGTAAGTTATCAGATTTGACTTTCTAAATTTGCAAATAAGGAAATGGAGACCCTGACATAGAAAGGACTTGCTGTGAAGCAAAGAACAAAGTAAATGGAAAACTAACGTAAAGACAGTCTCCTGTTTCAGTAGCACACACTCCACCTTTTAAAATGGAATTCATCACAAACATGATCATTGTAGGCTGTACTTTCAGGCATATGATGTGTGCTGTTCTACAAATCTGGGTGATAGAGCCATTAAAATCATAATTGTGTCCTCATGAAGTACATAATATTCTTATTCCCACCCTATTTAAAACTACATCCATCAATCAGGTATGAGTTTACAAATGGATAAATATCCCTATTAAAATTGATCAAAATAAAAATACTTGTTCAAGAGACTAATTGTGAAATAATTTAGATTATAAATTTAATGAAATTGTTGGCATGAATGTATGTCACGATTGTTTCTAGTAATGGTGATAATGAGATGTTATGTCAAAGTGTGTCACAGTAAAACAAACACAAAATAGAAATTTCATGTCAACTCTCTTCAAAATGGGCCCTACCATGCACCAAGACATACACTAGAAAAATAAATAAGTACATCAAATCCTAGGTCAACTTACAATGGATTAATCCTGCCTGTGTAAATTTATTTTCATTGTGGTAAAGTACACATTCCATGAAACTTATACTCCTAACAATTTATGAGCGAGCTGTTCAGTCTTCTTAAATTCCTTCTAATAATCTAACCAGCAGGACCGCTGCCTAGCTCGAGAACCACTTTCCATCTGTGAAAATAAACTCTACCCCATTAAAAATCTCCACCCTCTCCCCAGAAACCACAGTTCTACTTTCTGCATCTGGTTTTACCCTCACTGCCTGACGTCAGTGGAATCTGGAGGGAAAAAATTAGTTATTTAAGAATTTCATAGACTGTGCGTTGATCATATTGACTCCTTCCCCCATGTCTGTTCACAGACAACCCCTTTTTCTATGCACCTAACTTTATGTCTCCCCATATCAAGATCAGTGTGTGCAGCCTACATGTTCTTGGCTATGTGGCCTCCCATTGGAGCACAGTCGACTTACCAATGGTAACACTCTTACAGAAAACTGACTCTTTCTCTCCGAGCAGCTAGTAATTGCCAGCTGCTGCTGAGTTATGAATGGGACTTCCTGCCCCAACCCCCTTTCATGCTAGGATTAGATCCAGGCTTAGGCTTGCACAGGCACAGTGCGGGCTGTCACACTGCTGTGACTTCATATGTGGAGCTCTCTTGCTGTGTCCAGAAGGCACTTTTTCCCTGTTGTTATCCATTGCCTATGGTTCTCACAATCTTTCCACCCCATCTTCTACAATTATCCCTGAGCTTTGGGAAGAGGAAATGTAACATAGATATCACAATTAACGCTGAGCATTCATTAATCTTTTGTTTTATGTGTCTTGGTCAGCTGTGGGTCTCCGTTAATCATCATGTATTGCAAAAGAAGTTTCTATGATAAATGTGTAGAGGTACTGATCTGTGGACTTAATGTCATTAGGTTCTGAGAATCATGGAGTTGGCCTTGTCTAGGTGCCATGAGAGGCATCATTATAGGTTTTTTAGGTTAAAATCCATGGCTTCTGAGGCACTGTGTGACTTTCAGTTCCTGAGAAACTGAGGCACTCCCTCAGACAGGAAAGCATTCAGGTATTTCTCTGTTTTCCCTGTAAGTCAGCAAAGCATGTAGAAGCTTGGCAGGACAATTAGTCTTAAACGTTAATTTTGTTTGCCCCTGTATACTTTGCAAACATCGTTGTATCCTAGCTTACTGTTAGGAGTATGTTAAATACTATGTTCATTTGTCTTTTTGAGACTGTCTCAATTAATTGGGAATAGCATAATGACTGCTAATCTTTGCTACTTTGTGTATTTGCCATTTATGCTTTTCATTTTTGCTATCAACGGATGTTTATCCTTCCTCTATATTGTAGCTATTATGTGCTATTCTAAACAAGGATGTTAAAATTGTTCTCTAGGAATGTATTTTTTATTTTATTCCAGTGTATAATGATAATAGTTGCATATGATCCTGCTTTCCACTGACAGTACACAAGGCTTCTAGGATTTAAACATCCTAATTAACACTTACTTTTTTATTGCAGAAATCCTAAGGGATGTGAGGTAGTACTTTATAGATTGATTTCCATTTCTATCCTGTTCAGTGATGTTAGGAATCTTTTTATATGATTATTACACATTTGAATTTCTTCATAGAACAACCATGTACCCAAATAATTAACCATTTTAATCAGCGTGTTTTTCCCACTGTCAAGTTTTAGTAAGTCTTTTTATGAATATTTCCCATTCTTTTGTTTGACTTTTGAGTCTATTGATAGTTCCATTTACAATTTTTTTTAAAATTTTCTGAGGTCCAATTTTGGCTATTTGTTTTCTGTTGTTTCTTATGTCCATGATGTTATACACACACACACACACACACACACACACACACACAAAAAAAAAAAATTGTTAACAAAGCTGAAGCACTGCAACACCTGCCACATTTTTTTTCACAGCTTTTATAATTTTACTTCTAAGATGCAAGCCTATCTAGAGTTACTGTAAATTAGGGTCAAAAGCAGCTGTTTTGCATGAGGATATCCAGATCACCAGCACTTTTTTCCTAAGACTGCCTTTTTTCCCATTATCTGGTTTTCTCATCCATCTCAAAAATCATTTCTAGTCATGTGTTTACTCTCCACCAGAATTACTCTGTCCTTGTTGCTATAGCTTTAAAGGTAATTTTGAAATTGAAAAGTATGATTAATCATGCCCTTTTTTCCTCTTCAAGAGGGATGGCACTATTCAGGATCCCTTGAGGAACCACATAATTTTAGGGCTGGATTTTGTCTTTCTGTCCATTGGGATTCTGTTTGTGATTGCACTGAGTTGTTATTTCACTCTTACTTTTCTTTTTTTTATATTTTTTTATTTATTAATTACACTTTATTCACTTTGTTTTTTTTTATCTTGAGGATTTTTTTAATTTTTTATTTAACTTTTTTTTATTATTATTATTTTCTTTTTAGTTACATTTTGTTAACTCTGTGTTACTTTTCTTATTATCATAGCGATATCTGGTTTTCCACCTCATGAACAAAAGAAGTGGCTCTATAAATCTTTAACTGGTGGAGCAGAATAAAGATTTGAGAACACTTTTCCCCCTCCCTTGGCTATCAGACTTTAAATGGTCTATAGTAAATTATAACATCACCAGGAATCTCATGCTAGAAATGTCTGATGCTGAACCTGAAGAGAAAACTGGCTTAGAGAGATTCCATGCAGTTCTGCCAACTTTTCAGACCAGAAAGAATAGAACCAAGACAACAATGAATCAGTGATGAGGCGCACCATAGCTGGAGGAGGACTGCTTTGATATGCATTCCTCTGGTATTCCACATGATCATAAATCTTGTGGCATGGCCCCCAAGACAGCCTGATGGCAGTCATGGCAGTCATTGGATCTCTTTTTCTCTCTTTTCCATGTGGACATAATTATTAAACCTCTCTTCTTTGCTTCTAAATGTTAACCACATTTTTGATTATTGATGATGATTAGTAACCTCTTAGAGATGCCAGGGCAGAGTTTGTGAACCTAATAACAATGGTCTTACTCTTTTTTTTTTTTTTTTGATACTTTTTTGGTCAAATAATCAACGGAAAGACTAAGTGAAATCTTAGTTATTTAGAGGCTGTGTCCTTTTTGCTACAAACAAGCTTTGTGCTAGGGACACTTTGGAGGCTGCTTGCCATAGCAGTGCTTGCATAGATGATAAGCAGCAGTGTCCTAACAAACAGTGAAATCAAGGGCAAAGCTGCAAGATGGACAAACAAACAAAAATAACATCATGTCATGGGTTGTAAATTCATAAAAATTTGGAACTTTTATGGTCTCCTGGACTCACAAAGCTAATCAAAACTTGAAGAAGAGGGGACAATGCTATCCCATTGCCTATAAGATTTGCGGAGTGGAAAACCAAGCAGTGGGCAATAGTTCTTAACGTCCAGGGCTAGGCTCCTACCAAAGAGAGACAAGGTCCAAAATTTTCAGCAGATGCACCAAACGGAAACTACATATATTTTCAACCTCTTTCAACTTACAATTCTTCACAAGCATGTATTCATATGATAAATATTTATTCATAAATTAGTCATAAGAAGTAAACCACAACAGTAATAAAACATATTAATGTTCACAATATACTCTCATAAAACTTATATGAATGTTGTTTCTCACACTTTCGCTGTGCTTTCATTCAGTGGAAGCACTTTGTACGTCTCTTAGCATCTCTGAATACACTGCCCTTCACTCAGAATCTAATACTGAGTAAAACAAAGGCTTTCTGATTCCATGCTGTGAAGTACCAACAGATTTAATCTTATGACTAAGACATCTGATAAATGACTGGTCAACAAACAGTGTATACTGCTCAGACACTCTGAAAATATGGATTACTGATATCTCAGTGTGGCAAAGTAGGATGACACAACATTTTATCACACTCCAGAGAAAACTTCACAGTATAAAAACATAAATGTTGATTCTAGTATAATTATCCTGTGTTATATAGCTAATATCAGCTTATACACAAATATATACCTTACATGTTTTTCTTGGTCTCGGTTACCTCACTCAAGATAATATTTTCTAGTTCCATTCATATACCTGTAAAGTTCATGATTTCCTTGTTTTTAATAGCTGAGAAGTATTCCATCAGGTAAATGTACTACACTTCCTTTATCCATTCTTCATTTGAGGGCCATCTAGACTCTGTTGCCTGCTTTTGATCACTTCTTCCTTGTGGAGTAGCCTTGCCAGGCCACAGAAGAAATTTTGATTATTGATGATGATTAGTAACCTCTTAGAGATGCCAGGGCAGAGTTTGTGAACCTAATAACAATGGTCTTTCTCTTCTTTTTTTTTTTTTTTTTTTTTATACTTTTTTGGTCAAATAATCAACCGAAAGACTAAGTGAAATCTTAGTTATTTAGAGGCTTGCATGCAGTCCTGATGAGACATGATAGGCAAGGGTCAGATGTTAGGGGAGGAGGGCTCCCAATTTGGGTGGGCTAGGGGAGGGGGGGAAGAGCGAGGGGAGGTGAGACCGGGAAGAGATGAGGAAGGGGGATGCATAAAATCAAAATATAAAGTGAATAAATCATAAACATTTAAAAACATGAACATTTATTTCTGATGTATTTTATTTAACATTATCAGACTTGTGGAAGTCTGTATGTAATCAAACCATGGAAAGCAGAATTGTGGGACATTCTGTACTATAAAAGTACTATACCAAAGTAAAGGGTCCAATTGTAACCAAGGGACTCTTAAGAGGTACATATGCAACAGTGTGCCACTGACAGCACATTTCATTGTAGGCCTCTTTTGAAGAGTGAAAGAAATTGCTTTTGTCATTAACACACTGTGCCACAAAGTTGCTTCCAAGATCTACTCTGTCAGCACCATTATACCCTAGAGGAATGATGATAAACAATTTGTCAGAGCATACAATATCTTATAGTAGAGTTGAATGCATTCTTGACTTAGTACCAAGAGACCTTCAAAACAGCAGGGTAGATATTAAGAATATCCTCTTGTTTGTATTTCTTTTGTAGACTAAATGTTACAGTAAATGTGGATAAGCCCAGCATATACTATATAAACTTATCTCAAAGGTCCATGTTGGTAACATTGTATAAAGCTAAAGTACTTCATGGAAAAGTACTTTCAAAATTGTTCAGAGATTATTTAATCATAAAGTACTATTTTGACAAAGATTGATTCAAATTTACAGGACATTATATATTTCACATGCAATACTCTACATAACAAATAGTGAACCTTACTACAGAGTGCCTTCTACATCATTTACTTTGATTATGAAGGGGACTGAAGGCAAAAGCAGTTATTGTTTTTAATCAGTAGACTATGTTCTACCCACCTTACACAGTGATACGTGAAACTCTATGTACACACCCTGGAAAAAACACACACACACACAAGGCTACATTAAGCCCAAAGTGTTAAATAGGACCAGTGAGTTGGGTTTTTTCAATAATATTTTAATTGTCATATTTGTACTGTGCCATTCTATTTCAATAGGAGAAAATACTCAGATTTCTATTCTAAGAAAAAGAGCACAGTTACATTTTGGCTATTGTATATAGATACTGGTTTCATCTGGGTTTGCCCAACATGTAAATGCAGTAAGGGTAGCAAATGTTTTGAGCAGTAGCTGTTTTCTATATTTCATTACAGTTATATTATCTTCGCTTTTTCTTCTTATTTATTCTTCTCTCATAAAATATATCTCAACTCTAACCGCGCCCCCTACTCCTCCCAGTCTTCCTCACAAGCACCTCTTCCTGCATTCTTTGTAGCTCCTCTGCCACCTTTCCTCTCTGCTTCACCCCCCCTTTCCTTTGGAAAAAAAATTAGGCCTCCCAGTGATATCAACCAAACACAGCATAACAAGTTACAAGAAGACTAGGTACAAACCTTCATATCAAGGATGGATGAGGCAGCTCAGTAGAAAAAGAGTCCTAAGAGAAGCCAAAAGAGTCAGAGACACACTGATTCTTACTCTTATGAGTCCCACAAAAGCAACAAACAAACAACAACAACAACAACAAAATAACTAAACAACCACAGCATGTGTGTAGAGGGCCTAGCACAGACCTATGCAGGCCCTGTGCATACTGCTGTAGTTTCTGTGAGTACCCATGAGCCCTGAGCAGTTGATTCTGTGGACCATGTTCTTCTGTCCTTGTCCCTTCTGTCTCTTACACTCCTTTCTCCCCCTCTACCCCTTTCCCCAACTTTCTAAAGAATTGCCAAGCTCTGCCCAATGGTTGGGTGTAATTCTCTTCATTTGCTTCCTTCGGCTGCCAGAGGAAACCTCTCTGATGACAATTGGGCTAGGCACTGAACTATGAGTATAGCAAAATATCATTAAGGATCTTTCCCCTGCCTTATTATTATTTTTTCTCAGTCTTGTTTGGTTCAACCTTAGAACTCTGAGCCACCCAGCTTCAAGTTCTTGACCATCCAGGTAGTGTTAGACATGGGCTCTCTTTTTGTGGTATGGGCTTTCAGTGAAACCAGTCATTGACTGGCCACTCCCACAAGTTCTGAGCAATCATTGCCTCAGCACATCTTATAGGTAGAACACGTGTGAATATGTTTTCTCACTCAGTTGGTGTCCCAGTCACACCACTGGCAACCTTTCCTGGTTACAGAAGATGATTGGTTCAGACTCCAAATCCTCTATCACTAGGAGTCCTCACTAGGGTCACTCTCATGGGTCCCAGGTAGGTTCCATTGCACTAGGTTTCCACATTTCCCTCTAAATTTCCTTTTTCCAGTCCTTTCATCCTATACTCTCTCTTTCCATTCCTACCTCCCCGACCTGATCCTGCCTGTTTTCATCCTTACCAGCCCCAGTCCACCTCAAAATCAATTTATTCTATTTTCTTCTCAGAGAGATTCAGGTGCCACCGCCCCTCCCCACACACCTTTCTTGCTATTTAGCCTCTTTGGTCTCTGGATTGTAGTGATTAGCTCTCACTCAACAGCTAATATCCACTTAGAAGTGCATTCCTAACATTTTTGTCTTTCTGGGTTGGGTTGCATTGCTCAAGTACAAATATCATGATGTCATTTTTTTTCTAGCAGCTGAGTAATATTCTACTGTGTAATATACCACATATTCTTTATATATTCTTTAGTATTAAATTATCATTTTATGAATAAATATAATTTAAACTAAATTTCACACTTGAGCTATTACATACATGTCTAAATAAAGTGTATGCAAATTTCATTAAGTGATGTTTTAATGAAAAACAATCTCGGGGTTATCGTGTAGTGAAATGACAGGCTAACTTTTGTACTGATATGTAATGTTAAATAACTAATATAATATCCAACATCAACATTTCAAAGATTTCAAACAGAATTTCTAATAATTTTAATAAATATGGAAAATCTTATAGTATTCAATTAGACTACAACCAACTATCTCTGAACTCTCTTTCTGATGCTCCCCTTTTGGATGCTCTAATTTCCTGTCTTATCTTCCTACTCCGCTTATCTTCTTATCTCTTAGAGAAACTACCCAGTTACATATTAGTTTCAAGATTAGCTTCTTGAAAAACTCAATCTAACTCAACCAATTTTTCATAATGCTAATAATAAAGAGATTTACAATTTAAATCACTTATAAATTATTGGTATGTTTTGTGGTGGTCTGAATGAGATGTTCCCTATAGTCTTGAACATTTGAATAGTTGGTCCCTAGTAGGGGTTGCAGTTTGGGTTTTTAAGAGGTGTAGCCTTGCTGGAAGAAGTATGTCATTGTTTTTGTTGTTGTTTGTTTGTTTGTTTGTTTGTTTGAATGTTTTGTTCTGTTTTGTTTTGAAACCTAAAAACTTTCCAAAGCTGTAAACCATTCTTTTTTCACTCTCTTTGCATCTTGCTTGGGCTTTAAGATGTGCAGTCTCGGCTTCTGCTCCAGACTCCATGTATGCTGCTTGCTGCCATGCTTTCCTGCTATCATGAACTCTTATCCTTCTGGAACTGTAAACCAAAACAAACTGTTTCCCCCACAGGTTACCTTGGTCACGGTATTTTATTGCAGCAATAGAAAAGTAACTAGCACACATATTAATACTACCTTTATAAACCTTTTTTTCTAATTCTTCCCAATATAATAACATATAAAAGTAATTAGGGTAGTTGAGGTGATAAGGTAAAGTCATCGCTTATTACAATATGCTTTTATTACTTAACCCAAAGGAATATACTATGAAAATTGCAGATTCACAGTTGTCAACATATTTGAACACTTCCTTATCTGGCTGGTGATTAACTATTTATATGTGATAAATATAAATTAGTAATATATTTAAATACACTAATAAATATTATATACACTTCCTCCTTCAGGAGAACTGTGAGAAATAAACTATGTGGATATGTTGATTTATATTATACTATTTATTATATATTTATATTGATTCAGGTAAATGCCTTGCAGCTCATACTGCTTTACGTGAAAAGTAAGATGTAAGAAAATGAATATCTTGCTTAATGTCACACAGTATTTGAACAGAAGAATTTGTATTTAGCCCTAAGAAGTTTGTCCCTTCCTGACAGGGTTTGAACTCCAGTTTGGGGCTATTTATTTAATTCTTTTGGTTTATGTGTTTGTCTTAAACTTTCATTAAATGTATTTATTCCAATCACCAACTTAGTCCAGATGTGCCACCCCACCCATCAACTTTGCTTCCTCTTTTTGTTGTGGTTGTTGTTTTGGTTTGGTTTTTTTTTTTCGTGTGTGTGTGTGTGTGTGTGTGTGTGTGTGTGTGTGTTCTTTTTGGCTTAGGTTTGGTTTGTTTTTTCATTCATCAAGTTTAATTTCTAAACATCTAAAACAGTCAACTTACCAGTGTCAACACTCTTATAGAAAACTGGTTATCCTTTTCAGAGAAGTAATCAATTGTCAATAATAACCCTTTAGCTAGAAAATAGGGCTTTGTGTCTACCTCCCCTCTCCATACTGTTATTGGGTCTGGCTTGAGCTTGCAAAGATCTTTTGCAGGCTATTACTAGTGCTGTGAGGGCATATGTGTAGTTGTCTTGTTTTGTCTAGACGACTCTGTTTTCTCATAATCATATACTGCTTCTGGATCTTACAGTCTTTTTACCTCTCTTCCTCAGTAATCCCTGATAAGCCTATGTTACAAACACAGAGCCACCTCATACCCTCATACGTGCATAATCAAAGGATCTCACTGTCAAGTACAATAAAAGTAAATCCCCTTAATAGCAAATGTGCCCATTTAAAAAAAATGGGAAAATGTGTATAGTTTATTGAGATAAAAAGATTTGATACTAACTTCAAATTAGAGTCATAGGTTACTGGAAAGGCACAGTCATCAGTGAGAAATAATCCACTTTCCTAGAGATGTTACCTGTTTCACATTTAGTTGATAGAAGTAATGAATTTCCAGTTGAAATCCCAGGCTTTGCTAAATTTAGAAACTTTTCCTAAGAACTATCTAGCAACACACAAAAGAAAGTAAAATGGTTTTAGTTGAAAATGGGTAATTGCCTTTGTCTGTTTAGTTGTTAATCTGTCATATGTACTACACTACTGGCACCAGAAAAGACAAATTGTTTGACATTTTGAGTACCTGTCATGTGCATGGTTCTGTGATGTGTGTATGATACATCTGCAAAGAAAAAGCAAGCATGATCTTTCCTTTAAAAGCTGATGGTCATTGAGATGGCTCCATAGTAAAGGACCTTGTAGTATAAGCCTGATGACTTGCAACTGAGTCCCAGAAATTTTTTTGAGGGAGAGAATGGAATTCTGAAAGTCATCCTCTGACTTCTGCCTATGTGCTGAGATCGCCTGCCCAGTCACACACATGCATCATACCCTCCTACACACATCCACACACACACACACACACACACTAGAAACCTGGAACATAAGCTTTAAGAGAAAGGCAGAATGGACAATTAAAACATGATAAGCTTTTGAATAGAAGAGCTATGATATCAAGAAATTTCTACATTCAGAGAAAGTCTGCTAGAAGATATGTATCCTGAGAGCTGAAGACAAAGCTAAAATAATTTAAATAAAGGTGGATTACAATGATATATAGACAGTTGATAGATGAAGAAATGGTTATGAAGCTCTCAACTGGTGTACAAACAATTAAAATTATACACCGGAAAAAAGTGGTAAAGGGGTGAAGGTACAGATGGAAGTGCATGAGGTGCTAGGGGACCATACTGCATAACCAGCTGAGGGAAGACAGAATGAGAACACGGCCTGCAGCACCAACACTGATGAAAAACGGGAAGCACTAGGATGTAAAGTGCCCACTGGGAGCAAGAAAGAAAGAGAAAATTGGTTTTTCTCAAAAGGAAAGTTTCTTCAATAAAGGGGTAGGTGAAAAAAGAGGAAAAAGAAAGTGAGAATAGATTGATATTGTTTTCCAAAGGTTTTTTGGGAATATTTTTTATGTGTAAGAATACTTAGACTACATGTATATATGTATACCACATCCCTGCTTGATGCCATCAGAGGTCAGAAGACAGTATTGGATGGCTTAAAACTAGAGTTAAGGAAGTTTGTAAGGTACCATGTGAATGGTGGTGACTGAACTCAGGTCGTCTGCAAGAGCAACAATTGCCTCTGGCCTCTAAGAATAGATTCTTATTTGAAGATGAGAAAGAGGATATTTACTACTATTTCAAAAGTGTTGTATATGAAAGGAATGACAGGTAGGCAAGGTCCGCTTGAACACAGAGTCAAGTTTTAATACAACAGGATGAGAACAAAGTAACAGAACAAGAAAAATGAAGCTTCTAGAAGACTTAATTAGGCCAATATCCATTAAGTGAGTAGGGCTGGAGGAAACCAAACAGATCTGGAGTGTAGGTTTAGAAATAAACATTGTGGCCAAAGGGCCCCAATTTAAAGGGGAAACAAGAAAAACAATGAGGAGAGTGTCAGCAACTTCATGGAATTATGGCAAGAAATTAAGAAAATTTTACCATCTGTATTTCTTTTTTAATTTCCTGGTTAAAAAAATAAACTAGATTATCTGTTAGGTAAACAAAGAAGACACAACATTGGAAGAAAATGCAGGAGCTGCTCTACATTTATAAACTAAAATGCTGGAAATTCAGAGCTCAAATTGAACTGAGATACTTAACACTGTGTAGAGGAAGCATGAGCATGCCGGATTCCCAAGGGTGCTCCCGAAGTAAGGATCAAAGGAATTTAAAGAATACACCAAAATTCCTAAAGAATGAAAGTCAATTCAAAGCCATGCATTTATCAACCTTAAGAGTAACACCAGACTTTGGGCAGGGTGCAGAAACATTTTATGAAAGAAAGGGGAGATAGAAAGACCTGAAGGGAACAGGAGCTCTACAAGGAGAGCAACAGAAACAAAAAATCTGGGCACAGTGGTCTTTCCTGAGACTGAAACTCCAAACAAGGACCATGCGTGGAGATAACCTAGAACCCCTGCACAGAAGTAGTCCATGGCAGCTCAGTGTACAAGAGGGTTTCCCACTAATAGGAACAAGGACCTTCTCTGACATGAACTGATGGGCTGGCTATTTGATCACCTACACCTAGCGGGAAGCAGCACTACCAGTCTACAGAGGAAGACAATAAAGCCAGTCCTGATGACACCTGATAGACTAGGATCAGATGGAAGGGGAGGAGGATGTCCCCTATCATTGGACTGGGGGAGGAGCATAGGAGAAGAGGAAGGGAGGGTGGGTTTGGGAAGGGATGGGTTAGGGGCTACAGCTGGGATACAAAGTGAATAAACTATAAATAATAAAAATTAAAAAATAAAATAAAAAAAAAAACAAACAAAAAAAGAGTAGCACAAATGAACCACGCATGGTGGCACATGTCTTTAGTCCCAAGAATAAAGGCAGAGGCAGGTGGATCTTAGTGAGTTAGAGGCCAGGGTGGTGCAGGACAGCCATGGATGTACAATGAAACCCTGTTTCAGGAAGAAAAAAAAATGTAGGACAAATAAATCCAAGGGGTTCATAATGACTTGAATGAGTACACTTGAGCACACTATTTATTCTACAACACTGCATGTGACTGTTCAGCAAATTAGTACCTAGCTTAGAAAATGAGTTTCTATTTTAAAATATGCTGTGTTTTATTACTTTTAAGTAATGCTGAGAGATTACATATAAGATAATGGATTATGCCTTGGTTTTCACCCACAGGATTTGTTTTCAGGATGAATTAGTCTTCTGGTAGTATACTGTAGAATGTTTTTTAAATGGAAAGTGAGTCAGGAAATGACAACTGACACATTTTGACACCCATTGATCTTACAAAAACCTCAATAGGCACATGGCTCATCTTGAAAACATGTTGGGGAACAATAGGTATTTTTCTGTTAAAAGCATTATACATTCATAAATCACAAACTAAAACTTGTTGAAATCTCAGGAACTCTCTAATTTTAGTAGAATTTTAAACTTCTATTGCATTGATGATTCTATTGCTTTCTCTGCAAAATCCCACTATTGTCTTCTGTTCCTTGCAGTTCCTGTCTGTAGGAATAACAGGGGTGGCAGAGAAAAAAAAAAAAAAACATCTGAGGAGCCAGAGAAGTTTAAATTCTGGTCTTCCTTTTGCAAAATAATAATAATAATCATGATATCAGAAAGTTTATAGCTTCTTACCTTGGTTTTGTTTAAAATGTGTGACTAGTAATAATTTGCTTGTTAAAAGATTATTACGAAGATTAAATGAAATAATGAATGTAAATGCTAACTTGTGTTAATATTAATCAGTATAATTTTATTACTGTGCTTTAATTGAAGTATGGTTAACATTCAGCAGCATATGTAAATCTTAACAGTGTATCTTCATGCATGTTAGCATAAGATCATGGAGCTACCATCAAAATCAGAAATTAGATCTACTTCATCTCCACACATAAAGAATTTTCCTTTGTCTTCATTCTCTCAAAATAGCACCATCTAAAATGTCTATTTTCTTGTCAAAACTTTGCCTGTTTAGTCTTATTTTATTATTTGTTTTCTATGCTTAAATATCATTTCACTCAAATATCAAAATGTACCCTATCATTAGTTGTATAAAGGGCTTGAAATTTGAGCACCAACAAAGCCACTAAGAGTCTTTATTTGCTTTTAGTTTGAATTTTTAACACAGAAGACCTACAGTTGATGCTTCTAGAAAATTATATGTGCCATAACCATCATACATAAAGATTCCTTTATTTCTTTTATAATTTTAGAGATGAGAATAAGTCTACATACATCAGAGAACAAATTTTCACAGAATTATTGTATGATTAATAAATATTACTTTCTTCTTCATCACATCTAACTTGCAGAGTGTGTATTGTTATTATTTGGGCACAGAAAGACAGAACCTTCTGTGTCTTCATGGCTTTTGTCACTGCAAATAACAGCCAGTGAAGTCTGTAAGTCCTCTAACTATAGCATCTTCCGTGCAATGTCAACAGGCTGCTTCCTTTGCCTAATTTATCTTTAGACTTAATTATTTTAATAGTTCTCATACAATTAATGTTGAAAACTTCCTTGTTTCTGATTACCTTATTCATATTGTTCCTAACCTTTAGGTGACAAAATGATTGGCATCTAATTTACTAAATCCATTGACTCCCTTGGATAGATTCTTACAAAAGGTGAAGCCCTATGTCAATCTAACAAGAATCCTGACTCTACATTGTATTCGGTAGTGTCATAAGAGCAACATGCTTAGTGTATGAAATCAGTAGTGACAGCTGACAGAGAGGTGGTGTACGGAAATAATTAAAATTGCCCTGGACCATTTTATTTGTCTAGATAATGTGATCTGACTCAGCTGCCTCTCTGTCCTCCCGTCCAGCATTTCTAAGACAATGAAGCATTGATCGTGCTGTGATGCTTTAGTGGATACATCTTACAGTCAGTGACAGCAGCTCCCCAGACTCATCAATATCATAAAAAGCTTTTATAAATATCCAGTAGATCTAGTTTTTCCTTTATTTTACAACTGCAAAATTTGAAGTCACTTCTATAAACTGGATGTAATATATTGACTTGTTTATATGTAGCCAGTAATTTTGAACTTTGATTTAGAAGCTAAAGAGAATATGACCTGAATTTCAGAGACATTTGAGTCAAAGTTCTCTATATAGTAGTTGAACAAGTCCTGTGCTACTCCTATTGTAGATTCAACATTATCAGTATATATATATATATATATATATGTATGTATGTATATAGGATATATATATATATCCTATATACATTGTAATTAAGTCCTGATAAGAAAAAATTATGCACAAAAATTAGGCACAAAATGATATGTCAAGATAAATACCTTGTGCTTAATGTGGTACTTGTTTTCTATCAGCCTCTCTGACACTGCACTCCCTCTACTGAAGTATCTGCACAGTGAAAAAAGCAACAATTCTTCAGATTTGGCCAAAGAAAAGATCTGAGAAGTTGCAGCCATCACTTTAACAGAGTCAGATCCAGCCATTGTAGCCTGCTCTAGCAGCCTCCAGAAAGAGATGAGGAAGGTATCATGAAATCAAACCAAGGAAGTAGGGGTTAGAGCCCCTTGGGATGTTTAAAGTCCTAACTGGTAGGAATGGAAATGGAGAATTTTTAGGCTCACTTGTTAATGATGTACTTGGATGGATATGTGTAAGAAAAAAAATGAGTAAGTCACGTGACTAAGTATGACATTAAAAAAGATTGTCTAAAGGTTTACAATCTTCTAAGACTTAGATAGTGTACATACCTAGAGTGCCTTCAAAGCACAAAAACCTGTTTTTGACTACTATTTTGATCAGTTTTAAGTTCACAGCACAATTATCTGAAAAGTTGAGTTTCCATGCATTCCAGAATCTAATATACACACTCTCCCTCCATAACTACAGTCAGTACACAAATGCCTTTTTTATCACTTATGAACCTCATTCTCACCTAAAGACCACAGTGTGTAATGGGCTCACGTGGGCTGTCCATTCTATGTACTTATTTTTTTTTTTTACTAAAGATTTAATTTATTGTTTTAATTTCTGAATTAGATATTTTAGTGTTATGCAAATATTGATCACAACAACTTGTGGTGCTAATGACATTAAAATATGTTTGTTTTGCCCAACTAAATTTTATCTTGTGTTGTTTAATATTTGGGCTTTAAGGAATATTGGGAAAACTGAACTGAAATTTGGAAGTATTTCTTCATGTACCTGCAAGTGCCAGGACAGTCAGATTCAGTCACAGCAGGTTGCGATAAGGAATTAGATTCTGTTTCTGTGATTCAGCAACAGTCTCTTCTGTTGGTGTCTGATAAGTGGGCCAAGAACAGAAATGGACCAAGATTGATTTCTAAATTTTGAGTGCCCATTCCAGTATTCCTCTGTGGTCTTCATTCTCCAGAGCATTGATGAAGTTTTAAAAAATTATTAAAGGTTCATTTTCAACAATATTGGTATAAAAACAATATGTCTTTAAGATATTAATTAGTGTATCCTTTTATTAAGAGTTTTATTTAATATATTTTAAATTAATATATAATCACATCATTTTCTTCATTCCTTTCCTTTCCTTCACCTCCTCCCATGCCATTTCTCTCCAGTCTTAGTGTGTTTCCCCACTGTCTCTCTATCAAATGGATGGCCTCTTTTGCTTTGACTATTATTTTTACATATATATGTGCACATGTATGAATACAATATACTGTATCCATTTTTCTTGTGTGTGTATCATAATTACAGGGCTGTACTTTGTATCAAAAATCAGTTAGGGGGTTGAGCCTATGGAGGTTGTCTCCCTCCTCAGTTCTCATTATTTGCCTGTACCTCCTTGTCTAGGGGTGGGACTCCTTGAGATTTACTTCCTTCTTCTGTAGCATGATTATTGATATTGTCATTGTTTAGGTCTTGTTTAGACATCCTTTTCTAGGAACACACAGTCTCACAGCACACTTCCTGGTCCTCCCACACTTACAAACCTCTTGCCCCCTATTCAAGATGTTCCCTGAGCCTTATTAGGTGCAAGTGCTAGATTGAAGATGTCCTTGGGCCTGGGATCCCCATCAGGTTGCGACTGGGTTCTGCATTATCCAGTGATCATCGCATTGTGTCCAGTTGTGTGTGTGTATGTGTGTGTGTTTGTAATGGTCTCTATTTGCTATTAAAAGAGACTTCTTGATGAGAAATGGGAGCCATACTTTATATCTGAAGATTTTGACCTGGAAACCCATGGTAGCTCAGTAACCAATTGGTTTTCCCTAGTAAGGGGAACAGGGACTATTTCTGACAGGAAACCCTAGATGGAAGAGAACATGGTGGCATTTGTCTTTCTTAATCTGGATTATCTCGTACAATATAATCTTTTTAAGTTCTATGCATTTACCTGAAATTTTCATTTATTTTCTTTATAAATTAATAGTATACTAGTTTGTATATGTACCATATTTTCATTATTCACTATTTGATGTCATTTTGTCGATTTTTATATTCTCTATTGAGAACTCTCTGTTTTGAACCATTTCTTAATTATGTCATTTTTAGACTCTTTATTTTTTGTTTTTTGAGTTCTTTGTATATTGTGGATGTTAAACTTCTATCAGATGTATAGCAGGAAAAGATTGTCTCCTACTCTGTGGGTATCCTCTTAATTCAATTGATATTTTATATTTTAAAATATTTTTTATTTATTGCCCTCTTATACATTATATATAAACAGCAGTTTTCACCTATCTTCCACTTCTCCCCTCTTCTCAAGATCCACTCTTCCTCTTCCTCTCTCTTCAGAAAAGAGTCAGCCTCTAACGGACATCAACCTAGCAGTATATCAAGTTACAATAAGGCTAGGCACAAACTCATGTCAGGACTGGATGAGACAATCCAGTAGGATGAAAAGGGTCCCAAGACCAAGCAAAGGAGTTCAGAGACACCCAGACACCCTCCTACTCCCACTCTTAGGAGCCTCATAAGAACTCCAAGCTACACAATTGTAACATCTATGCAGTAGACCAAGCTCCATGACTGTCACTTCAGTCTCCGTGAGCCTTTGTGAGCCTTTCTAAGTTGATATCCTGGGCCCTGTTCTTGTGGTGTCCTCAATTCCTCTGACTCCTATAATCCTTCTTTCCCCCTAACCCTTACAATATAATAAATTTTGTTGGTTTCAGTTGTAATATTTCCACGTTCAATTCTGATTCTATCCATTTGGGTCACGACTTTCTTTCTTTCTTTTGGTTAGCTGGACCAATGCTCTGTTGATCATGTTTACCTTCCCATGGTACCAGTTTTAAATTCATGGATTCCATGCCGTTTTCTGTTCTGTGTTTCTACTTCATAATTTTCTGCTTTGAGTTTTATTACTTATTATTTTCTACTGCATTTGGGTTAGCTTTATTTTTGTTTCTCCAAATTCTTGCATGCACCATTAAGCCATTTATTTGTGTATTTTTTTTTAAATATAAACACACCGGGATGTAAATTTTCATCTTTAACTTGCATTTATTCTGTCTCAGAAGTTTTGTGTGCTGTGTTTTAATTTTGGTTTATATCCATGAATTTGTATCATTTCTTTTTTGAGTTCTTCTTTGATCAATTTATCATCTAATAATGAGTTGTTTAATATTCATGAATTTATCCACTTATTAGAATTTTAGTTTGGTTTTTTGTTTGTTTGTTTGCTTGTTTGTTTGTTTGTTTGTTTGTTTGTTTTGGTCTGGTTTGGGTTTTTGGTTTTGTTGAACAATGGTTAAACAATATGCATGAAAGTATCTCAATTTTTATAAATTGGTTAAGGTTTGTTTTTGTGTCCCAAACTGTGGTCTATATTAGAGAATCCTCCAGGTCCATGTAAGATGTAAGATGTCATTTCATTTAACTTCCAAATTTCTCTTTTCAACTTTTTTTCAGATTACCTTATCTATTAAAGAAAATGGGGTGTAAAAATCAATTGCTATTATTAGGATGGTGTTAAAATATATCTTTAATCCCAAAAATATGCTTCCTATGAAATTAGGTTTACCATAATTTGCTGAATGTATGTTTAGAATTATAATTAATTCTCACATATATTAGAATGAAGTATCTATCTTTGTTCCTTCTAATTAGCTTTAGTTTTAAATCTACTTTGTCAGCTATTAAAAGGCCAATGTCTATTTTCTTTTCATGTTTACACTGTCTTGGGGTATTTTTCTTTAATCTTTTACTTTGAAGCAGTATCTATCTTCAAAACATAGAGAAATTACTTTTTTTAATTTATTTATTGTTTTATAAATTACAGTTTATTCACTTTGTATCTGAGCTGTAGCCCCCTCCCTAGTCCCCTCACAATCCTACCCTCTCTCCTTCCTCTCCTCCCATGTCCCTCTAATCCTAGTCTATCAGTTCATATCAGGACAGGCTGTATTGTCTTCTTCTGTGACCTGGTAACGTTGCACCCCACACAAAGGGAGATGATCAAAGAGCAGGCCATTGAATTCATGTCAGAGACAGTCCCTGTTCCCATTACTAGGCAACCTACTTGGACACTGAGCTGCCATGGGCTACATCTGTACATAGGTTCTAGGTTATTCCATGAATGGTACTTGGTTGGTGTATCAGTCTCAGAAAGGAACCTGTACCCAGATTTTTTTTCTCTCCTTATGGAGCTCCTGTCCACTCCAGATCTTTCTATATCTCCCTTCTTTTATGAGATTCCCTGCTCAAGATGCTCAATCCTCATTCAGAAAGGCAAGTGGGATGGATATCAGAAGAGGAAGAGAACAGGGAACAGGACAGAAGCCTACCACAGAGGGACTATAAGTATTGCAGAGTATCATTAGGAATCATTTCATTGACTTTTTTTTCTTTTTCAGTTGTGTTTGGTTCTGTCCTAGGTCTCTGGGATATCCATTCTCTGGTTCCTATCCTTCAAGGAAGTGTCAGGGGCGGACTTCCATTCATAACATGGATCTCAAGGTGGACCAGTTATTACTCGGTCATTGCCACAAGGTATGTGGCACCTTTACCCCAGAAAATCTTATAGGCAGGACAAATGCAGATTGAAGGTTTGGTGGCTGGGTTAGTGTCCCAGTCCCTCCACTGGAAGCCTTACCTGATTACAAAGGATGGCCTCTTCAGGATCCATATACTTTATTACTAGGAGTTTTTGCTAGGTTCACCCTTGTAGATTCCTCAGAGTTTCCAATGCATCAGGTTTCTACCTCATACTGAACTCCAGTCATCTCTTTCAATACTCTCTCCCCACCTACTCCCTCCTGTTTCCATCCCCACCCTATCTCAGTCCACCTGCCACATCTATTCTATTCTATTTCCTTTGGAGATTTGTACATCTTCCCATTAGACAAACATGGTATGTATTCACTTAGAAGTGGGTATTAGCTGTAAAGAATAATCATGCTAAAATTTGCAAAACCAGAGAGGCTAAGTAACAAAGTGAAAATAAAAATTTTAAAGCTATTTGTATTATGGAAACTCTTTCTTCTTTCACTGTTGCAGACAGTTTTGCTGAGTAGAGTAGTCCAGGTTTTTGGTCATGTTGTTTTAGAACTTAGAAAGCAATGCTCTGAGTTCTACTGGCTTTCAAATTTTCCATTGAGAAATCAGCTGCTATTTCAGTAAATTTTTCACTTTATATAACTTTTGTTTTGTTTTTCTCATGTATATTTTAATTCTCTATATCACTCTGTGTATAATATACCACTGGAAGTTTCTTTTCTGATCTACCTATTAGATGTTCTGTGTGCTTCTTGTATCTGTAGAGGTATGTCTTTTCTTAGTTTGTAAATGTTTCATTTTATGATCCTGTTGAAGATATAACCTATACTATTGATCTGGGATTCTTTTCCAACATCTATTTCTATAATTCAAAGATATTCTAGCAGTGTATCAAAGCAGATGCTGAGACTCATAAGCAAACCTTGGGCAGAGTGCAGGAAATCATATGAAAGAAGGGAGATTTAGTAAGACCTGGAGAGGAAAGGAGTTCCACAAGCACCAAATATATCTGGACCCAGGGGTCTTTTCTGAGATTGATTCTCCATCCAAGGACCATACTTCGATATAACCTAGAACCCCTGCTCAGACATAGCCCATGGCAGCTCAGTATGCATATAGGTTTCCCTAGTAAGGGGAACAGGGACTGTCTCTGACATGAATTCAGTGGATGGCTCTTTGACCCCTGCCCCCTGAGGGAGAAGCAGCCTTGCTAGGCCACAGAGCAGAACACTGCAGCCAGTCCTAATGAGACCTGATAAGCTAGGGTCAAATAGAAGGGGAGGAGGATCTCCCCTATCAGTGGACTTGAGGAGGGGAATGGGAGAAGATGAGGGAGGGAGGGTAGGATTGGGAGGGGATGAGGGAGGGGGATACTGCTGGGATACATAGTAAATATACTGTAATTAACATAAAAAATAAAAATTTTAAAAAGATTTCATCTTCTCATCATGTCCCAAAATGTCTGCATGTTTCTTTCATCTGAATTTAAAATAGAGCTGATTCACAAACATCAATACAAATTTTACCACAAAAATTTCAATTAAAATTATTTTTAATTTTAAACATGTGATTACATTTATGTCATCTTCCTTCTTCTTTTCTTTTTTCTGATGCCTCCTGTGACCCCACTTCCCTTCACTCCCTCTCAAATTCATGCTCTCTTTTTCCTTTCATCACTATTAATTTATATTTTTTATATTTCACTTTAATTATTTCATATATATCTGTGTGTCACATATGTATGACAATATACGTATATGAATAAATATATAAATACAACCTGCTGAGTGTGAGTCCATTTAGTATTGCTTTTGTGCCTATGATTTTAGGGATGAATCCTTGGTTTTAGGCATCAATTAACGAGAGGCCTCAACTTCCGAAGACTGATTCTCTTTCTCTCTGAAGTCATTAAATGTTAGTAGCTTTGTAACTAGGATAAGTCCTTGCAAGATTTCCTCAGCCATGTTGGCATGTCAACCAGGGTTATCATTGTGCTCCTATTTAGGTGACCATATTATTGAGCTTTCATGGCTGTATTTTCTTGTCACATATGGAAGACACGATCTTTCTTCAGATTTCTTGCTACTCTGGCTTTTACAATATTTATGCACTCTCTTCTGAGATGTTCCCTGAAGCCTTAAGTATAGGACTTGTGTTGCAGATCTATCAGTTTTGGCTGGAAAACCAATCATCAGTTAATCTGTGAATTCTGACCAGTTGTGGATTTCTGTGATGTTTTATATCTGCTGCAAAAAGAAGCTTCTTTGCTGTTAAGTTGGAGCTACACTTATCAGTATTAATATCATACAGGCTGAAAATACTGTTAGGGTTTATATTGGTGTGGCAAAGTGGCAATAGTGTGGTTTCCTATAGGCTCCATGGCCTCTAACTACCAGCCATGAGTAGTTAGCACAATTTTCCTCCTGTTAAGTGGACTTTTAGTCCAATTAAACAACTGTTGATTTTATTATCAAATGTTTCATCATTTCTGAGTGACTATTTTAACTTAGTTTAATGATCTTGTATATAATTTGTTACATCTTTCTTTCTTTCTTTCAGTTCTAAGATCTAAAAGAAAATTTTTGTAAGCTTGAAGAGAGCTTTATATGTCAACTATACTTTCAATTTAATTAAGTCTGTGTTTTTTATTGGAACAATTTTGTCATTTACCTTCCATGATCAATAACTCAAACATAATAATCAAGACTACTGTTAGCATCAAAGTGTGATTTCAGAATGGTAACTAAACTACTCACCATATCCTTAACCATAAATGGAATTTTTCAAATTGTATTCATGGACCTTTGAATGGATCCATTTAACTCCCAACAAAATCAATAATGTCGTCATTGTCTGAGTACAGATAGGAGTAAATTTTATAACTGGTATTTTCTGTGCAGTTGCTAGAAAAATTATATGGTAGAAAAATAAATCTTAGAAAGTTTTAGCATCAAACATTGTCCTTGCTTTTGTTTTTGCTCATGAAAATAAAACTTTATATTTGTAGTAGTTTATGGTGTGATAATCTTCCCAAGTCACCAGTTAAATTTTATTTTATCATAAAATTCATATAAAACATATGTATGTATGACCCATCTGTCTAGCATTGCTATTATTTTCAACAGAATTTTTTTCATTATATTTACTCTTATTTACAACTGTAGTTCCTTGGAAGTAGTTTGTGTTATTATGGGATATGAAATAGAATAATTAAGCTTTACTTTCCAATTTGACATGGATTCAATCTGCTTAAAATGTCTTCTCCAAAGATCCATGAACATTATTACCATTACTTACCAGTCAAGTCTATTTTATTCCACTTGAATTGCATACAACAATGTTTAGGATATTAATTGAATGTTTTAGTGCTACATGCAGAAAGAAATTAAATATGTTGAATAAATTTGTAGCACTTACATAATTAGCATAGAGATACTAAGTACCTCTTAATTGTGTCCAGAATTCAGAGTTCCTAAATATAAACAATGCGATCTAGGCCTAGGACAATATTTCACTCATAAAAGTACATGCCATGCAAGCATGAAATCTGAATTTAATTCCTGTACTCATGTGTAAAAGCTAGACTTTGAAGTTTAAGTAATCACTGTGGAAGGAAAGCTAAGGCAGAAGGATCTTCAAGTTGGCAAACCAGACAGTGTACATTAATTTACGTTCAGTGAAAAACCTTGTTTTTCAAAAAATAATGGGAAGAACAATTAAAGGGGATACTTAGTTTCTTACTAGTATATACTATTTTTTAACTATTTGTTTCAATTATATTTTAGTTGGGCTTTTGTTGTATAACAATAAACCTCCCATAATTTTAGAATCTAAAACATTATAGAGTCTTCATACTTATCACGAGGGATGTAAATTAGTAGCACAATCATGAAGGATTCCTCCAAAGTATTTATAAGATATACTCTTCAATCTGGCAACTTCACACATAGAGATGCTCATAGAAAAATACCAAATACATGATGATATGGCCAATGTGCACTCCACACCAATGGGAAATGGTGCTGTGAATGGAATGGCCTAGGGACATTATGTGAAGGAACACAAGTGTTTTACCATCTGCAGGAAAATTCAAGGCAGGTAAAGCCAGTCTGTGATTGTGAGAACTGTCAGGGAACAAGCAGGAGCTTTGGTGGTTCTATCTCATCTGCTCATCTGGGAAGTAGTTACACTGGTTTGTTCCCTTGAATATTAGTCAGACTGTCCATCTATGATTGATACTACCCATATTTATATAAAATATTATTACACATCAGAAAAATAGTATTGTTATTGAGAAGTAAAAGTTTATGTAAGTAAAAATAAATTATAGAAGGTTGTAGATTTGTGCTGTCATCATATTTTATAATATTTATCTAAAGCAAATTCATAAGATTAAACTTTAGTGTTTCATATGATAATGTGGTGGTTTTGATGACTGGCCCCTGCATGTTCATGTTTGAATACTTGGTCCCTGTTTGTTAGAGTAGTTTGTGCAAGATGAGGAAGTACAACCTTGGAGGAGGTGGTAGGCTTGGAGGTTTCAGAAAACTCAGGCCATTCCTCGAGTGCAATATCTTAACCTAGTGGATCAAGATGTGAGGACTCTACTGTTGCTACCTCTGTGCCTTTTCTCTATCATCAAGGACTCTTACTCTCTGAAACCTTAGCACAATGTATTGTTTTCTTTTATAAGCTGCCTTGGTCATGGTATCTTATCATTGCAATGGGAAAATAACTAAGACAGATAGCCACCCAGGTAGTTAACAGTGCAAACCTCATCAATCTGAGAGAGACTTGATGGGTTTGTTCATTATCAAAACAATTTACCCACACTTAATAAAAATTCAAAATTATTAGAGTCAGTTGAAGCAAGCAAAATCATAATAACTGGATAAGCCCTAAAGGTTTTAGGAACAAACACATGCACACACAATGTAAATGTTATGTTTCTATTATTGTTGGACTCTATTAATTCTTGGTAACCTTTAGAATAGCCCCAGATAGGGTCTCATTCTAAATCTGTGACAACCAGTTATTACAGAGAAAATCGTCAAATACAACTAGAGAGCCTCCAAAGGCAGAGGTGTGTATTCTTCCTGAACTACCTAGTCTCATTTTAAAAGCACATGTGTATTGAGATCATTTGGTTATTATGACATCACTGTATGGTATTTATTACATCATCACTGTCAATATCACAAGTTAGTAACATAATTTTGTTACAATGATCAAGTGTCAGGATTGAGTAATACGTGCATTCAGAAGAGTATGAGAGACCCTCGCGTGAATATCAGTTCTTTCTTTTAATAATAATTCTCATGGACAACTTTGAACACCACACCACTTACCTTTGAAACCAAGATGAGACAAAGTCACTCATAATTGAGATGAAAAGTACAAGTGTACATAAACAAACGGTCTGAGATTTAAAAGCTTAACATGCTGTCACTTCCCCCTGGAGTTAGAGAACACACCAGCTCTATTGACTGAGCTAGTCTCAATTTAATTTCAACATAGATTAATTACTAATAGTTCTTTACCTTTAAGAAGTCCATGTTGGTAAGATGAATTGGTCTACATTTATCTCAGTTATCCATAAACAACTGCTGTTAATCTTAGCATAATGTCTGCATAAACCCAAACTACGCTTTGTTTGTCAAAGGCCCTACAAAGCTGAGGCCACCATGATAAAGTACTAATTATTTACCATGAAGTTATTTGGCTCAGGAGATAAAATAAAAGCTGTTAAGTATAGTAGTTCTAAATTTGAATACAACCCCTTCAGTAAACCATGGACTGGGACCATAACTTCACCCTGAGGCCAGTCTGAGTATAAATAATCCTTTTCTTGTATAGCTCAGAAATAATAGCATGAAGGCTGATAGAAAATTATCAACTAAGCCAGGGGTGATAGCACATACCTGTAATCCCAGCTGAGGCAGAGGCAGGCAGATCTCTGTGAGTTCAAGGCCAGCTTGATCTGCAAAATGAGTCCAGGACAGCTAGGCTACACAGAGAAAACTTGTCTAAAAAAAAAAAAAAAAAAATCAGTGACTCTAATTACTTACTCTATTTCTTTTATAAAATGGCAACATGTCATCAACACTTTGAATTTTTTACGAGTAAACTAACATTTAAATTGATACATTATTCCAAAGGCTGTGTGTGAACACAGTTATAAATCTGAGGTAGCATATCTATTAACAATGACCATCTTATAAAGATGATACAGATACATAAACTGAAGTAAACTTTACTGACATAACCTCTATTTTCAGTTGTCTCTTAACATATCACTTTATTCATTTTCTCTAGATGTTGATTATTCAATTGTTCTATATATTCTCTTACTTGTTACCTATGTTCTCCAAATGAACAAGACACTGGCTTGACTGATGAGTTAAAATGTTAAAAAATTGGCAGAAGAGATGAAAACATTCCTAAGTTAATTATTACTTTTCTCAAAATCCCATAACAGAAATACAGTCAGAAGAGTTTGTACATCTTAAGAGATGATCATGGACTGAGGAATGCTGTTATAGTGGCTTCCTTCATGTAGCGTTAAGGAACTACTGTGACTCTGGACTATTTCTCATCGAAAGAAGAGAGTTTGAAAGTTTAGGTGTTCTTTTACCATTTAAGACTCAATTTCAGTTCCATTATTCATAAATGGCATGGTTGACATATAGTTAAATATACCGCCTTTATTTTTTATTTTACCATGTTTCTGTATAGTAGTTCACATAAATGATAACTTTTTCAGATATTTGTTTGCTTGCTTGCTTGCTTGCTTGAAAATTGTATTCAGGGCTGTGTGCATGCTTGGTAAATATACTCCCACTGAGTTATATCTCCAGTCCAGAAACTACAATTTTAGAATGTTAAATTGCCACAATGAAGATTGCAGTATGCATATCATGATGTCTACTTTTGGGGCACACAATATCTGAGTGTGAATCCAGCAGAGAAAATCGGGACTTGGAGAATAAGAGGAAGAATGAGGGAAAGGCTAACAGTGAATCCTGATACCGCTGGCTGACCCAGGGAACTATTCCATATGAAGTTGGCTAGAATCCAAATTTATAACCAATGCTTCTACGTGGACTATTTCAATTATATATCTGGCACAGATATGTAGGCTCTGTTGCTATACAGATGTGTGCAGAAATAAGACTATGCAGGACTCACAGCTACTGAGTACTACTGACAGTGATTTATAATATGGTACTTGGGGGAGGGGATGATCATTTTCCATATGAAATATATTGAGTATCAGATTCAGTGAAATGCAGGTTTTGTGTTATTATAGTTCTTGCTTATCTTATTTAGACATTGAAGAAGTAAAATGGAAAATATAAACTTTATATTAGAGTATTTAGAAAATAAGTTAAGAAAACACATGGCATGACTTGAGTAAAGTACTGAAGCCCTGATTGTTTTAGCAGGGAAATATGGATCCTTTTATCAGCAATCTAAAATGGAAAATCTGTATTTCATCTACATTGTCTAGTCTCTTTCCTGTCTACATAACTAAGATGCACAAGTAGGCGAAAAACCCACCTGTAATGTTATAGTTCCAAGACTGTAAGGTAATTATGAGTCTTTAGGTTTCCAAGGCAAACTGAGCATGGGGTGAGATACCTTGCAAGAGTGCATAAAATGATCTCTAACACCCACTTCACATGAAAGCTGAGCACAGATAGTTTACTCAACTTCAGCAATCATCATTTTTGGTTCTTTTCTCTTTTTTATATTAATTACAGTTTAGTCACTTTTTATCCCAGCTGTAGCCCCCTCCCTCAGTCCCTCCCAATTCCACCCTTCTTTTCATCTGCACTCATGTCCCTCTCCAAGTATACTGATAGGGGAGGTCCTCCTCCCCTTCCATCTGACCCTAGCATATCAGGTCTCATCAGGACTAGCTGTATTGCCTTCCTCTGTGGTCTGACAAGGCTGTTCCTCCCTCAGGGGAGAGGGTGATCAAAGAGCAGGCCAATCAGTTCATGTCAGAAAGAGTCCCTATTCCCCTTACTAGGACACCCACTTGGAGACTGAGCTGTCATAGGCTACATCTGAGCAGGGGTTCTGGGTTATATCCATGAATGGTCCTTGGTTGGAGTATCAGTCTCTGAAAAGACCCCTGTGCCCAGATATTTTGGTTCTGTTGCTCTCCTTGTAGAGCTCATGTCCCCCTCCAGGCCTTACTAACTCTTCCTTCTTTCCTAAGATTCCCTGCACTCAGCCCAAAGTTTGGTTATGACACTCAGCATCTTCCTTACTAAAATTTGTACACCTAAAGAGGCTAAGCAGGAAGGAGGAACCTGGGTAAGATAATCAATCCTCATTCAGAAAGATAAATGGGATGGGCATTGGAAGAAGGAGAAACCAAGAAACAGGACAGGAGCCTACCACAAGAGGGCCTCTGAAAGACCCTACCCAGCAGTATAGGAATCATCATTTTAATTAATATGAAAATGCACCATTTTTTTCCCTAAAAGGCCATGGGACCTTACAGAGGGCTCCATAGTGAGCAACCAAACTTGGCTACAAGAAGGGTGTGAGGTTTATACTGGGTAAAGGTTAGGTAAGGATTCATTATCATGATCATGTATAATTTAATTATAAATGTAGCATGTGCTTCTGTAATTGAAGTAATTCAATAGGATAGCAGTTTAATTAAATCTAAGAACAGATCGCTATGACTGTCAGTATATCACACAAGCACACAAAATAGTTGATGTGTGTGTATATTATGAATGGAGTTTTCTGGTAATTGTATATAATTTTCGTTTATGGGAAACAGGATTTTAGAAGTAACATTATAGTAAGAAAATATCATTAGAGTGTAAATCTCAAGACATTCTTGCCCTTTTAAGACATAAATTATGACAGTTTAAATGCTTAACACTTAAAATCTGACTGCCATACTGCTACCTGAATGAAATGCATTTTGCATGAAATATAGCTTACATATGCTATCATGCAGTCTAACAAAACAGTAGCTCAGATGCACTGACTTGTTCAGAACAAGTACAGGAAAGCAATTCATTTTCTATAATTAAATGTAAAAAAGTAGAAACTAATAAGATTAGAAATCTTGATAAGAAATACAGGACCTATGAATAAAGACAATTATAAAACAGCAGATTTGACATTTTTTATTGTAGTTCACTTCTCTGAAAGGAAAAATTCTTTAATATTCATTTCAGGTAATCTTCATTCTTTTTCTTTGACATGAGAAGAGTATTGATTTAGGTAAAATGTCAACAATTTTATCATTTGAAATTGAGGTCATCAGAATCTGCTACGTTGTCAATGGAATATGATAATCCTATATGTTGGCTGCTATATGAGAAATGCCCCAGCTGCCATAACCACCATAATAGTCCATCCCCAAAGATGCCTCCTTGTTTTCTTTGGTTTTTATGAGGATAAATATAATATGGATGCACTTCCATACACCCACAAGTAGAGGCAACTTACAAATTAAAATATTTATTGTGAAGACATATTGATTTCCAAATACAAGAGCAGACAGGATCAAAAGCATAGAGACACCAAAAAAAAATACTTAATGCTTTGAATATAGCAGATATTTAAATCTTGTGTCAGACCATGAAACTTACACAGAACTATCTGGTATATGCCATAGACATGGCTGGAACACCCATTGGAATACCTGTTTATTTAAATAATAAAAAAGAGTATATGTTAGCCCAAGCACAGTCTAAGTGTGCGTCCTTCCATCCATTTGTGAAGGAGGAGTTGGCTTCTTCATATTATTCAACTTTGCCTACTCATAAAATTCGCCTCATGAACTAGCTTGCCTTTGACAGATAATGGCAGCTTCTCATTGATTCCTGTCTCCCTAAATGAATGATACATTGGGCTAACATAGCATTTATTTTTCTTTTGAATAGCAAACCAATCTATCTGATGATTTACTAGAGTAGACAAGAAAGCAGCTGCATCTGCTCTTCTTTGATTAGAAGTTTTGACATATCCTTTTACCTCAAAATAAAATCAAATTTATGGAGGACAGCACCCTTAATTTTATATTTCTTACTATCCAAACTAACGTATACATTCTATTTCCACTATATAAAATAATGGAAACTAATTTTATTTTGGCATCTGTAATTAAGAATATTTTTTTCATTTTTTTTTTGAATTTTATTTTTTTCTTATCAGTTACATTTTATTAACTCTGTATCCCAGCCGTGTCCAGATCCCTCATTCCCTCCCAGTCCATCCCTCCCTCCCTCATCTCCACCCTGCCCCTTGCCAAGTCCACTGATAGGGGGGACCTCCTCCCCATTCATCTGATCCTGTTTTATCAGGTATCTTCAGGACTGGCTACAGAGTCCTCCTCTGTAGCCTAACAGGACTGCTCCTCCCTTGGGGGGTGGGGAGGCCAAAGAGCCAGTCATTGAGTTCCTGTTAGAAATAGTCCTTGTTCCCCTCACTATGGGAAACCAATTGGATACTGAGCTACCACAGGCTACATCTGAGCAGAGTTTCTAGGTTATATTCATACGTGGTCCTTGGTTGCATGTCAGTCTCAGAAAAGACCCTGTGCCCAGATATATTTGGTCCTTGTGGAGCTCCTATCCTTTCCTCATCAGACTAACTCCCCTTCTTTCTTATGACTCCCTGTACTCTGCCGAAGGTTTGGTCATGAGTCTTTGCTTTGAAAACACTGCTAGTTAGAGACTTTCAAATGTGTTCAATAGACTCCTGTCATATGTTCAATGCGCATCCCATCTATTTTTCTAAACGAGGATTGATAATCTTACCCCATGTCCACTCTCTTGATTATCTTTTTTAGGTGTATAGATTTCATTATGTTTATTATATCTTATAGGTCTATATAAGTGAGTATATACCATGTTTGTCTTTCTCCTTCTGGGATATTTCACTCAGGATGATCTTTTCTAGATCCCACCATTTGCCTGAAAATTTCATGATTTCCTCCTTTTTGATTGCTGAGTAGTATTCCATTGTGTAAAAATACCACAATTTCTGTACCCATTCCTCTGTTGATGGACATCTGGGTTGTTTCCAGGTTCTGGCTATTACAAATAAAGCTGCTATAAACATGGTTGAGCAAATATCCCTTTTGTGTACTTCAGCAAACTTTGGGTATATACCTAGCAGTGGTATAACTGGGTCTTCAGGAAGCACTATTCCTAATTGTCTTAGAAAGCACCAGATAGATTTCCAGAGTGGTTGTATCAGTTTACATTCCCACCAGCAGTGGAGGAGGGTTTCCCTTTCTCCACAACCTCTCTAGCATGTGTTGTCCCTTGAGTTTTTCATTTTGGCCATTCTGATGGGTGTAAGGTGATATCTCAGGATCGTTTTGATTTGCATTTCCCTGATGGCTAATGAGGTTGAGCATTTCTTTAAGTGCTTCTCTGCCATTCGATATTCCTCTGTCGAGAATTCTCTGTTTAGCTCTGTTCCCCATTTTTTAATTGGATTACTTGTTTTGCTGCTTTTCAGCTTCTTTAGTTCTTTGTATATACTCGATATTAGTCCTCTGTCAGATAAAGGGTTAGTGAAGATTCTCTCCCAATCTGTAGGCAGGCGTTTTGTTTTGATGACGGTGTCCTTTGCTATACAGAAGCTTTTCAGTTTCATGAGGTCCCATTTATTGATTGTTGCTCTTAGAGCCTGTGCTGTTGGTGTTCTGTTCAGGAAGTTGTCTCCTGTGCCAATGAGTTCTAGGCTGTTCCCCACTTTGTCTTCTAACAGATTTAGAGTATCTGGTGTTATGTCAAAGTCTTTGATCCACTTGGACTTTAGTTTTGTGCAGGGTGATAAATATAGATCTATTTTCATTTTTCTGCATGTGGACATCCAGTTGGACCAGCACCATTTGTTGAAGATGCTGTCTTTTTTCCATTGAATGGTTTTGGCTTCTTTGTCAAAAATCGAGTATTCATAGGTGTGTGGGTTTATTTCTGGGTCTTCTATGCGGTTCCATTGATCCTCCTTTCTGTTTTTATGCCAATACCATGCAGTTTTTATTACTATTGCTCTGTAGTACAACTTGAGATCGGGGATAGAGATACCTCCAGATGATCTGTTGTTGTACAGGATTGTTTTGGAGATTCTGGGTTTTTTGTTTCTCCATATGAAGCTGAGAATCTTTTTTTCAAGGTGTGTAAAGAATTGAGTTGGTATTTTGATGGGAATTGCATTGAATCTGTAGATTGCTTTTGGCAGGATGGCCATTTTCACAATGTTAATCCTACCAATCCATGAGCACGGGAGATCTTTCCATCTTCTGAGATCTTCTTCAATTTCTTTCTTCAGAGACTTGAAATTTTTCTCAGACAGGTCTTTCACTTGCTTGGTTAGTGTCACCCCAAGGTACTTTATGTTATTAGTGGCTATTGTGAAGGGTGTTGTTTCCCTAATTTCTTTCTCAGCCCTTTTGTCTTTGGTATACAGGAGGGCTTCTGATTTTTTTTGCGTTGATTTTGTATCCTGCCACTTTGCTGAAGGTGTTTATCAGCTGGAGGAGTTCTCTGGTTGAATTTTTGGGGTCGCTCATATATACTATCATATCATCTGCGAATAGTGACACTTTGACCTCTTCCTTTCCGATCTGTATCCCCTTGATCTCCATTAGTTGTCTTAATGCTCTGGCTAGGACTTCAAGTACTATGTTGAAGAGGTAGGGAGAGAGTGGGCAGCCTTGTCTTGTCCCTGATTTCAGTGGGATTGATTTAAGTTTCTCTCCATTGAGTTTGATGTTGGCTATAGGCTTGCTGTATATTGCCTTTACTATGTTTAGATATGTGCCTTGTATTCCTGATCTCTCCAAGACTTTAAACATGAATGGATGTTGGACTTTGTCAAATGATTTTTCAGGATCTAAGGAGATGATCATGTGGTTTTTTTCCTTCAGTTTGTTTATGTGGTGGATTACATTGATGGATTTCCATATGTTGAACCACCCTTGCATGCCTGGGATGAAGCCTACTTGGTCGTGGTGGATGATATCTTTGATGTGTTCTTGGATTCGGTTTGCAAGTATTTTATTGAGTATTTTTGTGTCAATGTTCATAAGAGAGATAGGTCTGAAGTTCTCTCTTTTTGTTGGGTCTTTGTGTAGTTTAGGTATCAGCGTGACTGTTGCTTCATAGAATGAGTTTGGTAATGTACCTTCTGTTTCTATTTTGTGGAATAGTTTGAGGAGAATTGGTGTGAGCACTTCTTTGAAGGTCTGGTAGAATTCCGTGCTGAAACCATCTGGCCCAGGGCTTTTTTTGGAGGGGAGACTGTGAATGACTGCTTCAATTTCCTTGGGGGATATAGGGCTGTTCAGTCTTTCTACCTGATCTTGACTTAATGTTGGAAGATGGAATCTATCAAGAAAATTGTCCATTTCATTTAGGTTTTCAAATTCTGTGGCATATAGGCTTTTGTAGTATGACCTAATGATTGTTTGAATTTCCTCTGTGTCTGTAATTATGTCACCCTTTTCATCTCTGATTTTGTTGATTTGGATAGATTCTCTCTGCTTTTTAGTTAGTTTGGCTAAGGGTTTGTCTATCTTGTTGATTTTCTCAAAGAACCAGCTTTTTGTTTCATTGATTCTTTGAATAGTTTTATTTGTTTCTAATTGATTGATTTCAGCCCTGAGTTTGATTATTTCCAGCCTTCTGCTCCTCTTGGGTGTATCTGCTTCTTTTTTTTCTAGGGTTTTCAGTTGGGCCATTAAGTTGTTTGTATGTGATGCTACGAATTTCTTCTTGCAGGCACTTAGTGCTATAAATTTTCCCCTGAGCACTGCTTACAATGTGTCCCATAAATTTGTGTATGTTGTGCCTTCATTTTCATTGAATTCTAGGAAGTCTTTAATTTCTTTTTTTATTTCTTCCTTAACCCAGCTGTCGTTGAGTAACAAGTTGTTCAGTTTCCATGTGCATGTAGGCTATTGTTATTTCTGTTGTTGTTGAGGTCCAGCTTAAGTCTATGGTGGTCAGATAGAATACAAGGGATTATTTCAAACTTTTTGTATCTTTTGAGGCTTGTTTTATGACCAATTATATGGTCTATTTTGGAGAAGGATCCATGCGGTGTTGAAAAGAAGGTATACTCTTTTGAGTTTGGATGAAAAGATCTGTAGACGTCTATTAGGTCCATTTGATTTAGGCTCTCTGTAAGTGTTTTTATTTCCCTATTAGTTTTCTGTCTAGCTGATCTGTCCCTTGGTGAGAGTGGAGTGTTGAAGTCTCCCACTATTAGGGTTTTAAGATCAATGTGTGATTTAAGCTTTAATATTGTTTCATTTACCAATGTAAGTGCTCTTGTATTTGGGGCATAGATATTCAAAATTGTGATGTCCTCTTGGTGGATTTTTCCTTTGATGAGAATATAGTGGCTGTCCTTATCTTTTTTGATTAACTTGGGTTGAAAGTCTATTTTATTAGATATTAGGATGGCTACTCCCTCTTGTTTTCTGGAACCATTTGCTTGAAAGACATTTTTTCCAGCCCCTTTACTCTGAGGTAGTGTTTATCTTTGTTGCATAGGTGTGTTTCTTGGATGCAACAGAATGTTGGATCCTGTTTCCGCAACCATTCTGTTAGTCTGTGTCTTTTAATTGGGGAGTTGAGTCCGTTGATGTTGATAGAAACTAGTGACCAACAATTGTTACTTACTTTAGATGTGGTGTTGGTGGTGTCACTGAGTTTCATTGCTTGTCTTCTTTTGGTTTTTTTGTTGTGTAGTTATCTATTTCCTCTGTTTCCTTCGATGTAGTTGTTTTCTTTGGTTTGGAGTTTCCCTTCTAGTAACTTCTGTAGAGCTGGGTTACTATGTAGATATTGTTTAAATTTGGTTTTGTCTTGGAATATCTTGAATTCTCCGTCTATGTTGATTTAAAGTTTTGCTGGGTATAGTAGTCTGGGTTGGAATCTGTGGTCCCTTAAGGACTGTATGATTTCTGTCCAGGCCCCCCTTCTGGCTTTCATAGTTTCTGTTGAGAAATCTGGTGTGATTCTGATAGGTCTACCTTCATATGTTACTTGGCCTTTTTCCCTTGCTGCTTTTAGAATTTTTTCTTTGTTTTGTAGGTTCAGTGTTTTGACTATGATGTGACGTGAAGAATTTCTTTTCTGGTCTAGTCTACTTGGTGTTCTGTAGGCCTCTTGTATGTTTCTGGCCATCTCCCTCTTTAAGTTGAGAAAGTTTTCTTCTATAATTTTCTTGAAAATATTTTCCTGACCTTTGAGCCTGATGTCTTCTTTTTCTTCTACTCCTATTATTCTTAGGTTTTGTCTTTTCATGGTGTCCTTGATTTCTTGGATGTTTTGTGTTTGGAACTTTTCTGATTTTATTTTTTCTTTGAGAGACTTGTCAGTTTCCGCAAGTGTATCTTCGGCTTCTGAGATTCTTTCTTCCATCTCTTGTATTCTGTGGTTGATGCTTACCTTTGTAGTTCCTTATCTTTTCTCTATGTTCTCCAGCTCCTGGTTTTTCTCTATTTGTGTTTTCTTTATTGATTCTAATTCTGTTTTCATGTCTTGCACCATTTCCTTCATCTGTTTGAATGTGGACTCCTGCTTTTCAATGATAGCTTCTATTTTTTTGTCCGTTTCCTCTCTCTGTATCACTAATTGTGCCTCTACTTCTTTGGGTATAATTGCCTGTATTTCTATGAGAGCTTTGTTTATTTCTTCTTTATTTGCCTTCATTTGTGTGGACATTTCTTTGAGAGCTTTGTGCATTTCTTCTCTGTTTGCCTCAATTTTTGTGGTCATTTCTCTGAGAGCACGATTTGTTTCCTCTTGGTTAGTCTCGATTTCTTTGGTTATTTCTCTGAGGGCTTTGTTCATTTCATCTTTATGGGCCTCTAATAGCTGGAGAAACATAGTTTTGAGGTCGTTTTCTTGTATATCTAGTGAATTGAAGTGTCCATTGTTTTGTGGGGTTGCTGGTGAAGTCATTATGTCCTGATTTTTGTTGGGAGTGTTCTTACGTCTGCCTCTAGCCATCTGGTTATTTATAATCCTCACTGTTTGTTCCTCGAGATTGTAGTTTGGGCTATGATCCTCTCTTTCTGTTTTCTGGACTGTTTTTTTTTTTTTTTTTTTTTTTTCCTCAGGAAGATGAGAGAGGTTCACTGCTTTGGGAGTGTGCACTGTGTTTTCAGTTTTGCCTAAGTAAAGAATGTGACGCTGGCGCTATTCACGTGCGCTTCTAGTGGTCGCAGTGTACATGCGCGGATTCTCTGACTATTGCAGTGGCCTGCAAGCCACTATTACGCAGTTCTGACTGAGATCCAGGGATTGTTTGCCTGGATTACCCTGGTGGACCCGCAAGGCAGAGGCTTCAATGTTGGGGTCGCTATCCCAAGAATCCCTATGATGCCCATACTAGGGGTGTGGGTGGAAGGGATCTCGTCTGGTTGCTTCTGTGGAGAGGCCCTGAGTCTGGGGAAATCTCTCCCTAGAAGGCTCAATCACTCTCTTGCAGGACCAGTTGGAATGCACAGGGGTTCCCCTTGCTCACTACTCTCTGTTTTGGTCCTGCTGCGGAAGTGCACGGGTAGGCTAACAGTCAGCTCTGTGACACTGTGGCCACAGGACTCGGTGTCCACCTTTCCTGTGTGCTGCCTTTTTGTCCTTTCCCTCTGCCAGGAGGGGTTATGTTGACTGGTCCCTGGGTGGCTCGGGAAAGATTTAGGATGAGTGTACTCAATCCCAGATCCCGGGCCCAGATCTCTCTGCCAGAAGCAGCCTAGTAGTAGAATCTATGTTTGCTGATCCCAAGAGAGTACCGGGTAGTGTTGAGTGTCCTCAGATCCAGAGCTTGGGTTGCTCTGCTAGGAGCCACTGGGTGAGCTGGAGAGAAGGTGCTGTGTCCTTGGCAGGCTGCCTCTCTGTCCTTCACCTCAGACCTTCTCCTCTGCTAGGGCAAGCTTATGGAGGTGCTCTCAGGGCAGTGCCAGCAGGGGTTGGGGCTTCTCAGTCGGATCCTGAGCCCTGAGCCGGCGTTTCTCTGCCAGGGGTCGGGGGGGGGGGGGGCGCCAGTGATAGAACTTGCTGATAGACCTTATTGCGCTGGACCCAGGATAATCTCAGGACGTGTAGAATGACCACAGTCCCATATCCCAAGCTGTAGTTTGTTTGCTAGGAGCAGCCGGCAGCACTGGAGTTCCGGCACTGTGAAGCCTCTGTGCACCTCTTTATCCTTCTGCTCCACTGTGGCAGGGTGATGGTGGTGTTTGGGGGAGTGCCTGAAAGGATGGGGTTTTCTCAGCCCCGATCTCAGGTTGGAGTACAGACAATGTGGTCTGTGGCAGATTCTGCTGGATGCCTCCTGCCTCCTCCGAAGAGGGAGTAGGGATTTTGAGCTGGGCGTGCAGCTGCAATCCGTGTGCGGGGGGAGCTCAATTGTGATGGCGGCAGGTACCCGTGGTCGGAGAGACCTTCCAGGGAAAGACTGGGTGACCTGTGACCAGTCTGGCAACTTTCCTTCCCTGTGGGGTTTTTTTGCGACTGGGACTCCCAGCCTCAGGCAACCTTGACCCACCAATCAGCCTGGGGAAGTGATCGAGACAAGCAGGCTTTCGGCACCAGCCAGGAGACCCAAAGCCCGTGTTAGCGGGGTTCTCTTCTGGGTTCTGGCTGTGCAGCTGAGAGTGGACCCGATGGATTCCCAAGCTGTGAGAGCCTCCCCTCACCTGGGAAACACGATAGCTGTTGTTTTAGGGCCCAGAGTTCAGTCTCCTGGTCGCTGCACGGAGTGTGTTGTCCTGCTTCTCAGACAAGGTGTTCTCCCGGTGCCGCCATCTTGGCCCCTCACGTGTGTTTTTCTTAATATGCCAATTAAGAATATTTTAAACTACATTAAATGCTTTTTAGAAGCTGGACAGGAGAGATGGTTCAGCATACATAGAATCTAAAAAGGAGACAGACATTAGATATATGCACTGTAGTCATTATGAATGTGTTTCTATCTGCTGGTCTGTGTGATGTGTGAAAATTCAGTAAAGAATAAATATGTTAAAATAAGAAAAAAATAATACCAATACTACCAGATTTACAACAGGAATTTTTTTCAACTTTGAAAGTTAATTCTAAAGATTAATTACAAGATCAAAACAGCTAGAAGTTCAGTAATGACTACTTTGATTTCACTGGAGGGGAAGATGTTTAAGAACATGAAAAATAAACCCAAGGAATGTAGTGATGTATTTGTCCAAGTTGATAGACAACAGAAAATCCAGAATAAGAAGACCTGTAACTTTCTTTGAAGTAAAAAAAATGATGTTTTACATATTTTGACAAAAAATAGCATACTTTAAAATTCATTTATTATGAAGAATACCAACATTAATCTTACAATATCATTTTTTTTCATTTTAAAATTTTTATTTTTATTTTTTTGAATTTTATTTTTTTCTTATCAGTTACATTTTATTAACTCTGTATCCCAGCCGTGTCCCGATCCCTCATTCCCTCCCAGTCCCTCCCTCCCTCCCTCATCTCCACCCTGCCCCTTGCCAAGTCCACTGATAGGGGGGACCTCCTCCCCAATCATCTGATCCTGTTTTATCAGGTATCTTCAGGACTGGCTACAGAGTCCTCCTCTGTAGCCTAACAGGACTGCTCCTCCCTTGGGGGGGGAGGTCAAAGAGCCAGTCATTGAGTTCCTGTTAGAAATAGTCCTTGTTCCCCTCACTATGGGAAACCAATTGGTTACTGAGCTACCACAGGTTACATCTGAGCAGAGGTTCTAGATTATATCCATACATGGTCCTTGGTTGAATGTCAGTCTCAGAAAAGACCCTGTGCCCAGATATATTTGGTCCTTGTGGAGCTCCTATCCTTTCCCCATCAGACTAACTCCTCTTCTTTCTTATGATTCCCTGTACTCTGCCAAAGGTTTGGTCATGAGTCTTTGCTTTGAAAACACTGCTAGCTAGAGTCTTATTTATTACAATTTATTCACTTGGTATCCTCATCTCCTCCCAATCCCTTCCTCCCTCTCTCTTCTCCTTCTTTGCTCCTCCCCTAGTCTACTGTTACAAGAGGTCCTCCTCCCTTTCAATCTGACCCTAGCTCATCAGGTTTCATCAGGACTGGCTGCATTGTCTTCCTCTGTGGTTTGGCAAGGCTACACCCCCTACAGGGGAAGGTGATCAGAGAGCCTGCCACTGAGTTCATGCCAGAGACAGCCCCTGCTCCCCTTACTGAGAAACCCACTTAAAGACTGAGTCTATGGGCTACATCTGAGCAGGGGTTTTAGGTCCTCTGCATGCATGATTCTCGATTGGGTTATCAGTCTCTGCAGGGTCCCCACAGTCCTGCTTTTTGGCTCTGTTGGTCCTAAAGAATCTAAACAACAAGGAAAACCCTAGGGAAGATGCTCAATCCTCAGGGCAAATGTGATAGACATCAGAAGCAGGAGAAGACAGGGAACAGGACAGGATCCTACCATAGAGGGCCTCTGAAAGACTCTGTCTTGCAATGTATTGATGCAGAAGCCCAATACAGCCAAACTTTGAGTCTCAGCCAAACTTTGGGCAGAGTGCATGGAATTTTATGAAAGAAGGAGTAGAAAGAAAGACATAAAGGGTACAGGGAGCTCTAAAAGTAGACAATCAGAACCAAACCATTTTTTAAAGAAGAAACATGGACAGGTTTCCATCAAGTATATTATTTATACATATTATAAATTATATTGTGTGTTTATTTCTATTTTCAAAATATTTCAGTCACGTAAAATACTCTTATCAGATTTTAAAATTGATTCAACTAAAGTTACTGGATTTTTCTTTTGTCATTTTTTTAATTTAATAACTTTACAGCTTATTGTAGCCCCTTCCCTCCTCTTTCCCCAGTTCCACCCCTCCCACCCCTGTCCTCCCATTCCCCACTTGCTGACCACATTACATATTTGCTACACATGTGTAGTGAGACTAGGTCCAGTCCATGCAAGCTCTTTGATTGGTGATTCAACCTCTATGAGCTCCTATGGGTCCAAGTCAGTTGACTCTATAAGTCTTCTCATGGTGTCCTTCTTCCCTCTGGTCCCCTTCATCCTTCCTCATACTCTTCCACAAAATTCTCCAAACTATTCCTATTTTTTGGCTGTTTTCATCAGCTGTTGTATGAAGCCTCTTAGAAGACAATATGCTAGTCTCCTTTCTCCAAGCATAGCAGAGTATCATTAAGAGTGATAGAGTTTGGCTCTCTCTCATGAAGTGGGTCTCAAGTTGGTCTGGTCATTGGTTTGCCATTCCCTCAATTTCTGCTCCATCTTTACCACTACACTTCTTATCTGCAAGAGAAGTTTGGGGGGCAAATGTTTTATAGGTGGGTTGGTTTCCTCACCCCTCACTGGGAGTCCCACCTAACTAAAGGAGGTGGCTATTCATACTCCTTAACCCCTGCTCTTAGGAGTTCCAGCGAGGGTCAATACCATAGACATCCAGGGGCCCACTCTATACCAGAGGTACCCTCCATCAATTTCCATTCTCTCTTTTGGTCCTCTCACTCAGCCCTCCTCACCTTTTCTCTGCACACTTTTTCTTTATCCCAGTTTCCCTTCCCTTGCCCTCGCCTACCCAGTTCCCTCCCTCCATCTAGTTCAGATGTCTATTTTATTTCTTGTTCTGAGTGATATTCAAGCATCTTCTCTTGTGCCTTTCTTGGTTTCTTTGGAACTGTGTATTGTTGCATGGTTATCCTCTTCTTTATGGCTAATATCTGCTTATAAGTAAATACAGACAATGCATGTTTTTCTGGGTCTGGGATCCCCCTAATTACTTTTTTTATAGTTGATTTGTATTCCATGTACACCATAGGTGGGTGTTTGTAAGAAATGTGAGATATGATCAATATTATTTTGATAACAATATCTGGTATGAAGATAATCTAAATGTTATATTATGAATTTGTAAATATAATGTGGAATTTAACATTACAGTAAAATCTTTCAGGAAGTACTATTTTTACTTACTGTGTCTGGTTTACACAGCAGTGGTTATGGGATACTGAGAGTACCAGAAGAAACTAGGACACCATGTTCTGCTTATACCCACTGTCCTACCAAGACAGCTTGTCTGAGCTCCTCAAGAAGAAAATTCTTTCCTAAGATATAATAGCATGGTCATTGGCGAAATATAACATATTGTAATGCATTCTATCTGGTAACCTTTACATGATTCCCAGTTATCTCCTAAGATCAGACCTACCATGCACTCAGTTTTCTCCCTCTCATGGGAAGGAAGAGTATGTGGGAGAATTCCACGCAGAATCTGGAATTTAGAAACACTCTCTAAGGTGCCCTTAGAAGAAAGGGAAGAATATTTCCTCTGGTGTGCCTTTTTTTCAATGTGCATCGCCTCTACTGATTAATATTATATTATTTTGAGATACAAACATTATATTCTTGTTTTTAACAAATGTCTTATTATTTGTTAGTAGGGTTCCACATGGTATTCCTTTATCCTTTTCCCTCCCTTTCTCATCTACACGATCTCCAATCTCCACTAATTACTATCAGACTTTTGCTAGCTTCCATACACAATAAGGAAAGAAAACACAGTCTTCATGGTACTTGTCTTGTTATGAGGAAGAACTACCCACTGTTACTATATTAAAACTTATTTTTACACAATGGAATACTACTCAGCAATTAAAAACAAGGAAATCATGAAATTTGCAGGCAAATGGTGGGATCTAGAAAAGATCATTCTGAGTGAGGTATCCCAGAAGGAGAAAGACGCACATGGTATATACTCACTCATATAGTCCTATAAGATATGATAAGCATAATGAAATCTAGACACCTAAAGAAGATAAACAAGAAAGAGGACCCGGGGTAAGATGATCAATCCTCATTTAGAAAGACAAATGGGTTGGGCATTGGAGGTAGGAGAAAACAAGTAACAGTACAGGAGCCTACCACAGGGGGGCCCTGAAAGACTCTACCTAGCAGTGTATCAAAGCAGATACTAAGACTCATAACCAAACTTTCAGCAGAGTGCAGGGAATCATATGAAAGGAGGAGTTTGTATTACGTGGAAAGGATAGGAGCTCCACAAGGACCAAATATATCTGGGCACAGGGGTCTTTTATGAGACTGACATGCAACCAAGGACCTTGTATGGATATTACCTAGAACCTCCGCTCTGATGAAGCCCGTAGTAGCTCAGTAACTAATTGGTTTCCCATGGTAAGGGGAACAGGGACTATTTCTGTCAGGAACTCAATGGCAGGCTCTTTGACCTCCCCATCCACCAAGGGAGGAGCAGTCTGCTAGGCCACAGAGGAGGACTTCGCAGCCAGTCCTGAAGATACCTGATAAAACAGGGTAAGATGAAAGGGGAAAAGGTCCTCCCCAATCGGTAGACTTGGAAAGGGGCAGGAACGAGATGAGGGAGGGAGGGAGGGAAGGAGGGAGGTTTTGGGAGGGAATGAGGGAACAGGATACAGCTGGGATACAGAGTTAATAAAATGTAACTAATAAATAAAATAAAATAAAAACTTAATTCTCCCTTTGAGCCCTAAAGTGCTTATTTTTAAAAAGTTGGGCACCCCAACATTAGGTATATGTAGACTTGTAAAATTCAGAACTTCTTGTTCATTGATCATTTGATTCTTTATCTCTTCACACAGTTTCTTGTCTTAAAAACCTACCAACGTTTCTAATCTCACTCAGTATAAGTTTCTGTTTGTTCAAAGCATCATTTTCCATTTTTTCATTTTCTTCCGCGTGTGTGTGTGTGTGTGTGTGTGTGTGTGTGTGTGTGTGTGTGTATGTGTATGTGTGTGTGTGTCTGTCTGTGTGTCTGTCTCTGGCTTTATTGATACTCTGAGCTTCTTGTAGGACAATATATTGTTGGGGCTTTAAAAAAAATCACAGTGAATCAGGTTCCTTGGTGTAGAACTATAATCCCAGTATTTCAGAAGCTGAAGTAAGAGAGTAGACAACCGAGGCTACATGGTGATCTCCAGGCCAGCAAGGGCTACAGAGTAAAGCCCTGCCTCTAAAATCAAAACAGCACAAATATACTCACCTATTTTTACATGTAACTGGGTAATTCAAGCATTTGTCGTCAAATTACTGTTGATAATAAGAGATTTTTATCATTGATTTATGTTCTAATTATTTTGAATATTTTTATTCACTTCTCTTTTCAGATCCTTGTAGTTTGATGGTATACTGTATTGATAATTCTTAGCACTTTTTATTTTTCTTTCAGGAATACATTCTTCTGGCAGACTTATATCTTCATTCTGCCAGTTTTAATATTTTAGAAGAATTTTTTCTCTCCCTGTTGAAAGGATAGCTCTGTGCTTAGTAATCATGGTTGGCAATTATTTTTATTGGGGACTTGGAAAATAACATCCTCTCTTCTTGACCTACAATGTTCCTGTTAAGGAGCTATGCTAGTCTAACAAAGATACTTTAAATGGAGCCTAGTGCTTTTCTTTCAGAGATATAAGAAATTCTTTCTTTGCTTGTGCTTTTAACAATTTGACTATAATAAACCAAAGATCTCTGATTATCTTATCCTGAGATATGATAAACCTCCTTTATATAGATATTTTCCCAAATATTAGGAAAGCTTTCTGCTCCTTGATCATTGGTTAGAGTTTTATGTCCTAAGCATTTATCTCTTCTCCTCAAGTACTCTAAACCAGTAGCTGTTTGCTCTTGGAATGGTACCCACAGGCTCTGAAAACTCTATTTTTCTTATTCACTTTTATAAATTATTTTATTTTAAATTTATGTGAATGCATGAGTGTCATGTGTGAAATTGTACTGTGGAGGACAGAACAGTGTCAGATCCCCTGTGATGTCATGAAAGCATCAAAGGACCCACTGCAAGTGTGGGACACTACACACAAAAGGGGTGAACGTCAACCATCATTCAGGCAGGTATGGTTGGACAGCCGCAGATGGAGGTGTTTAACGATAGCACATATCAAATGACAGGCACATCATCAAGTACTTTTAATGTTAGCCTCATTAACACAAGGGCATATGGCATCTCTTGTGCTATCCTCAACAGTAGTAATTGGAATACAGCATTTCCCCTTCAGTCAGGCCCAGGTATAGGTCAAGATATTGCCCATGGAAAGGTATTGGTGAAAACTCCACCATCCCTGAGCCACTCACAGCACTATCTGCCTTAGTAGAAAGATGAAAGCAGAGAATGAAAAGGTGGACTGTAAAGAATACCTGTTTTTCCCTGTTGCCACTTCTGTGACAGTGTCCACTTTAGGAATGACACTTCAGACTGGCCAAATGCATACACCTACAAGCTCTTTTGGCTATGTAAGGTCAACATCAAGGTGATGGTCTTAGTTCCATCCTCCCCACCCCCACTGTAATTCTGATTTCAGGGCAGCAGTGGATTCGCAGTGACTTTCTTCCCTGATCAATCACACGCAATTGAGTACAACTCATAGATGAAGAAAGCAGAAATTACATAGGAGTTGCCTTCAGCCCCAGAACTGCCATAAACTCACATTTGGCTGGCCACAACCTCTGTCCTGCTGCCCTAGTTCATGAGATCAGGCCTCATCGTTCTCTTCCTTGTCTTAATATTTTCTTCCATAGAGCAGAGTAGACTTAGGTCGCAACCCCCTCTATTGAGACAGATAGGACTAACGAGGAGGCTGATTCCAAAGTTAGAATAGTGAAAGACTCATGAAATACAAGAAATGGGAATATGCAGAAATCGGAATAGTGGTTCCAGAAATAGTTCACTTCTCAAGATGGCTCCTTGACACAATACTCCTAAGTGAGGGCCCTGCTGGAAGATAATGTGAGATCTATTCCAAAGCAAGGTTAGTGTATATAATACAGGGTGCTTAAAGTCCATGAGAATGGCAAGTCTTTCTAGTTGTCAGGAAAACTAGACCCCACAAAGATAGGTGGCTTTGACTCAAAAATAGCAGAACTCTCACCCTCCCCCAACCATGGAGGGGGCAACTAGAATATTTTTGTTTCTTTTACTATGTTGCCAGTGTCCCCAATTTTAGAATGTTTTCTCTCATTGATTTCTAGTTTTTCCTATGATCATTTACCTCAAGATACATTATCTATCTGCAGCTTGGAGTTCTCTAAGCATAACAGGATGTGAAGCACTTCTATTCGTCCACCTTTGAGCTGTAGTATGCCACATTCTTCTCTATGATCCTTACAAAATGTCACCTTGCTTATGTCCAGGAAGGATTTACATGTTGTTTTTGCCTAGGAAGGGCATTTTGGGTACATTTTTCATATCTAAAGAACATTTTTTTTTTGTTTATCATGAAATTTGTACATATTTACATGTTTCTATATTTGGAAGATGGATTTGATCCTCTAGAATTGGAAGAGCTTTCCCTGACTTCCTAACGATAATTAAATTCAGTTTTCAGCTTGTTTAACTATATAGCTGTGTCTTGGGATCTAAGTTACAAAGAACAGAGCTCAAGTCATAGTAGGCAAAAAGTACAGAGACCAGTGGTTGGTTATTTGTCTGGAATAAAAGTTCTTTGTAGTAAGTGATATTTTTTAATAAATATTACAAAAACCAGCATTTAGAATTATCAAGATGTAATCACCTCACAAGATCCCTGGATTCAATATGTGCATGATGACTGTAGCAAATGTATGGAAATTCCTGGAAGTACATTTTAAAAATACAGCTCATAATACTACCCTGAAGAACAGAGGGTTCCAGGCTGCATTCCACCATCTAAGACATAAAATCAGTGGGAAAATGGTTTTTAAAAAAGTAAGAAACTCGTTGCTAAAACAATGTTTCCTGTAGACTGATTTTTATATTTGACTAGTTAATATGGTCCAGTGGAGAAATCAGCTAACAGGATCTACATTGTTATCCAATGTGGAAGTAATCTGATAAGAGCTACAGTAACATGAAGGTTTTTGTAAACTGAAGCAATAAAACGTACAGATAAGCATATACCTGTTCTTTTGGACTTGAGGCTTCTCATGCAGGTGGTATAAACACAGAGGAACATATAATTATAAGGGCTGGCTGTTATGCAAATTTTAATAGCTTTATTTTTGTATATCAATGGCATAACATTTGCAAGGCTGATAAAAATAGAAATAAAAACAGGCTATAGGAGAATTCATCAAAATCTGTTTCTGTTCGGTTTTGATTGTGAATTTTCCATCTTCTCCAAGAATATTAAGAAAGTAGATGATAGAAAAGTGACTATTTACCCCTAGATACATAACCTGATTGTTACTGTATCAGTGTCTGTGTGAGTTTCTGTATGCATTAGTCATCTCTTTTACTTCTTCCACTGAGGAGAAGAGAGAGGATCTGGGGGAGAGAAGGAGTGAGAAAGAAAAAAATAGATGTGGTAAAGGGAGAAACTACCATTTTGCTCATACTCTCATTGAAGAGAAGAAACATATATCACAGAGTGGAAGTCTGGAGTTGTAGATAGTACCTCTGTTTGCTGTTTGTTGCTGTGACCATTGCTGTTATTTGCCTTTTTAATTTTAAGCTTCAAAGATTCAGTGGTGCTTTATCGCCTGATTATTAAAGCAAATTTTCAAAGAAATGTTGTGCTAATCCTTCAGCCAAATCACCTCACAATTGGAAGAGCCAAGGTAGAAAGATGAATTTATTCCAGTACCTGAGACTCAATCCAAGGAGGTCATGAGAGCCTTTGTTCCTATTTAATCCTTTGGAAACTAGATGCCAGAAACAATACTATTTCCTTTTTAGTAGTTGGTTCCTGAGAGCACAGTGTCTGGAAATCATATTTAAATCCTTGAATTTACACAAAGGATCACAAGGAAAATAGATGCAATGGTTCTTTTATCTTTGCTGGCAACAACTGACAAGCACTGAAAGGAAAAGGAGAGTGTCTCTAAAGAGAACTCACCCACATTTGAGTAGCGGGGGAATCTCCATTCTTCTTGATTATCTGTACAAGAATACTAGACTTGAAGGTGTGGATCTGTTGTTTCTCTGTTGATGTGTAGGGGCAAATGCTGAAAGAATGCTGCATTTAGGAACAATAGAACATAGGAAGAAAAGGGTGTTAAAGCAGGAGAAGAAGCTGCTAAACAGCTAGCCAGCAGAAGGGAGCCATGTAAGGAGTACTACATAGTTTTCTACTTGTTTTATTGTGGGTGACTCTGTTGTTTATACTTTTATTAAACTAACTTTTGAATATATATATATATATATATATATATTCTGAATAAATATAAATTTGCAGTAGCTGGTTTAAATATACAACTTTATAATGATGACTTCTTGTGAACTATTTATTGCCTTTCTTCTAAATCTTTTAGTTACAAATACACGAATCTGAATGCCCAAGACTATGACAAATGAGAGCTATTACTTCACATCTCAAATGGCTTCCAGTTCCATTCTTACTGCATAATTCACTGCCAGAAATTACAAAAATTCCTGAGGCCTATTTCTAAACTCCGTTTGCTCTTAGAATTGCCTGAGGGTAGAATTATAATAGAAGATATTTCAAAGTCCCTCATAAATCTGATAGTGAGAATCTACTCATTCATTCTTTTTAATTCAATGAATATTTATTGTGATCTACTATTTGAAGACTGGTGATATAATTGTTCATATAACATGGATGATCAGTTCAAGCAGGCAAGTATGAGAATGGTAAATACTCATGAACTGTATCAGTATGGTTCAAGCAAAATATTTTGCTTAAAAACTATTCCTATAAAGAGGGATAGTGTGACGTTCCAAAGAGGAATAAAATGAAGGTCTAAAAAAAGATAATACGAAAGTCCAGACTTTAAGTTGGTAGTAAAAGAAGCTGTGAAGAGATAATAGATAAACTGAGACCAGAAGAATCAGAATTCAGCCATGGACAGCATCGAGGGCAGAACATGAAAAACACTCCACTAATACACAAAATGCAGAAGGACTTCCACTCTGCAACTTGACATCCAGTACCCTCACCCTAAGTCTAGAATTTGTGCTATCGCTGCCAGAGGCATGAGTTCCTTAGGGGAATCTGAATAGCATCTGAGCTTGCTCTTTTGTGAGGCTTCAGTTCTCCAGAAATAGAATTTTGAAATATGGCAAGCCTCATGCATACATGAACATATAGGTGTTTCCTGAGACAGAGCTTTAGCTCTCGCTGTTTCAAGTGGTCCCACATGCTTTAGAGCTGTGAGAATGACATCATTACACCATCAGTTTTTACCTCTTAAGCTTATTCCTTACAAAGATTTTGAGACAAATTATAAAATCTTGGAAAAATAATTTTTAATAATCTTAGAGTAAAAGTATAATGAAATTATCATGGATTTATAGTGACAGCTAACTATAAGATATAGAAATAGTTTATTTATACTAATTTAACTAACTAAATTATATTAAAGCATATACCTGAATTTTCCCCATTGTATACCTTTTTTAATCATTTAATAAAATCTCAAAGATGTTATATTTTATCCAACACTGTGTAAAATTTTAGAACTGAGTTTGAAAGACAGACATAATTGCAGGTTAAAATCATTTGCTTTATTTTCTAGTTAGTGGTCTCAGGTGCCAGGTAGTCTTAACTTGATCAAGCTCAGCCTCCTGTACCTTACAGTTGCCTGAATTCATACCTCATGCTATCAGAATGGAAATGACCATTAAAGGCAAGGAGGGTCAAGGATTCACATATCTGTTTTACCTGCCTTTGTGGCACTATATGATCAGGATGCCTGGTCATGTGACATTCTGCAGTTCACCCTGACTATACACACACACACACACACACACACACACACACACACACCATGGTTGTGTCAAACTCCTCCGGCCACTGTCATGCCTCTGATATATGCCATATTGTCATTCTTTAGTACTATTGACTAGCTTGCTTCTCTCTCTCTTGCTCGCTCTCTCTCCCTCTCTCTATGTGTCTTGCCAGAGCTCAAGGACTAAAATGAAACCTCAGGTAGTAAAATTCCAGCTGCAGAATTTAAAAGCTGAATAACATAAGCAAGCTACTTAACATTGTTTCTTCGTTATGTGCTAAATTGATGTATCTATTGTGTCTACCATGCAGAGTATATAAGGATGGAAGGAGAAAGAACAGATATCACATAGCTCCTAAAAACTGCTCAGTAGGTTTTAGCTGCCTTTCAGAGGTGATCATCAGAGGCTTAAACATAGGCTCTAAGAGGCTTGAGGCATCTGTAGAGCAAGTTTTAAGCTCTATGGGTTTCCACCATTGAGTTTATGCTTTTAAAAATATGTGAGAATAGAGAACACCTAAATAAAAGCTGAAAAGTGAGGCTGGTTTCTTTTCCACTTCCATTTCCACTTACTCACCTCTAGGAGGAACCAAATGGCTCTGTGTTTGATCTTAAGATCAAACAAAAGGTATGATTTTTCTAATATATGTATATCTTTATAAGTACCTAGAAGATTCTAACATTAAACAGTCTTAACAACATACATATCTGGGTATGACTTTATAGTTTTCAGTAGTTTATTCATTGTATTGATACCTGTGTGTACTGTTTTGCTCTCTAAACACACACTTAGAGAGGAATTATATCCTAGTCTGAACCCAGGCAAGTCTCTGTCAGCAAAAGCCTTCCAGATGAGGCAGATGCTCCCAGGATGGCCTATGTTGATCTCTAAGTGCTGATGGGAAAACTGGGCAGGTGGCAGTACCTCTCCTTTTAAGAAGGTTGCATGTGGGCTCATGAGCAATATTCCATATGTGGCACACAGTAATGAAAAATTAATGACCACAGAAGAAATTATGAAAAAAATAAAACAGGAAAAAGGCAAAACAAAACAAAAACCAAACCAAAACAAAACAAAAACAAAAAAAAGAAAGCTCTGTTCTCAGCAGCATAGCAAATTCTGCCTACTTGTCCTCACTAAATCTCAGTGATTTAGTGAGTGAATCTGTGATCCAGATTCAAAATAAAATGTATCCCACTCTTTAGAGAAAATGTTTTGTAAGACTTAGCTTACTGTATTTCTTAATATTTCAGTCTTTGTGATATAACCTACAAGATATATCTAACGTAGAAAGGCATGATGCCACTAGGCTAAGGAGCACTCTCAGGAACAGCGTGGGTAAGCTCCATGCTTGACTAACCACATTCCTAGCTCTCCCTTTCCTGCCTCTGGTGGCATCCATTTTTGCATGGTTAGTCTGTCGGAATCTATGGAAATTCATCTTCAGTTGCTTATCACTTTATATTATCCACTATATTGAAGTAAAACAAAAGAAATCTGTGTTTTCTCGTTTACCCTGTATGTTGAAAAATACAATCTAGACATATGAGGATTCTTCTTTAAAAATGCTCCAAATTCTGGAATCAGCCACATGGGTCTTCATTTATGCTTTTGTAGTCTATCGTCCGGTATCCACAGCTGGGAAGCAATTGTGCGAAGCCTCCTGGTAAAACAAAAAGTAAACTCTGAATATTTAGAGTAATTTTGGTGAAATAGAATCACACAACACCTTTTGTTCTCTAGTTTGAAGTAGTTTTCTGATGTATTGCCCTGATGATATGCTACAAATATATGTGATACTATCCATAAAAGGTAATTCTTCAACTGTGAAGACAATCATTTATGGATATATGCAGGTATGATTTTTTTCATTCTCTACATACTTGATAACCTCCTATATTAAGTTTCACAAAGTAATCTGAGATATTTCTTACATGATTTACAACATATCCAATAATTTTATTTTCAAAATCTCTGTATATTAAACTCATCCAATATTTACCTATAAAGAATTAAGGAAACCACACAAATGCTTGCTTGGAAGGTATAATAGCTACTTTTATTTTTGTTGAGACAGAATACCTTAGAAAAGTGACATGAAGATGTGTTTGTTTTGCCTTACAATTCCAAGAAATGGTCTGTGGTGGAGAAGTCAGGCTAGCAGGACCTTAACGTGTGCAATCATTCTGCCTCTGCCATAAGGAGGCAGAGACAGATGAGTGTGGGTGTTCTGTGCTTTTCTACATCTTATCCAGTCTGGGACCTCAGTCATGGATTAGGGCTGCCCATAATTTAGAGGAGGTCTTCTATCTAATATGGAAATATGGAATATGCCCTCACAGATGTACTTAGATATTTGCTCCAGTGATAACACTGAAACCGCTTTGAAGAATACCCAGAGTATTGGGTCTGCCTATTGCTATCTTAGGATTCTGTCTCTTCCTCTGTTTGTGTGTGTCCCTACAAAGGGGCTGTTTCCTCTATATTTAATGAATAGCACAGAAAGTATCACATGGGGTAAAAAAAACGAGGGATACAATACAGAAATTGACACAGTTTTTCAAGGAGTTAAGTCATGACTCCAACTTACCCACATAATAAAGAAAAACTATCAAACAACATCCAAATGTTGCTTGCAGCATTTATTGTGGATATTTGTTTTATAAGGTTGTTTTTCAACATATTTTTGCTTCAAAAATGATTCTCATAACACAAAAACAAACACATATTCATTACTCTCTGGGTCAAGAGCGTGGAAAGGTCTATAATTTAAGATTATAGCTATGGATCAGTTTAGGCTGTAAAAGTTGATTACCTGGGGAATCCAAGGCATGTCAGGGTGGGTTTTACTTTGTTTTTTTAAAGGCAGATTAAACAATCAGGCTGAGGACACTGTAGAATAGCAGTCTCAAGTGATCTCAAGAATTTTATTAGTATCCAGCAAACACTTCAGGTTTTTAGAATAAAAGCAATATTTTCATAGCATTGCTATAACCTGTGAACTTGATCTTCAACACTAACTATCACAGATAATCATTTTTTATTTACTACTTCCACTACTGCTAAACAGTATCACTATTATCATGGAAAAGACAGGAAGACAAAAAATGTCCAAACGTTCATATTCTTGTTTTTTAACATTATCACATAAATCTTCATTATCAAAAGAGATAAATGAATATTTCAGTGCTGTTGTTTTAACTGAAAGTTGACTAGATCTATTGTCTTGGTTCTTTTCTTGTCTTCTTCCTATTGTTGTGATAAAACACAGACCTAAAGTAACTTTAGAAGAAATTGTTTTCAACCTTGTAGACTACATTCTATCATCAAAACCCAGGGAAGGAAATCAAGGCAAGAGGCAGGAACTGAAGCAGAGGTTATGGAGGAAGCTGCTTACTGGCTTATTCCCTATGGCTTACCCAGCTTGCTTTCTTATAGAAGCCAGAAATGCTATGAGCTGTGTCCTCAGATATCAATCGCTAATTAAAAAAAAAAAAAAAAAATGACCCACAGACTTGCCAACAAGCCAATCTGATGAAGCAATTTCTCAACAGAGATTACTTCTCAGATATGTCTAGGTTTAAGTTAATAAAGGCCAACAAGCACACTTAGCCCATGATTTAAAGTATTTATATTTATACAATAAATAAAAGATTTGTACACATTTTATAATGAGAATTAGTGTATAACATATATGCATAATACATGGACCCCTTTGGAGACTGAACAACCCTTTCACATGGGGTTATGTATCAAATATTTGCAATATGATTCATGTTAGTAAATTACAGTTATGATGAAGCAACAACGTGATTCGGGGGCTAAACAACATGAGAAACTGCATTAAAGTATCACAGCATTAGGAAGGTTCAGGACCATTGCAGCGAAGACTTTGAAATGAATGACACCTGATTCACCTGTTTCCTCCCCGACACACACACACATTTATTACTGTGAAAAACACAGACTTGGTGCTAAATTAAGTGTTTACGGAATGTTGAGTTTAACAACACTTTCGTCACACAAGATAACTACACAGATGTGTATGTATAAACATACATGCAAACAAGAATCAAGAATGAGCTTGTGACATGTATGTAATATATAGGTTAGAATTGTGTAAAATAAATCTCTTTGGAGTGCATCAAAAATTATTTCACTACTCAAATTTTTGAATTTGAAAAAATGTTTATCTTGAGTTTTTAAAAAAATTTTTTTGTTTTTATTAATTACAGTTTATTAACTTTGTTTCTCCCCTGTAGCTCCCTCCACTTTCTCCTCCCAATCTCACCCTCCTTCCCACTTCTCCACCCATGTCCTTCCCCAAGTCCACTGATAGGAGAGGTCCTCCTCTCCTTCCTTCTGATCCTAGTCTATCAGGTCTCATCAGAATGGCTGCATTGTCTCCCTCTGAGGTCTGGTAAAGCTGCTCCCCCCTCAGGGGGAGGTGATCAAAGAGCAGGCCAAACAGTTCATGTCAGAGACAGTCCCTGTTTCCATTACTATGGAACACACCTGGACACTGAACTGCCATGGGCTACTCAGGTTTCTCAACTGTAATTGAAAATTGAGAAAAATTGTTTCAGAGTTTAATTGATGAGGTTTTACTCATAGATAACTGATTTTTTTTTTTTGCATATTTTGAAATACCCTGATAATAGTAAGCACCTTGACCATTCTACATGAAATATTAGGATCATGTGCTGGGACAGTCCACATTGGCTCTAAGACAATCATTGGCATCTTTTCCCAGTTCCATGTTAGGTGACATCACAGTGATTGCCTTAGTATACCTGCACTGTGAGAACTTCCAAAGGGGAATGTGTAAATACAGCCAACATACAACAGCAAATTTGCAATAATGCCATGTTCAGTTCTGATATACTGTGGAAAATAAATAAATACATTCATTTTTATATCTCACAAGTCTGTTTTATTGTTTTATACAGGTTATTAATCTATAGCTTTTTTTTCTTATTTGTGTGTGTGTGTGTGTGTGTGTGTGTTCCTCAGAAAGGCAAAGGCCAACTGGCATGTAGATTCCAACATCAAATTCAGAATATCAGGTTTGTGGAAAGTGCCAAGCCATCTTGCTGGCCCATCTAACAAATTTTCTGTTGTGAATGTTCCTTTAAAAATACAAATAAGGGGGCTGGAGTGATGGCCCAGATGTTAAAGCATGTAGTGTTCTTGCATAGGACCTGGATTTGCTTTCCAGCACCCATATGGCAATTCGTCACAATTATCCAATTCCAAGAGATACAGTCCTGTTTTCTGACCTCCCTGGGCGCCTGGCATACACTTGTTGTACATACAGAAACACAGGGAAAATACTCATGTGCATAAAATAAACATAACACAAAACATTTAATTGGAAATAGGGATAACATAGCGCGTTGTATTAGAGGGCTATATGGAAGATGGAGCAGTGGGTGCCAGAAGACAACTCTGGTATTTACAGCCCATTCTCCTAATTTTCTTTTAAGAACCTTTTAGGGATTTATATTTCCTTACATGACATACTGAAAGAAATATCTGAAATAAATATTTGAAATGTTCTAGTTTTAGATTATTTGAAGAATTTAATTTTAAAACCCTGTATTTTACACTGCATTGATGCCTGTATGCCTTTGACTTTAGTCAAAGTATATGTGAATTCCTTGCAAATCAAAGATGAAGGGAAACAAAACAAATAGGGAATTTATGAAGAGAGAAGGGATTTAAGAAAGACAACTATGATCTAGGTTCATGGTATCTAATCACAGTACTTAAGAGACAGAGGCAGGCAGATCTATGTGAGTTTGAGGCCTCCCTGGCATACCCAGGGAGTTCCAGGACAGCCACAGCTACAAAACTACATAGTCAAACCTTGTCTTTGGGAGTGGGGCAGGGGAAGACAAGTGTTTAAAGAAGTGTTATTCACTAAGCATGTAAAATTTCTGCTTTCACTCCATTATTTACCTCTATGGGTTCATTGTCTTACCAATGACTTACATAACTGCATGTATGTGCATATATGTATGTATATATTTATGTATATATATATGCATTTTTACATATAACTAGTTTATTTTGTTATTTTATGGAGATTTTTAGAAATGATTTTTCTAGGAGAATCATTAACATTATAATATTAACCGTACTTCTAGAAACAAAATACTGAGAAAGTTTGATAGTGGCAATACTTAGGCATTATGGTATATCTACCAAAGAAGAATACTTATATCTAGAATGAGAATTTACTTTTCTTACTTTTAATTTACTTAATGATTTAATACTTGGTTAGGAATATTTGCTATGATGTATGGCTTAGGTTAACTTCTAAATACATACAGAAAATTATATATGCCAACATTTACATACACTAACCCGAGTTTAGTGCATGGGAATGAAGAGATGTGCATGGTGCTGCTTACACCCATATGATTGCACTGACTCCTCCGGATGAAGGTTAGGGAACACCTTGGGGAACTGATGATGGCTCTTTCCCACTCGGAGTTTATGATGGGTCAGGATAGAGGCCTCACATTCTCCATTTCTCAGACTTCTGTTACCTGCATAAAAGGTATATAACGTGAATCTTTTCTACCAAATATAAGAGTTGTGATTAGGGCAGAAATTCTTTTTCTTTTTTTAACCTCCTCCTCCACCTTTTATGCAAATGTTTAATTCCCCTCCTCCTAAAACCTTTGTTTACACAAAGGCCTCCTGCTATCTTCCAGGAACTTGAGGAACTGGAATAGTGACTCTTTTCTCCTTTGAAGTTTTGCCCTCTTTTCCCTTCCTTTATTTCTGCAACAATTCTTTTCAGACTAGCCAGTAAGATAAGACTATGAGGTAGGAAATCATCCAAAGAGGAAAACAATGTCACTCCACCAAATCCAACAAAGCACTAAAATTCTGTACTTACAACATAATAAAATTGTTACTAAGTTAAATTTGAAGAAAAAAAAAATCTCTCTGTGTCTATGTGTCTATGTGTGCCTGTTTGTTGGTCTCCTGTGTGAGTGTGTGTGCGTGTAGTGGAAAGCCAACTGTAATGTTTTTTGTTTTTATTTTTTTTAACTTTACTTTATTTGGCCTATACCTCCTGTCCACCAATGCCCCAACCTTAATTATAGAGGAAAAAGGTTCTGGGTAGAGGGGGCCCAGACCCCTTTACTGCTTCTGGTTATTTCGGGTCAAGGGGTTCTTTTCGGGCTCTATACCAGTCTCTGCCAACCACAGACACAGCCGGAGTCTCCTACATGCTACATGCCACTGCTCTCCAAAGCGTTTCTTTCCATCTGTCTGCTCCAAATCACACTGGCTCTGGTCTCTGGTCTCTCCAAACTGTCCCACGCCACAGGCCAACATGGAATGCCACACAGAGTGACATAAAAATGCCACTGTAGAACACCACGAGGTCTCTTTCTTCTCTCTCTCTTATTTTTTACATTGAAATATTTTTTATAGATTTTTAAATTTTTTATATTAATTACAGTTTATTCACCTTGTATTCCAGCTGTAGACCCCCTCCCTTCTTCCCTCCCAGTCCCACCGTCTCTCCCTCTTCTCCTCCCATGACCCTCCCCAAGTCCACTGATAAGGGAGGTCCTCCTCCCCTTCCATCTGACCCTAGTCTATCAGGTCTCTTTGGATCCATTGTCTTTCTCTGTGGCCTGGCAAGGCTGCTCCCCTTTCTGGGGGAGGTGATCAAAGAGCTAGCCACTGAGTTCATGTCAGGACAGTCCCTGTTCCCCTTGGAGACTGAGGTGGCACCAGCTACCTCTGTACAGGAGTTCAGGTTATCTCCATGAATGGTTCTAGGTTGTAGTATCAGTCTCAGAAAAGACCTCTGGGCCTAGACTTTTTGATTCTGTTGCTCTCCTTGTGGTGCTCCTGTCCCTCTAGGTCTTTCTATCTCTCCCTTCTTTCATAAGATTCCCTGCACTCTGCCCAAAGTTTGGCTCCGAGTATATGCTTTGATATACTGCAGGATAGAGTCTTTCAGAGGTCCTCTGTGGTAGGCTTCTGTCCTGTTTCCTGTTTTCTCCCTTTTCCCACAGAGTCTCTTTCTAGAGCTCATATTTATACTCTCAGAGTCCTAGACCACACCCACGCAGAAGCCTGTTACCAGCTGGCAAAGATCACTCCTGTCACATGACAATTTACAGGTGTGGAAAAACTATAGCCCAACTAAAATTTAATCCCACACCTGGGATTAAGACAAATGCATATTTACATAACCTACAAAGAAAGTAAAAGTTCTGTTATGTTTGTTTGTGTGTATGTGTTGTGTTTCTGTTCATGGGTGTGTCTGTGTGGCAAAGACATTTCTTCTTTTATTACAATTCACTTTATCTTTTCAGATAAGGTATTTTCCTGAATCTCAAGCTTACTGAATTGGCTAACACAGGCCAGCCCTGAGAATTCTCCTGATGTTTATCCCTTAGTGCCACAGTTCTAGTCATGTGGCATCATACCTACCTTTCGCGTGTACATTTGGTATCCAAGCACAGTTTCTCATCTTTTTGCAGCAAGCATTTCCTTTTGAACCATCTTACCAGCCCCAGGAAAGCTACCTTAATCACCAAATACTCTGTACTCTGTTGATAATCTTTGAAATAATCTTGTATTATTAAGAACAAATTGAATTACTGGAGTTGTGCACATCAGCACACCTCAAAATATAACAACAAAAGTTTAATCCCAAACTGGTGAGTTATATTATTTTCCTGTGGTAGTTGCTCTATTTTGTTTTTATTGTTTGCTTTTAATCTGGTGAAGAAAAGAACTCACTGTTCCGGAATTCTGGAGAAGAGACAGTTATTGCCAGTGGCAGTATAGAAGTAAAGATAATTTCAGACAACAGCAGGCTTTCCTGCACATTCTTTTCCATTTCATTAATAACATGGTCCATAAAGAGACATGCTTTGCGAAGCTGAAAGTGAAAATAGGAATTCTTCAGAAAGAGGAGACATCTGTGCAGATGATTAACATTTTTAGATAAACCATTCTCCATTTTCACTGACATTTTACTGAAATGCTGATGGGAGATGCAGCAATGATTAGCAGCCTCAGCCATTAGCCAGGCATTTGTTTGTTTTGTTTTGTTTTTTAAATCACAACCTAGGCTACCATGTGTTTTGTTTTTAATCATTCTAATGAAAAGAGTACATTTTAAAGACTTCTTTGAACTGCACTGAGAATGTTTCAGCTAACCTGATCTTAGGGGAGCCTGCTAGATGTCAGACCCTTGATCAGTTTTATTCATCATTTCACACTTAAAAGCGTCCATCAAGAAAGTGTGTATTGCATACATGCTAATGTTAAAACCAAAGCTAATGTCCATCCCACTCCCAAATGGCAGTACTACTGTTATTGGATAAACAAGCCTACTGGCAGTGTCCTGCTTAATAGAAACTCCTCTAGTTCCTAGTCCTTCCGAACAATCTGTATGAGCTAAAAGACCCTATCCTGCTGTCATATAAAATATGCTTGCTTTTCTACCAGTTTGCTCTTCTCTCTGTCCACTGAGAGATAGACTTTGCACTTTGATCCCCAATGAACCCTTCTTTCTACCCATGGAAGAGTCTAGTTTGGTGGTTTTTCATCGACCTTGCTTACAGTTACTGACTACATGTAACTCAACCCATTTACTTTCTAGACACTTAACAACAATTATACTCTCCTTTCAACTTTCTGCTTCATTACTTCTAACTAATTCATCCCCATTGAAGTCACAAAATGGTGAAAGGAGAATTTCAGCTACATGCTCCTCTATCAAAAGTCTTGAATGACAGCTTACAACAGTGAGAATGACAGCTACTGCAGCCTATGTCCATGAACCCTGGCACATGCACCACTCTGCTCTTACCTGGCACTAGCCAATTCTTTCTTTATCTGCACCTGCATCACTAACCTCCTCAATGCTTCTTGCACATTCCAGACCTCACATCCTAACCTCAGTTCCTTTAGAGTCATCTTTCCCTTCTGGAACCTTCTTCCTTCCAGGCTTCCTGTTCATGTTCTTTGTGTGGTTGCATAAATGTTACTTTTTGAATGAGGCTTCCATTTAAAATTCAATGCAATTTTCGTACTAGTTGTCACCAAACAACATACAATTTATTTTTTAACCCGATTCATATTTCCTGTCACTATAATTCAGTGAGGATCATGAATTTATGTTATGTTACTCTCAGTGCTGTTATAACAGTTCAACAGTAAACTCTGAGTTTGTGAATGTACAAGTAAATGAAGATTAGAGTCTCACATACATTGTTACTTTTCAAAGGACATACTGATTCCTACTACTAAGAACTCATGGAAGTCTCAGTAGATGTGAAGGAGGAAGAACTGCCGACCCAGTTTAACATGATGAAAAGAATAGCTTCTTTTTGCACAGATGGGGCTCAGGGACTGACATAGAGGGGAGAGAAACTCTCAAACATCTATTTTTTTTTCCTCCTCTAGGCTTAGAAAAGATGTTGTTATCATGACATCACTAGAAGCTCAACCCTTGGAAGGGCAATGCATAATAATAGTTTAGTATTTTAAGTTAACTGTGCTGTTGAATGTAACTCTAAATGAATCTGAACTGTAATCTTTCTCTGCCTTTAGCTTTCTGACTTTAGCATTTCTTTAGTTTGGATGACTATCTTAGAGACACCATGTACAAATATCTCTCTCTCTCTCTCTCTCTCTCTCTCTCTCTCACACACACACACACACACACACACACAAGTTTATCATGCCATATAACATCCCTTATTATTCTTTCATGAATAATATTTCATTAACATATGCTAAATATAACGATTGGTTTCATTTTGACATTTTGACATATGTAGAATGTTTTTAATATTTTGTTCATAAAATACATAAATATAAACATAAACGGCATTGTTTAAAGTAAAAGTAAGTTATTTGAATTTAGTAGAATTAATTTTAAGGAAAAGCCTGTTATTTTTAATTTATTCTTTTAACTTGTTTCTAATTAGTGACTGTTCTGTGGCCTTGTACTAAGCAATCATGTCTTCCTAATTTAAAGGTCTAGACAAATAAATGCTCTTGATGCAAAAGTAAGTTGCTCTTGATGCAACATACCCATCAAGTCTCTTGTCTCTGAAGGTGTTCTTGATGATTTCAATAAAGCCAAACCCTCCCCAGTACTTCCTCCTGTCACTCACTTTGGCCTCTGATGCTTCAGGGCACCAGAAGAGAGCACTAGGAGACACTGCCAAAGTACAAATTCCACCCCCTTAAGAGAGAATGGGATGGGCTTGCAGCTCAGAGAAGGGGTGGGGCACGCCCCTATTGGGCCAGAGCAGTGGGTGGGAGGGTGCCTTTGCCTCACATTGCTCAGTGTTCTTCCAGCCCTCAGTTCCTGTGAAACAAGATCCTGTTGTTGTACAGAGGGATAGCAAGAAGTTGTCTTGAGAAAGCAGTATGAAGTGTTTGGATTTGTATGCTACCTCATATTATTCCTTCAGTGGCCAGATTCATTGTTTGCTGTCCTCCTGAGAAGAGGCATGTAGAATGTCGAGTGGAGATGCTGGTGGGGGAGGTGTTTCATTTCCCAACACTACTACCTGAGCTCCTATTAGAGGCTAGATGAAGCATTCACCTGTACTTGAGCTCTTACTAGAGGCTAGATGCAGCATTCACCTGTACCCTTTTCCCCCAGTTAAGCCTCCAAGTCTCCTGTATAACATCAAGGGAGAGTCCTGCATCAAGGATTAACTAGCCATGTGAGACAAATACAGAAAGGGGGAATCACTGGTTCAGAATGTAAGAAACAGGTTTCTGGCTGACACATGTAACAGATGAGTTTTAATTACTGTTGTCCATTTGCAGAAAGAAACACAGGGCAGACCAACTATGCATGCATCATAGGTAAGAGATGATCGCACAGCTTTGGAGTTGCTGTGTAGACAGAGTTGGAGGGGCCGCAGTGTGATTGACTCATTTATCAACCAAAAGAGTTTCTAGTTGAAATGCTAATGGCAATTAGGATTCATCAACTGAAATTAAAAACAGTGTGAATAAAACATCTTTCAACTTGTCTTGACAAATATCAGTTTACTTCTGTATTTGATATTCCTTGCAGAACTATACCTAATTTAGACACAGAAAATAATTGCAAACAATATTTGAGGATGTATATAATAAAATGAGAAAGTAAAACATGATTTGCAAAATGTACAAATATGATAGCAGAGAACAACGTAGAGAGATATAGTAATCAGCTTGCAATAGTATTCAACAACCATGTCTTTCTTAAATTATCAGCCTGACACTGTACACAACAAATACAATGTTTATATTGGACATAGTCTGTAACCATTATAAAAATACCCATTTTAAATGTATACTCATTTTTAAATGTGTAAATACTTTCTTTAATTTATATTTATAAAGACAAAGATGTTTTCTTATAATCTCCCATCACACACATATTTATTAAAACAAAACGTATAGCAATTGACATTACTTTAGCTGCTAGGCCACTGAACCCATACTCCCAAAGTATACCTGTCTCTTGGCAGCCACTGTTGATCATCAAAGAGGACAAGACTGATTCACTGCAAACCACTGTCTAAATTATTGATATGCCAAGGTTGCAACTAGCACCATGGAATACATCCCCACAAAGTACAAGGTCTGACCTCACTGAATTATATGGTTCCAAATAATTTTCCCTCATTTGGATTTTTTTTTCCTGCCTACAATCAATGTGGTACAACCTATTAGAAATACTACACATTGTTAGGACAGACTTGTTTTTTGTTTTTGTTTTGTTCCTTCTCAAGTCAACGTACATTTTAATGGTTTGATTATGGCATTTTTAACTTTTCTTTATGTTCTCCACTCCTGTTCTTTCACTGGTCCCAAAACCCTCTTTTTGTGGTTTTGCTTCCTCCTCACAGAAGGACCTTCTTTCTGCTTTTATGCAAATATTTTCGACTGTCCTCCTAAGATTTCTATCTTCCCATCATAGCCCTGTTTCCACTTTTATTTCTGACATATATATTATAAACCTAGTTAAATTTAAATCTACATTTCCCAGGATAGACAGAGTGATATTGATCTTTCTAATATAATTTTATTTAGTATAATAATTTCTAGTACCATCCATTTTCTTACAACTGTAATTTTATTATTCTTTATGACTAAATAAATATTCATATCACATTTTCTTTATCCATTCATCTGATGATGGACACATAGTTTGGCTTCATTTCTTGGTTATTATAAAAATTAAATATGGATTGCAAAAATCGACATGTAATATTGGCTAAGAGGCCTCTGTGGATGTGCCCAATAATGCTATTTCTGTCATATATAACATTTTTTAAAAAACAACATTCAGGAGCATCTGAGTTAGGGAAAGGCAAACATTTTTATTTCATTCTTTACCAGTAACTTTTATGCATTTTTTTTTTTTACCAGAGATAGGAAAATCTCTTCCCAATCATACAAAGGGAACAAATATTTTAATCAATACTTAAATCCTATACTTTAATGCTGAAAATATTGCCATAGTATTGTTGCCATAAAATTGTTGCCAAATTATTCCAATTTAACTAGTATATCTGAACTCATTTATTGGATTTAAATATTAACTATGGGATCATATAGAAAAGACTATGGCTTAAAGTTTTCACATTTAACCCAGAATGAAAGTCATTAAAAAAAAAAAGTATAGATTATCTGACACATATTTGAGGTAGTTTATTATTTTTCTTGACTTCTTTTCTAAAAAGTCTCTGACTTTTTTGTTAAATAGACTCAGTCTCCAAGTGTGTTCCCTAATAAGGGAAGCAGGGACTGTCTCTGACATGAACTCAGTGGCAGGCTCTCTGATCACCTGCCCCTGGGAGGTGCAGCCTTGCCAGACCACAGAGGAAGACAATGCAACCAGTCTTGATGAGACCTGATAGGCTAGGGGCAAACAAAAGAGGAAGAGGATCTTCCCTATCAGTGGACTAGGGGACTGGCATAGGGGGAAAAGAGGAAGGAAGTGTGGGATTAGGAGGAGACAAGGGAGGGGGCCACAGCAATGTACAAATTGAATATATTATAATAAATAATAACAAAAAGGAAAAAATCAGCAAAATTAACTATTAGTTTATTCTATTCTATATTAGTCATTTTAAGAAAAATAGTATACCATCTACAGAGTATTTGAGTGGCATATATCATATCACAACAATAAAACAAATAAAAAAGAATAATTTCAAGGTTATTGTATAATGTTTGATAAAACAATATATATACAGTTTATTTTCAAAGCATTATTACTTCCTTAGTCAAATTCCTAAGATAAAATGAGGATACAGTACTTCTGGTTCTATTTGCTCTTACAGCTACATAGTTAAAGATATGTGTATGCATGTGTGCCTGTGAGAGAGAGAGAGAGTATTTGCATAAAGGAGAGTGGCACAAAATTTACTATGAATTCAAAAGTGTTAAGGTAGATACAAGTCTTCTACTCAAGATTATTCCAGTTCTCTGTTACTGTGTAATAATATACTTTAAAATTAAATGACTTACTTAATTTATCATCTTTCCAGTAAACCTGAAGGCCAAGTCTTCAGGAGGCTCCATGGAGTCCTCTTACTCCATGAAACCAACTAGGAATTCTTGCTATGTTGGTATTCAACATGGTCTAACATGGACTCAGTGAGATATATAAGGTACCTTTGAAGAGAGAGAAGGTTTGGAGAAAGTAAGGTCCTGTTTCAGTGTTTTTTAATGGACTTTCTACATGGCCTTTCCACAGTATAGGCAGGATCCTTACATAGTAGCTTTGGGTCTCCAGACCCAAAGTAGAAACAAGGCTTTGGGCAAGCTGATCGTTATGTCTGTTACATTCTACTGTTCTAAGTTAGTAAGGGTACTGTGGTACTAAATAAGAGGAAATTGCCTTTCTTTAATTTCACAAAACTTCAGGAAACTATGTCCATCATTAGATCTCACAAAATAGCATCACATGTACGTTCTCACACATTTGTAACAAACTGAATTAGAATTAGGAAACAGAACAGTTGACGCTTCAAAACACAGACTGCTTGTTGTTGTTTGTTTTTTTTTTCATCGTTGCCATTTGAGTTGGAAGAAATTATCAGCCCATATAATATTTACACCATGTTTTGATGGCAGACCAAGCTTATTTAAGATGAAATGGAATTAAAAGGTTTAAAATAAAATAAGTTGGAAAGTCCATTGTATGTGGTACTTACCTGTCCCACATTATATAGACTTTGGAGAGTAATTCTACTTGTTACTTACTTGGGGGAGAATATATTTAAAAAATATTACTTTTTAAAAAAGTGATAAAAATATTACTTTTAAAAAATAATAGTTATTAAGAAAGCCAAATGTGTGCTTGTGTATCTGTAAATATAGATGTTTGCATATTGATTGACGAAATATGCATGTATTAATATGCATTTACACAATATATTGACATAAACTTTCTGTATATCAATAGGTTTACTGATCCTAAATTATTAGATTTTTTTATGTTCATAAATGCGTTACATTTTTATATCCACAGAAAGAACAAAACTCTCGATTGAAACATTAGAAGCCTCTCAAAAGAAAGCCTTTCTAACTCAGAAATCTCAATATTGGTCAGGGACATCACTCTCTGTTTGATCTATAGCTTCAAATAAACCCGGGAAAAAACTCTAATAGGACATATTTAATTAAACTCACATTCATGGATAAGTAATAGTCTGTCCCCTCTTTTATTCTGTAACAGTAACCCAGATAACTTGACAGCTTTAATCATTTCAGCTGTTTGCACCTTCATTTGTGCCGTATTTAAGTCAAGACATTTGGTGGTGTTTATCTAAATTACTGTATCTGTTTTCTTATCACACGTTCAAAGCTGTAACAGAGAAACTAATTTCAAGTGCAAAATAAAATATCTCATGGGCCCAGACACCAGTAGAACTGTTGCGTCAGGATGAAAAGTCACCTGTCATTAACAGATATTTGTCTTTGTAATGAGCTGAGGCAAAAAGGAACTGTGACTGTAATAAAATTATGAGAGTCTGGTATCATTACAAAATCCTAATTCTGAGAGCACACATAAACTCTGGTGCTTAACTAGAAGCGAGCTTTGTTTAATAAGCTTTGTCTTGAGATGTGCAAACTCTGTATTTTGGGAAAGAGGTAAAGAAATTCCAAGCAAAATAAAACATTCTCACATTACTAAAACACCATGATATGTGTGGATTGCTTTAGCAGAAGCAATATTGTTACTTATACCAATATTCTTTCACATAGCATCATCTGCTATTATGTTAAGGACTGTTGTCATGATGAGTGGTGTTAATAGCCCTGGATATAATGATATCTTTTTGAACATAAATATTCAAAGGGGGATTCATGCCAAATTTATCCATTTTGAAAAGGTGGATTTTTTTTCAATATGTACTTTATATTGTTCCCTAGTGGCCTACATGGATTCAGATCTCAATATAAAAGCTAATGTTCATATTCTGCCAAAACACCTTCCTGATTCTAGAAATCTGTCTTTCATAGACAGCAGGCACTGGACCTTTCACTGGGCAACCAGGTTCTCAAGGACATCCTTCTTCCTTCCAAAACCCTGCTTTTGCACTCTTGCCTTGTGCTATATTTAAGTACCTTCCACTTTCTCCTTTTGAGACCTTCACTCTCCTTCAAATGTTCCCACATATTTTCTCCTTTTTAGTGGAAGCACATCCACTACTTTACCTACATCTTCAAATCTTCTCTCCATTGTGTGCTTAAAGATGTAATGATCTCATAGCCTCTTGTGCTTCACCGTCTTAGACACTGAACTCAGTTATTTCTAGTTACATGGAAATCCTCCTAGCAGGCAGTGATCAGCAGAGAGCATCTTTGGTAGCACATGCCTGTACAGAGTAATTTCATGGAAGTTTGCATTGTTCCTCAAAGTAAGGAGGATTATATGCATTATTTGCTTGAGGTGAAGGAATAACCATACAGTCATGGACCTCTAGGTTAGTTGATTCTGTAGGTTTTCTTGTGTGTCCTTGACCTCTGGCTCTTTCACTCACCGCTCCCCTTTACACAAGGTTCCCAAGCTCTGTTTAATGTTTAGCTGTGGGTCTCTGTATCTGTTTTCATCAGCTGTTGGGTGAATCCTCTCAGATGACAGTTATGGTTAGCCTTCTGTTTGCAAGTATTGCTGAATATTGTTAACAGCTTTAAGGGTTGCCCACTTTCATGATATGGGTCTCAAATTGGGCCAGTTATTGGAATGGCCATTCCCTCAATTTCTGATCCATTTTTTCCCTGCACATTTTGTAGGCAGGACAAATTGCGGGTCAAAGGTTTGTGGCTGAGTTCCTGTTCCAATCCCTCCACTGAAAGTTTTCCCTGGTTACAGAACATAGCCATTTCATGTTTTGTATTTCCCATTGCTGGAAGTCTTAGCTCGGGTCACCCTCATAGATTCCTCGGAGTTTCCATTGTCCAAGATTTATAACTCATTTCAGTTATAAATGAAATGAGTTGTCTTTCCCAGTTATCTCTCCCACAATCTATTCCTCTTGTTCCCATCCACACCTCTATCCCCACCCAGTCCCATCCCTTCTTCTACCTTTGATGTCTAAAAGTCAGAATGGCTAAGGTTAAAGACTCAAGCAACAACACATGTTAGCAAGGATTTGGGACAAGGAGAAAACTACTCCATTGTTACAAACTTTTTTTTTTTTTTTTTTTTTTTACTTTTTACAACCACTTTGGAAATAAATTCTCTGGTTCTTTAGAAAACTGGGATGATGAAAACTTAGAAAAGTCAGAAGAATCTTTGTTCAAGTAAATATTATATAATAGCTGAATGAAAATTTTTATTCCTTATTATGTCTTCCAAGTTTTGCCCACGGTCTATTATTTTTAAAAGAATTGTTGAGGATGGAGGAACAGCTTAACAGTTGAATATCTACTACTCCTATGGAGGACTTAAGGTGGTTGACTGGACCCATCTAGCCTGTAATTCCAATTCCAGGAGATTCAATCCCCTCTTCCTTCACCCATGGATAGACACCTTTACTCACATGCACACACACAAATTATAATTAAAAATAAAATCATGTTTTTGAGATTTGTTAAATAAATAACAGTCTGTAGCTCTATGCACGAGAAGTAAATTGGATGGTGCACTGCCAAAATTGACAAGTTGAAATCTTAACTCATATCACCTTAGGATGTGCTGTAGCATGGAGGTAAATGCTTACAACCAAGTAAAAGAGATTAGAAGGCAACATGGCTGGTGGCATGAAGAGCAGATAAAATGTGGACACAGAAACACATAGAGGAGAATGCTATGTAAATCTAAAAACAATTACCTACAACCTAGGAAGAAAGGCCTAGGATGGGCTCTGCATTCTCAGATGACAGATTTAGGTTGGTTAAGTTTTTTGTTTCATGGTGATTTGTGTGATAATTGTAGCACAATAAGACAGGAATCTAAGAATCAGCAAAATCACCTGAAATAAATAAATTAATGACTGCTGACCAATAGGAGATATTCAAGTTTATATAACAACATCCCACCTCATGTTTGCTCTGAAGTTTAAAGCTAGACCAACATGCCTGTTTTAGATAACATCACATTACCCTATAATCGCAGATCAAAAGATATGTCACAATATATTTTTATTAGAAAAAAGAATTAAAAGTTTTTATCTTAGAGTGTGGAGATTCAGGGGATTCTACAAAGTAGGACAGAATATTTCTCAAGATGGAGAAAATGTAAACATGACTACTAAAATAATCTAACAAAGTAATAAAGATGAGAACGGGGTTACAAAAGTTTAAAACATATATGTTAAGGTATCCCTGGAATCACTGGATCTTTAAGATAGGATGACAAAGGAGTGACATATATAAACCAGGAGTACATGTGTGTGATTACAAGAATCTGGTCATTAATCTCTTCCGATTTAGCTATCAAATTTTATCAGTTGTATGTATTGTAATTAATTATCCATTACCAGACAGTCATAAAAACATTCAGAAAGATTGTCTGAAACAATCAGACAAATAACGTTATACCGAGTATACACACAGACACACATACATATCTATGTATCAAAATTATTGCCCCCCCCCAAAAAAAAAGACCATCAATTTGAAAAGACCGAGGAAGGCTATATGGGAAGGTTTTTAGGTAGGAAAAGAAAGGGGAAAATATGATATAATCATTTTATAATCTCAAAAACAAAAACAAAAAAGAAGTCATAGAAATGAAGAAAATATTCAATGAGATAAGTAATAATACATTTTGGAATGAGTTCCAATAAGAGCAGATAAAATTCACATCTATTTTATTACTTAAAAAAGCAATATTTACTTATATTAAAAAGTCTGTTATAATAAATTGTTTGTTTTTTGATAATTTAAGGTTTGTCTTCCAGTTTTAGCATTACCTTCTGCCAAATAAGTGCAGAATATGTGTGGAGTATAACAAAGCAACCATTCAGGCTCCCTAAATTTTGACTTAATATTTTTGCTTTAAAAAAAGGCAGTATGGTCTATGTTAGGAAAATATCTGCATCCTGTAATGCATAATACAGACAAAATAAGAAATTCAGAGTTCTCACTGAGTGCCTTTTTTTTTTTTTCTTTGCTTTGCTTTTGCCCTCAGCCATGTGTCCCACCTAGGCTTTTCCTGCATCTGTGCATTTATTTGCTTTACAGGCAGAAAGGCACAGACTTGCAAGCCCTAACTCTGAGAACTGGTGTGGAAAAATTTGCGGCACAGACTTGCTCCACTGAAAATGTATGCATATGTGCTGTGTAAAATTAATGACTCTGCTAAATATTTAAATATTCATAAAAGATTCCAACTTCTGCTTTCTCCATGTAGACGTTTTTATTTTTTAAAATCCGGTGTCTCTGAAAAGAACAATTCAGAAATGCCAACCTTAAAACTTGACATAATTAACAACTTGATAAGTAGAAAATTTACTAAAATAGTTGTATATTACCAAGATAATGGAATGAAATTATTTTAGGATGCCTTTACACACTCAACGGTTCCAGACGAATCTAATGGGAATTTAATTCGTAACCTTTAATTCACTGTTAGCCAGCATCAGCTGTACACATTTATTAAGGGTTCAACATATCCAAAGTCTTAGTCCTCTCCCTTGAAGATCAGAGTACCAAGTGCACTTCTGTGTAGGTTCTTTTCTGGAGACGTGAGGGACAGGAGACAAGTGAGTAAAACCAGGCAGGGTGAAAAACAGATGGAAGGACAAATTGATCAACTGGGTCTTATCACACTGAAACTTGTAAAAGTTTAAACACACTTTAGGATTTCTTCCCCATAGCACAGAAGAGGGGCTCTAAAACCCCACCCATCCTGCACCGCTCCAGGGCACACATATGCTTCAGGCTGGACATGGTTGAGTGCAGAAGGAGGAATCCCCTCCCCCAATACAAAACAAAACAAAAACAAACAGCCCTGAGCTGGTACGCTTCTGGGTATAGTCCTTTGGGAAGCTAATTGCACAGAAGGGAGTGCATGTAGAAATGTAAAATGGGAAGAAAGAAATGTAATTTCTAATGTACAAAAACTACTCTAGCATCTGATTTTCTTTTAGTTTTCAAAAAGTTATATGAGACTCCTCTTCTATGTAAAGTAAAAGAAAAAAGGTGCCAGATTAGAAACCACTTATGTGAGAAGTAAATTATATGAGAGAGGATATATGAGTCAACTTTGAAATTAAAATCCTTGCTGCCCATTACAAAGGCCAGATGCATAATATGACTTAAAGGAAGCCAGGATGGAACAAAAGAATAGGACCCAATGCAAGCTAGATCAAGTGAATGAACTGTCCGAAGGCAGTACCACTTCTTCACTCCAGACTTCCTCCTTCTTAGGATCAACACTGAGATCCTGCTCCCTCTCACCTGAGTCTTAAGCAGGACTCATTTGTGAACTTTCTTATAATTTATTTTTTAATTGAAAGAATAAATCCCTTTAAAAGTAAAATAGTTTTCCAGCTAAATGCAAATTGAGAGTTTATTAACTAAATATAAACTATAGGTATTACAAAGAATATTAATATTAAATGTGTTACTTAATCACTTTATTCCATTGTAATAATTTAAGGATAATCCCATTATATTAATTATTTGAAAAACAGGAGTTTTCTGGACAATGATTATAAACTATATTTGAAATTTTAATGAAAGTTGTCCCAAAGTAGAGCAAAGCAGGTGAAGTAAAACAAACAAAAAATGCTTATTACTTAAATCTATCCTTACTACTGTTCTATTATTATGAAGAGATACAATGAACAAGTCAACTTATAAGAAGTTAATTGATGGGCTTGCATATAGATTCAGAGAATGATTCTATTTTCCCCACGGCCAGGGATATGGCAGTAGATAGGCAGCTGCAGCAATGGGCAGCAGCTGAGAGATTACATCTTGATCAGCAGACAGACAGAGAGAAGGTGGACATTTGAAACCTGTAAGCCTGAAGCCAGTGGCACCCTTCCTTCAACAAGACCACAGTTCCTAATCATTCCTAAACAGTACACCAGCTGAGATACAAACCCTCAGATATATGAGCCTGTGAGGGCCTTTCTCATTCAAACCTCTACAATATCTGACACCAAAAAAAAAAAAAAAACAGATAAAGTTTTTATCTGCTTTTTTATAAGTAAAAATTGCAAGAGACAGGTTAAAATAATTCAATTGCTCTAACGATAATTATAAATTATGCTTTATCTAATTATGCACTTTAATTACATTGTACATTTAACTAAATATCCCTTTTTTCTTGTCTTTAGTATTGTATTATAACCTTTCTGATTGACCAAAATAGATAAATAAATAAATAAATAAATAAATAAATAAATAAATAAATAAATAAATAGCAAAAGCAACTTAAGAGGGTAAAAGCTTATTCTGGTTCATTGGTGAAAGTCCACAATGGAAGGGAAGGCAAGACAACTGGAGCCTGAGGATGCTGCTCACATTGCATCTACAACTAAAACCCATAGTGAGGAATCAGAATTTATGAGAAAAAGATTTCTACATTTTCTTTGGTATAGGACCACAGGCGTAGTAACTGTGCTACCCACATCTAGGATGTGTCCTCCCATCTTAATTAACCTACTAATATAAGCCCAGAAGTTTGTCTCCTATAGACTGTATATAACACCATGCTGGCAATCAGTATTTATTATTATTTTATCACCTTGGCATTCAAACATATGAGTTTTTGGTTTGTTCTTTCTTTTTTATTAATTAATTCAATTTACATTTGATCACAGGTCCTTCCCTCCTCCCCTGCCAGTCCTACCCATGGGTAATTGTTTGTTTTCTTATTTCTTTGTCATTTGTACATGCTTTTAAGTTGCATCTTTCATTTTACTATTTTGAAAGTTGCCAAAAAACATAAATAATCAGCTGAAGAAATTAACAAGATCCAAAGACTATGTGTTTGTTTGTCTTTTGAGACAATGTATCTCTCATTATCCATATCGTAGCTGGTCTGGAACTTACTAATAGACCATCTTAGCCTCAAACTCATAGATATGCAGCCTCCTCCTCCAAGTACTGTTATTATAGTTCTAGGCTGTGATTCTGAAGTTTCTCTAGGAAACTTCTTTATATAAGTATATAATGGGACATATCTTAGTTACTGTTCTGTTGTTGTGATGAATAAAGAAGGCTTGTAATGGAAATAATTTAATTAGAGACTTCTTACAGTTTCAGAGGTTTAAATAATTATCATCTTATCAGTGTTATAGCAATAGGCATGCTGGAAAAGTAACTGAAAGCTTACATCCAGATCTGGAGACAGCAGAAAGAGAGACACCGGGCCTAACATGAGCTTTTGAAACCTCAACACCTATTACTAGTGACATACCTCCTCATCAGGGCCACACCTTCAAACCTTTACAAATAGTTTCATTCCCTGATTCAAAGATGTGCATTTATTGGGGCATTCTCATTCAAGCCACCACAATAGGTTTTTCTTTAATGACCTAATTTGTAACAGCTTTCACTCTTGTCTCAGAACATGCCATGCCTGCAATTTTAAACTCTCTCCTTTCCCCACAAAAGTCATCTTCCTTCTTTCCTTCCTTCCTTCCTTCCTTCCTTCCTTTCTTTCTTTCTTTCTTTCTTTCTTTCTTTCTTTCTTTCTCTTTTCTTTTTTGCTTCTGTTGTTGCTCTCTCTCCCTGTAGACCCTCATGAGAACAGTCAGCAGTAAACATTACACTCAAGTAAGTACCTGAGTGCCTTCAAGAACAATTCAGTCCATTACTTCCAAATTCAGCAACAAATTCTGAGGTGCCCAGTTCTTTATCAGAATATCATCTTTATTGTCTCTCTCTCAAACCTTAATAGAGCCCTTGCTCCTGTGAAACTTCATGAGCTGGTCCTTGATTGTCCACATTTGTCAGAGCATTCCAGTCTTCCAAACTACTGGCCCACAAAGCTCAGTTTACAGTATTCTAGGGCTTTTCTCACACAAAGTTCCAAACTATTCCACATTCCTCCCACAAACAAGTTTGGATGGCATAAGAACTACATAATTAGGATTACCCTAGCAATTATATCTCCAATATTTGTGCCAATGTTCTGCATTTGTCACTTTCTCTTAGTGCATTGACAAGATATCTGACAAAAATCAACTTCAGACTCACAGTGTGAGAGCACAGGTCATTATTGTGGAAAAAACACAAAAGTAGGAGCATGAGTAAACCCTAGCCTTGCAACTGGATTGAACAGTAAATGTTGGTATTTTCTTGATTTGCCCATTTTATTCAGTGCGGAGGTTCATTTCTTAGATGGGTGTCATCTGTATGTAGGGTATGCAGAGTGAATCTTCTCATCTTAGTTAAGCCAATCTAGAAACTTCCTCAGAAAAGTCTTGAGGTTTGTTTCCTAAATGATTCTGTGTCTATTCAATTTTACAATCAACATTAAACACTGGGGGTTAAAACAAAACAAAGTGGATATTAGACATATAATATAGGATAATCATGCTAAAATCGGTACACCTAAGGAAGCTAATCAAGAAGGAGGACGCTGGGTAAGATGCTCAATGTTTATTCAGAAAGGCAAACAAGATGGACATCAGGAGAGGGAGAAAACAGGGAACAAGAGAGGAGCCTATCACAGAGGGCCTCTGAAAGACTCTACCCAGCAGGGTATCAAAACGTACTCTGAGACTCATAGCCAAATTTTGGGCAGAGTGCAGGGAATCGTATGAAAGAAGGGGGAGAGGGAAAGACACAGAGGCAACAGGATCTCCATAAGGAGAGTAACAGAACCAAAAAATCTGGGCGCAGGGGTCTTTTCTGAGACTGATACGCCAAACAAGGAACATACATGGAGATAACTTAGAATCCCTGCACAGAAGTAGACCATGGCAGCGCAGTGTCCAAGAGGGTTCCCCAATAATAGGAACAGGAAACCTCTCTGACATGAACTCATGGGTTGATTCTTTGATCACCCCTACCTGAAGGAGGAGCAGCCTTAACAGTCCATAGTGGAAGACAAAGAAGTCAGTCCCGATGAGACCTGATAGATGGAAGGGGTGGAGGACCTCCTCTACCATGGGACTGGAGGAGGGGCATAGGAGAAGAGGAGGGAGGGTAAGTGCAATTTAGGAGGGAGTAGGAGAGGGGGAAGGGACTACAACTGGGATACGAAGTGAATAAACTGTAATTAATATAAATAAAAATAAAATTAAAAAACAAATACCCCTTATAATATAGCTGACTGTCTATAATATAGACAGTCAAAATAAAATTTTTTCAAGGATAATTTTTAATGAAAGTGTTTTATAAGCAGGGACCATTTAAGTTAATAGGTGTTTTGTTTTTGATAGTGCAGAATCTATGAAGTATAGGCAGTATTTGCAAAATTATCTATTTTCAATCTTTAATCATAGCATCAGATGAATAAAGAACCCATAATAGTGAAAGGTCATTTTTGTGGTTGTTGTTATTAACTAACAAACTTAAACTTCTATTGTGTTGTTTAAAACATACAAATATCTGGTATCTCCTTCCTGCTGCACAGAAGAAGAGAAACAAATATCTCCTCTGCCTATACAACAGTGGTTTTCAACTTCTGTGTTGTGACACCTTTGGAGGTTCAAATGACTCCTTTACAGGGGTCACTTATGAACATAAGTAAACACAGATATTTATGTTATAACTCAGAACAGTAGCAAAATTACAGTTATGAAGTAACAAAAATAATTTTATGGATGGGACTCACCTCAACTTGAGGAACTTTATTAAAAGATCACAGCATTAGGAAGGTTGAGAACCACTGCCCTGCAAGCACCAGGAGACAGTTCATTTTGAACAGTGTTCTCAAAACTGTACATTAAGTATGTGTGGAACTAACAACTATAAAAATATCCCATGAGGCAAACTTTGGGGATGTTTGTAAAAAGGAGTACATTGGGCTAGGCAAAATTTTTAGTGATTCCTCTTAACTGAAGTAGGCTGTATTAAAAGTATGAGTAGATAACTTGTGGGAGTTTATTAGAAAAAGATATCCATTTTTTTTTTAACATGGCCACCATTTATTTCAGCAGAACTAAACTTAACAGACAGGTTTCCAAACAGTGGTTTTCTTTTTCTTGCCTAATTTTTTTTAACTTTTATTAATTACACTTTATTCACTTTGTATACCCCCATAAACCCCACTCTCCTCCCTTCCCAAAACTACCCACCCTCCCCCTACTTGACACATGCCCCTCCCCAAGTCCACTGATAAGGAAGGTCCCCATCTCCTTCCTTCTGATCTTAGTCTCTCAGATCATATCAGGAGTGGCTGCATTGTCATCTTCTGTGGCCTGGTAAGACAGCTCCCCCTCAGGGGGAGGTGATCAAAAAGCAGGCCAATCATTTTATGTCAGAGGCAGTCCCTGTTCCCATTACTATGGAACCCACTTGGACACTGAACTGCCATGGGCTACATCTGTGCAGGGGTTCTAGGTTATCTCCATGCATGGTACTTGGTTGGAGTATAAGTCTCTGGAAAGACCACTATGTTCAAATTTTCTGGTTCTGTTGCTCTCCTTGTGGAGTACCTATCCTCTCCATATATTACTATTTCCCACTTCTTACATAAGATTCTATGCACTTTGTCAAACAGTTGGCCATAAGTCTTAGCATGTGTTTTGATAGTCTGCAGGGCAGAGACTTTCAGAGGCACACTGTGGCAGGTTCCTAACTTGTTCCCTGCTTTCTTCTTTTGATCTCCATCCTCTTTGCCTTTTAGGACAGGAATTGAGCATTTTAGCGTTTTAGTCGGGGTCCTCCCTCTTGATTATGATGTATAGATTTTTAGTAGGTTTATCCTATATTCCATGTCTATATGAGTGACTATATACCATGTGAGTCTTTCTGATTCTGGGAGAGCGCACTCAGGATGATCCTTTCCAGTTCCCACCATTTACATGCAAATTTCATGATTTCCTTATTTTTCATTGTTAAGTAATATTCCATTGTGTAGATATACCACATTTTCTGCATCCATTCTTCAGTTGAAGGGCATCTGGGTTGTTTTCAGCTTCTATCTATTACAAATAAAGCTGCTACAAACATGGTTGAGCAAATGTCCTTATTGTGTACTTTAGCATCTTTTGGATATATGCCTAGGAGTGGTATGGCTTGATCTTGAGGAAGCACTATTCCTAGTTGTCTGAGAAAGCGTCAGATTCCTTTCCAGAGTGGTTGTACAAGTTCACATTCCCATCAGCATTGGAGGAGGGTTCCTCTTTCTCCACAACCTCTCCAGCATGTGTTGTCACTTGAGTTTTTCATCTTGGCCATTCTGATAGGTGTAAGGTGAAATCTCAGGTTCATTTTAAATTGCATTTCCTTAATGGCTAGTGAGGTTGAGCATTTCTTTAAGTGTTTCTCTGCCATTTGATATTCCTCTACAGAGAGTTCTCTGTTTAGCTCTGTGCCCCATTTTTTAATTGGATTACTTGGTTTGTTGCTTTTCAGCTTCTTTAGTTCTTTGTATATATTGGATATTAGCCCTCAGTCAGATAAAGGGTTGGTGAAGATTCTTTCCCAATCTGTAGGCAGTTGTTTTATTTTGATGATGGTGTCCTTTGCTTTACAGAAGCTTTTCATGAGGTCAAATTTCTTGATTGCTGCTCTTATTTTTGTGCTGTTGGTGTGCTGTTCAGGAAGTTGTCTCCGGTACCAATGAGTTCTAGATTCTTCTCCACTTTTTCTTCTAACCTATTTAATGTGTCTGGTTTTATGTTGAGGTCCTTGATCCACTTGGACTTTAGTTTTATACAGGGTAATAAGAATGAATCTATTTGCATTTTTCTACCTGTACATATCCAGTTAGACCAGCACCATTTGTTGAAGATGCTATCATTTTTCCATTGTATGGTTTTAGCATCTTTGTCAAAGATCAGGTGTCCATAAGTGTGTGAGTTTATTTCCAGGTCTTCTATTTGGTTCAATTTATCCACCATTCTGTTTCTATGCCAGTACTATGCAGTTTTTATTACTCTTGCTCTATAGTACAGCTTAAGATCAGGGATGTAATTCCTCCAGAAGATCTTTTATTGTGGAGGATTGTTTTAGCATTCTGGGTTTCTGTTTGTCCATATGAATTTGAGAATTTTTCTTTCCAGGTCTGTAAAGAATTGTGTTGGTAATTTGATGGGAACTGCATTGAATCTGTAGATTGCTTTTGGTAAGACGGCCATTTTTACTATGCTAATCCTGCCAAGCCATGAGCATGGGAGATTGTTCCATCTTCTGATATCTTCTAATTCTTTCTTCAGAGACTTGACACTTTTTTCATACAAGTCTTTGAGTTGCTTGGTTAGGGTTACACCAAGGCACTTTATGTCATTTGTGGCTATTGTGAAGGGTTTTGTTTCCCTAATTACTTTCTCAACACTTTTGTCTTTTGGATACAGGAGGTCTACTGATTTTTTTGAGTTAATTTTGTATCCGGCCACTTTGCTAAAGATGCTTATCAGTTGTAGGAGTTCCTTGGTAGAATTTTCGGGGTCACTCAGGTATACTATCATATTATCAGCAAATAGTGATACTTTGACTTCTTCCTTTCCGATTTGTATCCCCTTGATCTCCTTCAACTGTCTTATTCCTCTAGCAAGGACGTCCAGAACTATGTTGTAGAGATATGGAGAGAGTGGGCAGCCTTGCCTTGTTGCTGATTTCAGTGGGATTTCTTTAAGTTTCTCTCCATTTAGTTTGATGTTGCCTATAGGCTTGTTGTATATTGCCTTTACTGTTTAGATATGTGCCTTGTATCCTTGATCTCTCCAAAACTTTAAACATGAATGGACGTTGGATTTTGTCAAATGCTTTTTCAGCATTTAAGGAGATTATCATGTGTTTTTTTTTTTCTTTCAGTTTGTTAATATGGTGGATCACACTGATAGATTTTCCTATATTGAACCACCCCTGCATACCTGGGATGAAGCCTACTTGGTCAAAGTTGATGATGTCTTTGATGTGTTCTTGTATTCAGTTTTCAAGTATTTTGTTGAGTATTTTTGCATCAATGTTCATAAAGGAGATTGGCCTCAAATTCTCTTTCTTTGTTGGGTGTTTGTGAGGTTTAGGTAGCAAGGTGACTGTGGCTTCATAGAATGAGTTTCGTAGTTTTCTTCTGTTTCTATTTTGTGGAATAGTTTGAAGAGAATTGGTGTTAGCTCTTCTTTGAAGGTCTGGTAGAATTCTGCACAGAAACTATGTGGTCCTGGACTTTTTTTTTTTTTTTTTATGGGAGACTTTCGATGACCGCTTCTATTTCTTTGGGATATATAGGACTATTTAATTGATTTACCTGGTCTTGATTCAGCTTTGGTAAGTGGAATCGATCAAGAAAATTGTCCATTTCATTTAGATTTTCAAATTTTGTTGCGTATAGACTTTTGAAGTAAGTCCTAATGATTGTTTGGAATTCCTTAGTGTCTGTACAGTCCCATTTTCATTTCTGATTTTGTTGATTTGGATGGTGTCTCTGCCTTTTAGTTAGCTTGGCTATGGGTTTGTCTATCTTGTTGATTTTCTCAAAGATCCAGCTCTTGGTTTCATTGATTTTTTTGAATTGTTTTATTTGTTTCTATTTTGTTGATTTCAACCCTGAGTTCGATTATTTCCAGCTGTCTACTTCTTTTTGGTGTGTCTGCTTCTTTTTTTTTTTCTAGGGTTTTTAAATGAGCCATTAATTTGCTTGAATGAGCCATCTCGATTTTCTTCTTGAAGGAACTTAGTGCTATGAAATTTTCCTCTTAGTACTGCTTTCATTGTGTCCCACAAGTTTGGGCATTTTGTGCCTTCATTTTCATTGAATTCTAGGAAGACTTTAATTTCTTTCTCTTCCTGACCCAGCTCTCATTTAGTAGGTTGTTCAGTTTCCATGTATGTGTAGGCTTTTTGCTATTTATGTTGTTGTTGAGGTCCAGCTTTATTCCATGGTGATCAGATAGGATATAAGAGATTATTTCAATCTTCTTGTATCTGTTGAGGCTCACTTTGTGACCAACCATATGGTCTATTTTGGAGAAGGTTCCATGAGGTGCTGAGAAGAAGATAAATTCTTTTGTATTTGGATGTTAGGTTCTGTAAATGTCTGTTATGTCCATTTGATTCATGACCTCTGTTATAGACATTGTTTCTTTGTTTAATTTCTGTTTTGTTGACATGTCCTTTGTTTTAAGTGGGGTGTTGAAGTCTTCCACTATTAATGTGTGGGGATTTATGTGTGGTTTAAGTTTTATCAATGTTTCTTTTGCAAATGTGGGTGCCCTTGTATTTGGGGCATAGATGTTCAGAATTGTGATGTCTTCCTGGTGGAATTTTCCCTTGATGAGAATGAAGTGTCCTTTCCCATCTCTTTGGTTGAAAGTATATTTTATCAGATATCAGAATGGCTACTCCTGTTTGCTTCTTGAGTCCATGTGCTTGGAAAGCTGTCTTCCATCCCCTTACCCTCAGGTAATGTTTATCTTTGTGACTTAGGTGTGTTTCTTGTATACAACGGATTGCTGGGTCTTGTTTACGCATCCATTCTGTTAGTCTGTGTCTTTTTATTGGAGAATTGATTCCATTGATGTTGAGAGAGATTAATGACCAGGGGCTGTTAGATCCTTTGATTTTGTTGTTGGCTGTGATCATAAGGTTGTGTGCTTGGTTGCTTTTTGTTTTACTGTGTGAGGTTAATTATTTCCTGTGTTTTCTTAAAGTAGCTAGTTTTTTTTGGGTTGTATTTTCCCTTTTATTGTCTTCTGTAATGCTGGATTTGTGTGTAGGTATTGTTGAAATTTGTTTTTGTCATTGAATATCTTGTTTTCTCCGTCTATGAGGACTGAGAGTTTTGCTGGTTATGTTACCCTGTGCTGACATCTGTGTTCTCTTAAGGCCTGCATGATATCCATGCAGGCCCTTCTGGCTTTCATAGTCTCCGTTGAAAAGTCAGGTGTGATTCTGGTGGGTTTGCCATTACATGTTACTTGGCCTTTTTCCCTTGCAGCTTTTAGTATTTTTTCTTTGTTCTGTATACTTACTGTTTTGATTATTATGCCGTGGGAGGATTTTCTTTTCTGGTCTAATTTATTGGTGTTCTGTAGGCCTCTTGTATTCTTTTTGGCCTCTCCTTTAACTTGGGGAAATTTTCTTCAATTATTTTTTTGAAAATATTTTCTGGGCCTTGGAGAAGGGAATTTTCTCTTTGATCTATTCTTATTATTCTTAGGTTTTGTCTTTCTATGTTGTCTTTAATTTCTTGGACAGTCTGTGTCAGGAATTTTTTAGATTTAACATTTTCTTTGATGGATATGTCGATTTCTTCCATTGTATCTTCCATACCTGAGATTCTTTCTTCCATCTATTGTAGTCTATTGATTATGCTTACCTCTGTAGTTCCTGTTTTCTAGCCTAAGTTTTTTCTCTCCACAATTTCCTCCTATTGTATTTTCTTTAATTTTTCCAATTCTATCTTCAGAACTTGAGCAGTTTGTTAATTTCGTTCGCCTGTCTGACTGTATTTTCCTGTTTTTCCTTCAATTCCTTCAGTTGTTTGTTTGAACAATTCTTTGTTTCTTTTATTTCTTTCAGTGATTTAAGTGTTTCCTCTTTAAAGGCCACAAACTTTTTGGCTGCAGCTTCCTGTATTTCTTTACAGATGGCTATAATCTCTTTGAGTTTATCTTCCTCTAGGGCTTCATGCATATTATTTGTTTCCTCTGTTATCCTCTTCATGAGCATAGATGTTAGGTCATCTTCTTTAATTTCAATTATGCTGGGATGTCCAGGGCTACTTGCCCCTGGGTAACTGGGTTCTGGAGATGCCATATTGCTCTATCTTTTGTTGGTTGATATTTTACACTGGCCTGTACCCATTGAGCTATCTTAGATTTTGGGGTTAATTTCTGGTGGTTCCCAGAATCCTGTGGTGGAGAGAATCCCTTTGGCAGGAAGATGATTTGTCCTGAATGAAGCCTCCTCAGCTTTTTGGGTATGGTCACTGTATGGCCGGTGTTTTTCAGGAGTTGCCACAGCTCACCTCAGGCGTAAGGACCTGAGTTTTATCTGTAGTCCTTGTTAGTTGAGAGGCTTTCCTCTCACCTGGAAAAATCCTGGAGATACTTGCCCTGCCTCTAGGTTTCTTGCTGTAATTTAGTGAGCTGCTGCTGTAACCTGGGTGTTCCGTGGTTTGATCAGTTTTGTTAGGGATAACTAGTTGCCCTTTGGAGCAGTATCTGGGGGTTGATCTCGGGGATCCCGGGCTTCTGTAGGTCTGAGGTTGGGGCTCTGTGCCCGAGTACCCAAGCGGTAATCTGTGGAAGGTGAGTACTGCTCTCTTGGTAGCAGCAGGCCAGCTGGTACACAGCAAGTCCCTGTGTTGGTCCGGTCTGCGGGTCCTTTTCCAGGGATCTATTGGGTGGCCTACGTCTGTCCCCTTTGCTTCATTCCCTGTGGGGATTTCTTTTGACAGGGACTCCAAGTCTGTGGGCCCTGGGGTGCACAGCTCTGTCTGTGAGGAATAGCTGGTGCAGAGCAGGTCTCTGGTACACCTCCGGTCTGTGGGACCTTTTTCAGGGATATACAGGATGACCTATTTCGGGTCCCCATTTCCTTCCTTCCCTGTGGGGTTTACTCCTGACAGGGACTCTCAGTCTCTGTTGCCCTGGGGCACACAGCTCTGTCTGTGCCAGAGAGCAGGTTGTGCAGAAAGTCTCTGTGCTCTCAGATAGAGCTCAGTTCAGTGATGACGGCTCACACCCACTGGTCTGCCAGACCTTTTCCCAGGAAAGCCTGGGTGACTTGTGGCCAGTCCCATTTCCTTTCTTTCCTGTGGATTTTTCTCATGACTGGGACTCCCAGTCTCTGTTGTTTTTGTGCCCACCATTCAGCCTGGGAAGGTGATCAGGACATGCAGGCATGTGGCTCTGGTCTGGCTACCTAGTGCCTGTGTGACCCAGGATCTCTTCGGGGTTCTGGCTGGGTTACATGGCGTGGGACAGACATATTCCCACGCCGTGGGAGTTTCCTCTCACCTGGGAAACACGAACACTGTTGTTTTAGGGCCCCGAGTTCAGCCTCTTGGTTGCTGTACTTAAAATGTCGTCCTGTTCCTCAGTTGCAGTGTTCTCCTGGAGCCGCCAACTTGTCCCTCATTACCAAAATTTTTGATAAATTAGATTCTCAGGAATGTCACAAGTTGGCCGTCTTCAGACTCAACTGTTATATTCTTCAGTTTCACTGAAGAATTTTCCATTTGATGTTGCCCTAAAATACAGTGTTTATTTTGGAACTGAAATGGCAACATGAAGGGATTGCGTAAAGATATTTTAAATCAGAACACGGATGTTCCAGCAAGAAATCACATCCAAATATCTTCTGGGTATGTATGGTCCATCTAGAATACAGACATTTCCTTAATCCTAGGAGCCAGAGACAAGCAAATCTCTGAGTTCAAGGCCAGACTCGTATAAAGAAAGTTTCAGATAAAGAAATGTGTAGATGAAGATATTATGGTACATGCTTTTAATCTCAGCACACAGGATACAGAGACACGCAAATCTGTGTTCTAGGCAGTTCTGTTGAGTAACTAAGTTGAGAGGCAGTGCTGTGGAGTTGGATCATGCTAGTTCAGTTTGTGGAATTCAGAGGTTTTTTTCACTAGGAGAGTTTTACAGAGACATGTTAAGGAGAGAACAAACTAGACACAGATAAAGATAAAATGATTCAGAAAATGGGGAAGGAACAAGAACATTAGAACAGATTGCTAGAGTTAGTTTGACGCGAAACAGAGCAATTCAGTCAGAAGCTGAGAGAGCCACTTTGAATCAGTAAACTTGAAAAAGAGTTTGAGCCGAACAGCTGAGTTAAACCAGCCAGCAAGAATTCAGAAAGATAGTGAAAGGATGAGCTTATTCAGCAGTAAGTCTCAGAAGCTTAAACTTCTAGTCATTGATAATATTGTACACAAGCTAGACACTATCAGGACTAGACCTATTTTAACATATTGAGACAGTAATCCTCCAGGAAGACAACTCCTTCTCGTGTAAAGAAGATACTACTACAAGACTGATCACAGTATTATGTGTAATTCTGAAGATATTTGGTAGAAAATACTATGGTTCTCATCAAAGTGTAACACATGGAGTTTTTTATTCTTAGGAAAGTTCTATTCTAAAAAGTGACATAAGGGAAATAGGACATGACAGTGTTTGAACATAGACAAAAGGTATGCTTTCTGGATTAGGAAAAATCAAACCCAATGTACATTTTCCTTTAATATGCATATTTTTTACTTTTCATTTCATTATGGTTTAAAGATAAAAGAGATGAAACAAGTAAATACTTTGTAAAAAGCCTTTGTTAATTCCTTTGAATGAATGGCCTGAGGAAACCTGCTTAATACAGTTATCTTAAATTTTAACTTTGCCCTGAAAAGTGGGTCAGTAATAAATTCTCAACATAATTCTTATCCAACCTTCCATATGTCAGTTCTGGAAAGAAAATTTATTTCCTACTTATCTAGAATCCACAATTTTCTAAGTGTCAACTGTTTTGATACCATTCGAACTTGTTCTAAGCATTTGTCTGCTTCTTCCATTCTTACAAAAATGTTGGTAGAAAGCTTAAGAATTTTAAATCATCTCTAACGAGAAGCATGAATTTGCTGTGAAAGTTCTTCATCATTTTTACATGCCCTCCATTGCCTCTGATTTACCTTTCCTGTCATTTGTCCTCCCCCAACACATACACTTGCACTAAGGCACAAATATTCTACTTATTTTATTCTGTCCCAACTCCCATTTCAGTGGAATACAAATCTGGAGATTGTCTTTAGTGAGTATTTGAAGAAAAAGCACTATCTGTAACTCTGGGAATTTCAGTGATTTCCTGGTCTTGCTAAAACTCTCTTTGTCTCTCCTGGGCATTGACTTTAATCTTGTTTTTGTTATGCCACAGGAAATATAAGAAATCAAATTAAACTAATTCTTTGAAATGTTGAAGGCTAATTCTTTTCCTAGGTATTAAAGTGACTTCATTATTCATTAAAGAACACTTTAAAATTCCATACATACTACCAAGCACTGTGAAATCCTAAATATGGTAGCTAATATCTATTTGAACAAAGCATTTCCCCTTAAATAAAGACATGGGCATATATTTCAGTGCTATTCAATAGAACAAAAGATTTTCTGAGAGTTCTGCAAACTAAATAAAAAATGGCTTTAGTAAATCATAAAATTAGCTGTTTCTTGCTGGATCAATATTGCCCTTTTTTAAACTGAGTGATTAGGCTACAGTTAGTAACAGATTTATCCAAGTACCTAGAGAATCATCCTTCAAGTATTGTAAGTTTGTCTTTTATCTCTTTTGGCACACCATGTTAACTATATTTTAGAACTAGCTCTTAACATTAAAAGAAAATGGTACATCATTAGTGATTAAGACTATAAATATTTTAACTGAGCCACCTTGGACATGGTACATGTATATTTTATATAGGAAACTTTTCTTCTTTCTAATGTTAGATTTCAGGATTGCCACCACATTTGACTCCATTTTGATTTGGAAACTGTCTCTGAATATCAGACACCACATCATCAATCATGTATCATTTCCTCATTTTAGTAAAACATTCCATTTTACATCTCTTTGAGTTTTTGTTCATTCTCTATTACATTAACACTACATAAAAATCAACTTGGTGCTACTTTATATCTTTCTCTAAAGTACGTGCTGAAAAAATTCCAGACTTACTGTCAGCTGAAGATAATGACCCAGATATAATTGAGTGTGCTTAGAGCAGTATTCCCAGAAGCCTTGTTGCCTATACTGTGTACCTGCTTTCCTGTTAAAGGTAATTTCAAATACAAAGTTTGCTAATGTAAGCTCACAACAGGGCTTATTATTAATGTCTCTTGGTCCACATTTTTTCATAATGTATCAATCAGTAAACTATTTATCCCAGTGTTATATAATATACAATGTAAAAGCATTTATGTATTTCTTTATATGTATGTGTGTTGTAGGCGTGGTGATTAATATTTACTATTGATGTATCTTCTGGTAAAGCTGTTGTTAATTCTAAACAGCTGTATAACCAAACCACCACATAGAGACTGGATTTATTTAGTTAACCTAGAAAACAATGCTGGGCAATAGTTACTCCATCCCAAACCTCCAAGCCCTCATAGTTTCCTAACATTTATATTACACTTGCTTTTAGTGATATCTTAGGTCCAGTCCATCTCTCCACGTCATTCCAAGATCTCTCTACAGCTCTATTCTCCCAGCTCCTTTCTCCTCCCACTCATTTCCTGCCCACTGGCTTCTCCCCTCTTCTGCCTACTTCCTTTCCCTGCTCAACATTGTGGCTAGTTGCTTTATTTTGGCCTGTTTACACAAAGTTGAGGCAGGATGCTTAGAATAAGTAGCACAGTATAATATCCAGATTGAAACCAGAGAGTAGGGGGAGAAATCAGCATTTGAATAAACAAGGGTAAGGTATATACATTTCAAAAGAATATTTTAGCAACATGTGTGTTTAGTTTTTTCAGTTCCAGGATATACTATGGGTGCCCAAATCTGCAAATGATCTGTTATTTTATGACAAATAACATGATATTTTCTTGCTTATAATCCATGTGCATCTTTCCACACAGTGTAAAATCCTACTGAGTTTAGTTATAGTACCTAATTTAATGGAAATATAAATGCTATATAGGATAATCAGTGTTGTGAACGTGACAGAATCTCAAACCACTTGAGATGGGGTAAGGAGCATGACTCTGGAAGATCATCTGATTGCACTGAGGTGAAAGGACCTGCCAGCTGTGCAGGGCACAAATGCCGTGGTTAGCAATTTGTACTATATAAATGAAAAAGAAAGCTGAACAGCAGCATGGCAGCATGCATTCATCATCTCCTGCTTTATCATTATGAATATGATTTCGCTGGCTGTTTCATGTTCCTCTGGCCCTAACTACCTTACAATGACATAATCTGCCTTTGAACTGTGAGCTAGAATAAACATTTTCTTTCTTAAGGAACTTTTGTCAGAGCATCACAGCAACAGGAAAGAAATGGATACTGTAAAAGTAGTTGTTACGCTGAGCTGACTAGGTAATAATGGCTGAAAAATGTCTCAATATTAAATATTAATACAATGTTTTAGTCTTAAAATGCTATCTACTGTTAGGTGACTATATGGAACTTATGGTTATGAAAGGTTGTATGTGTGTATACACAAATGTGCAAACAAACTCTATTGCACATACTTAGTATGCAGCATATTCAGATGTTAACCATATTATGATGTATCAGTTACACTCTTATAATGCGATTTAGATAGATATAGACATACAATATTGCCACATTGAAAATTACCACAAAGGTGCTTGTATAAATTTTATCCATGATCCTAAAGGCCCAGATTTTGTTAAGACTCAGCATATTTGAATATTCCCTTTTCCAGAAGATCATAAGTTCTATAGTTCTTTTGGGATCCATGCTATCTATCCTCAATAGAATAAACATCTTGCCTGTTTCTAGCATGCTGTGCTCTTTCTTCATTTGATCCCGCCCACCCTTTCATATGATCTATCATTCGTCATTATAACCCTTTATTTTTGAAACTCCGCTTTCAAACCTGAATGCGGCAATGCAAGGCTTGAACTTAGAAGTCATTTAATGACTTTCCTGAAGGGCTTAGCTTCCACCAGTGCTAGAACTCTCACTGTCAGGCAGCTAATAGGTCAACCAAATCCAAACCCCTGTTTTAGTATCTGCTTCTTTGTAATATTCACCCCAACAGCTTAGTTTCTGAGAAAACATATTCAGAGACAATGATTTCACAAGGGCTTTCAGGAGTACTACATGCACAGTAAGGAAGGGGAAAAACCAAAAGTGGATAGAAGGCGAATGTGTAATATGCTGAAGGTATAACAAAGAGCTCAGCTCTAGAGAGTTACAGAGAGGACAACAAACATTACAGTGGCCCAGATAATTATGTTCTTGAGTGAAGTATGTAAGTGTTCCCAGAAAGAAATATGGCCTTGGGCAAGTTGTTCTTTCTTTGGCTCCTTGAAATTCTAAAGTAGCCTCTTTTGGATATATGCCTAGGAGTGGTATGGCTGGATCTTTAGGTAACACTATTCCTAGTTGTCTGAGAAAGCACCAGATTCCTTTCCAGAGTGGTTGTACGAGTTTGCATTCTCACGAGCATTGGAGGAGGGTTCCGCTTTCTCCACAATCTCTCCAGCATGTGTCGTCACTTGAGTTTTTCATCTTGGCCCTTCTGATGGGTGTAAGGTGAAATCTCAGGGTCCTTTTGATTTGCATCTCCCTGATGACTAATGTTGTTGAACATTTCTTTAAGTGTTTCTCTGCCATTCTATATTCCTCTTCAGAGACTTCTCTGTTTAGCTCTGTTCCCCATTTTTTAATTGGATTACTTGATTTGTTGCTTTTCAGCTTCTTTAGTTCTTTACATATACTGGATATTAGTCCTCTGTCAGATATAGGGTTGGTGAAGATTCTTTCCCAATCTGTAGGCAGTCGTTTTGTTTTGATGATGGTGTCCTTTGCTTTACAGAAGCTTTTCAGTTTCATGAGGTCCCATTTATTGGTTGTTGCTCTTAGAACCTGTGCTATTGGTGTTCTGTTCAGGAAGTTTTCTCCTGTGCCAATGAGTTCTAGGCTGTTCCCCACTTTTTCTTCTAACTGATTTAATGTGTCTGGTTTTATGTTAAGGTCTTTGATCCACTTGGACTTTAGTTTTGTGCAGGGTGATAAGTATGGATATATTTGTATTTTTCTACAGGTGGACATCCAGTTAGACCAGCACCATTTCTTGAAGATGCTTTATTTTTTTTTTTTTCCATTTTATGGTTTTGGCATCTTTATCAAATATCAGGTGTCCACAAGTTTGTGAGTTTATACCACTGCTAGGCATATATCCAACAGACGTTCAAGTACACAATAAGGACATTTGTTCAACCATGTTTGTAGCAGCTTTATTTGTAATAGCCAGAAGCTGGAAACAGCTCAGATGCCCCTCAACTGAAGAATGGATGCAGAAATTGTGGTACATCTACACAATGGAATATTACTCAACAATGAAAAATAAGGAAATCATGAAATTTGCATGTTAATGGTGGGAACTGGAAAGAATCATACTGAGTGAGCTCTCCCAGAATCGGAAAGACTCAAACAGTATATAGTCACTCATATAGACATATAATATAGGATAAACCTACTAAAAATCTGTACATCTAAGTAAACTAATCAAGAGGGAGGACCCTGACTAAAACGCTCAATCCACATCCTGAAAGGCAAAGAAGATGGACATCAAAAGAAGAAAAAAACAGGGAGCAAGTTAGGAACCTGCCACAGAGTGCCTCGGAAAGGCTCTGCCCTGCAGACTATCAAAGCAGATGCTGAGAACTTATGGCCAACTGTTGGAAAAAGTGCATGGAATCTTATGTAAGAAGTGGGAAATAGTAAAATATGGAGAGAACAGGAACTCCACAAGGAGAGCAACAGAACCAGAAATTTGAACATAGGTGTCTTCCCAGGGACTCATACTCCAACCAAGTACCATGCATGGAGATAATCTAGAACTCCTGCACAGATGTAGCCCACAGAAGTTCAGTGTCCAAGTGGGTTCCATAGTAATAGGAACAGGGACTGCCTCTGACATGATCTGATTGGCCTGATCTTTGATCACCTCCCCCTGAGGGGAGAGCAGCCTTACAAGGCCACAGAAGATGACAAAGCAGCCACTCCTGATTAGATCTGATAGACTAAGATCAGAAGGAAGGAGAGGAGGACCTCCCCTTTCAGTGGACTTGGGGAGAGGCATGTGTGAAGAAAGGAGATGGAGTGTGGGATCAGGAGGGCTGGAGGGAGGGGCTTAGGGGGGATACAAAGTGAATAAAGTGTAATTAATAAAATAAAATTAAATTAAAAAATAAAAATAAAGACAAAAAAAAGAAATTCTAAAGTAGCATTTTATAAAGAGTCTCAGGTTGCCAATACCTCTACCTCAAGGAAAACTGTGGCTTCCTTCTGAAAGCCACAGACATATAGCTTTGCTGGAGAATACAGTGCTCAGGTATTCGTATTATATTAATGTTGTGTGTCAGATATTGTCATTGTTCCCTCACCTATCTCAAATTTTCACTTCATTGATTTAACCATCTTTTTTTTCCTCTGTATGCCAAAGAGTTTTATGTTTGTTTTCGTTTCAAAGCATCAAATCATTCTGTAGTTTCATCTTGCATGTTGTTTGCCATTCAAATGATATATTTAACTCTTTTTTCTTTAAAACATTTTTCATATTTTATAATTTTATTTATTTTACTAGATTTAATCATTCTGATGAAATATCTTTATTGTTATCTTAAATATTTTAATCACATTTAGTTTTGAGTTTTGTTGTTTCTTGTAATCATTGTTTCATCCTATTGTTTGTTGAATTCTCATATTTAAAAATGAATGCATTTTTCACCTTTAGTACCAGTTATTGAAATTCATGTGCTAGATTGCTTAAACATAGAGAATTTGTCACAGTTCTGGAGATTAAAAAGATTAAATGCTGGCCTACTTGTTTCCCCAGCAGTCCCCCTTCCCTGTCTTGCTGAGCCTTTATGCTGAGGAGAAAGCCAGTTAGGGTATCAAAAATTCATTTTTAAGAATTTTCTTGCACCCAAGCCAAATCAAATCACCTCTTTAAGGCCTTACCTATCAATCTTAATATATATGGATTTAAAATTTAACTTTTAGTATGTCATAGAAAAATTTTGTATGTTATAAAAAAAAAACCAAAGCCCTGTAAAAGTTGCAGAGATGTCTATACTGTCTTCTGGTAGGTAGCTGCAGTAAGAACAGGGTGGCTTAATCCAAACCAGGATTTAAGGCCAGAAGACAGGATTAGACTTTGAAAGCCTACCTTATTTTATTTCTGATTTCCTCTCACGTTGTGTTTATCCCTGAAGGTCCCCTGCGAAGAGCTTGACATTTTCAAGTTGTCTTCTTCCAAATAGATTCCCTTAGTAAGGTAAAGCTAGCAACAGTTTCATTTACTTTTTCAGTTGCTGGTGCATTTGACTTCATATATTTGAGCCTGATAAAAACCATTTTCTTTGATATGATTTATATTTTTATTTCATCACTTCACAGGCTGATTCCAGCCCCCTTTCTCCTCTCCTTTCATTCCAGTCCCACCCTCACACTGTCCTCCTCCCACTTCCCTCTCTTCTTCCCAGGGGAGGAGTATTAAACCACCCTGTCACCTCAATTTGCAGCAGCAATAAGTGCATCCTTGCCCACTGAGGCCTGACAAGGCAGCCCAGGTAGGGGAAAATCCCATTGTTAGGGACCCATATGACCACCATGATACCCATCTGCTACATATATGTAGAGGGTCTAGGCTCTTTGGTTGGTGGTTCAGTCTCTGTGAATCCACATGGGTTCAAGTTAGTTGACTATGTAGGACTTTTTGTGATCTCTTTGATCCCTTTGAATCCCGTAATCCATTCTCCCAGTCTTCCACAGAATTCCCTAAGCTCAGCTTATTGTTTGGCTGTTGGTCTCTATATTTATTTCCATCAGTTGCTGGATGAAGTTTTTCAGAAGACAGTTATGCTAGGCTCCTGTCTGCAAGCATAATAGAGTATCTTTAATAGTGTCAGGGGTTGGCTCTCTCCCATGGGGTGGGTGTCAAGTTGGGCCAGTCATTGGTTGTCATTCCCTGAATCTCTGCTCCATCTTTACCCCTACACTTCTTGTAGGCAAAAACTATTTTAGGCAAAAGGTTTTATGGGTGTATTGTTGTGCCCCTTCCATCACTGGGAGTCCTATCTGATTACAGGAGATTGCCACTTCAGGCTTCTTAACCCTCACTGCTAGGAGTCTCAGAGAGGGTCACCCCCATAGACTTCCAGGAGCGCCCCCTGTCCCAGGGATGTCCCCGCAACTGATTTCTGTTCTCTCTCCCACTTCTCCCCATCACTCTGCCTCACCCACTCTCTGCACACTTGATCCTCATCCACTTTACACTCCCCATGCCCTCTCCTACCCAATGTTCCCCTCCCCCACCACCTATTTTAGATGTTCATTTTATTTCCTATTAAAGATCAGAAGGAAAGCCCTGAACTTGCTGGGGTAGCTTTATTACTCTTCTCTCCTCTTTATGGTCCTCGTCTTTCCCCTACTAGCTATTTGACAGTACAGAAAGATTTTGTGGGTCTAACTAATCTTCCTGGTCTCACAGCTTCAACATGCTGGCTGCTTAGCAGAATATTGCTGAATATTCTATGAACAGAAAGGTAGAATTTGTACTTGGCTGGCAGTAAGTGTCCCTTTTATAAAATTATTTGTCTTAATGTACTAGAATAAAAAAAAGAACCCTTAGTGTCTTAAAAAATGCTTTTCTGGATGTATTGTTATAAATAAATTATACTTATTCTAAACAGGAAACATGGATTGGTATAAACATTTCAATCAAGATAGATATGACTATAATTCAGTTTTGAGTATAACTTACAAATAGTTCTTCATTAAAGTGTGGTGGCTGAGAACCAAAAACCTGGATATTAACCTTTGAGATCTCTGGTGCAAGCAACTAACCTGCTTTTGTGCTTAAGCTTTTTCTCATACAGAATAAAATTAAATTAATTCATCTTATTGATTATGAAGACTAATAAATAGTCCGAAAACAATGCCCTGTGATCAGTGCAAACCACACATGCTCAGGAAATGTAGATATTATTCTCAGATTTGTGACTATATTTACATGCTTAAACTGCAGATATACTCATTATAGCTTTATAGTCTTTTCTTTATTTTTAGAATAATCATATCCTCCATATTCTTTTCTTTATATACCTTTCTTTTAGATCTGGAGCTGACTATTATTTTCTAGTGAACATATCCCTGGGCCTTTTTCACTATTTGAAAGCTCTTAAGAAGGAGAAATAATACTTAAGTGACTGTCTTTTTGCCGTGAAGGTTAAAATATGGCAGTGCTGTTGGCTAAGTAGAGTCAGTTCCAATTAGCTGCAGTACCCAAGGACCTTTAAGGAAACCACAGCTGACTGCATTTCACAAATCTTTTCTCCTGGGCAGCAATACTTTTACCTTTGGTTAGATCAGTGTTCACTGTAAAATGCTGTGACAAAGCTGATGAAAAAGAACGTTAAATCCCAAGTGGGTTTTCTGGCTGAGAAGCGTGGGGTGTATTCCTGAACTCAGATTATCTTTTACCCAGAACAGAGAATGAGAAAACAAGTTGCAGTATTTGAAATTGGTAGTACCACAGGTGAAGCACACAATGACATTTCAAGAAATTCAACTTTTCTAACTCATGTTCAGAAATAATTTACAATGTATCCAGTTTTCGAAACTTCTCTTGCTTGCTAAGATAAGGTGAAGCTGACATAGCCTCAAATAATGAATTTAGTTTTTAGTTGTTTTCTTTTTTCATTATTGTCTTTATATTTATAATGAGTCTTTTGGGGTTTGATGTGGTTTTCTTTTTTTTGCTTTTTTTGTGTTGTTTGTTTTTTATTATTTTTTAATGTTAGTTATAGTTTATTAACTTTGTATCCAAGCTGTATCCGCTCCCTCATTCCCTCCCAATTCCACCCTCCCTACCTCCCTCCTCTCCTCCCTGCCCCTTTCCAAGTCCCCTGAGAGAGGAGGACCTCCTCCCCTTTGATCTGACCCTGTTTTATCAAGTATCTTCAGGAGTGGCTGCATAGCCCTCCTCTGCTGCCTAGAGGGCTGCTCCTCCCTTGGGGGAGGGGGTCAAAGAGCTTTGTGCCAGGTCTTACTGTATACACTATATAGCAGTGGCTGGCTAGAACTCATTAAATAGACTGTTCTAGTCTTTAACACAGAGATCCTTCTTCCTTTGCCTTCTCTGTGCTGGGAATCAAAGGCAAACATGACCATGCCAATTTTGTTTTTTGTTTATATCCTACATAGCACTGAACAAATATTTTCATCAAAAAATAATATTGCCCATCCCAGAACAGAGGTGGGATGATTGTAAGAGCCAGAGAAACAGAGAGGGAGTTGTCTGTGAGACTGAGTCTCCTAGAAATGCTTAGGAATTTCATTAAACCCAAGAAGGCTCAATAACATGGATGGCTAAACAAGGCCTGGAGAAGGATGGCACCATTAGACATATTAATATGGAAAAGGGAAAAATCTCACAGATGGTCTCCAACCCTAGACATAGAACTACAGGCAACTAAAGGAATGCTGAGAGTGTGAGAAAAAGCTTCTTCCACAGGAAAGAGACTCCCAATTGGTTATCTAAAGTTAACTGGTCAGAGCTGAATCATGTATATGTAAAAATAGTACAAGGAGTGAACAGGTTGTATTTATATATTTAGGAATATATATATGTGTGTGTGTGCATTTGTGCAAGCATGTGTGTTTTCATGTGTGTGCGTGTGCATGTGCAACAACAATTAAAGAAAAAGAGGCCCTCAATTTGAAAGAAAGCAAGAGAGGGCACATAGGAGTGAATGGATGTAGTAAAGGGAAAGAGAAAATGATATAACTGTTATAATTTCAAATCTTAAAATAATATTAAAATATTATCATATGTGTACAGATTTTTTAAAAGAACTTAAACATTTTATTATGGAGATTATATTATTTGTTAAAGGCAGTGTAGAAGAGGAGGGGTATTGAATGTGATACAGTAAGAGCATGTCAAGCTGCATTGCTATGTATGTGGCATCATAATTTCTATATTTGTGTATAAGCTTAAGGTTGTCTAGACAATAAGACAGTTTCCTGTAGCTAACCAGGGAGCAGTGTCCTCCCCTTTCCACGACATCGAAATATATACAAATCTTGTGGTGAATCTCACAGAATAGAGATAGGCAGTTTCAGCAGCGATAGACAGTTTGCAGTTGAATTTATAACCTAATGTTGATTTTACAAAAACAAAAACTAAATAAAACCAAAAAAGAAGTAAAGCAAAATGATTTCCCTTTTTATTTACAAGTTGCCTGCCAGGGTTGGTTTCAAATACAAAGCCTGTGGTAGCTACCTTTCTCTTTCTTTCTTTCTTTCTTTCTTTCTTTCTTTCTTTCTTTCTTTCTTCCTTCCTTCCTTCCTTGCCTTCCTTCCTTCCTTTTTTTTCTCTTTCTTTTCTTTCCTTTTACTTCTTTTTTGTAATTGGCTTTATAAAAATGTTCTTTATCTATTTGGGCCACTTTTACCACATATCTCTTTCGTTAGATCTGTTTCTAAGCAATATAGATACTAGATTTTTTTCCTAAATATATTTAATAAGCAGAATTGTGAGCTTCTTAAAGTTTCGAGTCCATGTAACTGATTTTTCACTTCTGAAACAGGCACAATAATATGAACTTCATTTATTACACAACTAAAACTAATTGAAAGTCATTAAAATATTCTGCAGAGCATCAATAATATATGATCAGACAACCAGATCATAAACCATTCTAAAACCAAATACTTCTGTTTCATAGAAATAACACAATTGATTTTGGAGAATTTTAAATTATTCAAATATTTTGTCCTTTTTATAATGGGATTAGGTATTGATACTCAAGTTTTAATCATGTTAGAAGACACACACCTGTCATTAGAAGAGATAGAAAAAAAAAAAAAGAATAGGAATGCTTGTCTTTAGATTTCACACAAACCTGAGCTTACCTTATGACACAATAAAATCCTTTACAGTATCTTCATTTTTTTTTTTTTTCTTAGAGCTCATCACGAAACATCCTGGAAAGACAAGCCCTGCTGTTCCAACCCTTATCTGCAAGGTCCTTTCCTTTCCTATTTGTTATTAAAGCAGTCTTGCTAGTCAGCTGAGAGCCTGTGTCAAAGTTCTTGGCTATCGATATCCAAGAACGGATCACTTTTAACCTACTAGGTAGTTCAAACAGTCCCTTCCTACCACTGATTAGATTGCAAATCTTACTTCACAGTCAGTCTTAAACTGTCCTTCCACTAAATTTCTATAATCATTGAATTGTAAGTGAATACATTACCATAATAACTGAGAATATAGAAGCTGAATTCCTTACAGCCCGTGGTCTACACGCTGTCTTCTAAACCTCATGTAATTCTGTTAAGGTTAGTTACGATATCCTCTCTATACAGATAAGGAAATTGAGTGACAACATAGCTAGACTACTTGTTTTGCTGAGAATGAGAAAATCCTACATAGGAAGCAATACTAGTTTAAAGCCAGATCCACTGAATTATGAGTGTGTTCGTTGAACATTCACCTTCAAATAGCCCTTGTTCTTCCAATAACTTAATGTTTAAGAGAAACTTGAACCATTAAACAGCTAGTTAAACCCAAATGCTTTTTTTGGTGTGATGTCTGTCAGTAGGCCTGTCTCTGGGACAGATATATCTCGGCTGAACAAACTTCTCCTTTTGAATCAGGATGACAAAATAGGAAATTCAGGCAGAAGTTCTAAAGGCAAAAAGAATTCATTCATGTGTTTATTACTGAGCATGTTCTTGGAACTCTAAACTACGAGGTATGGAAATAACTATTTTGAAGACTTTTGAGGTACAAGGGACACACTTAACACGCAAGGAAGGAACTTTTAAAAGTTCTCAAGCTAAGCTAGGTTAAGGTGGAAGGGGAGGAGGACCTCTGCTATCAGTGGACTTAGAGAGGGACATGGAAAGAGAAGAGAGAGAGTGGGATTGGGAGGGAATGAGGGAGAGGGCTACAGCTGGGATACAAAGCAAATAAAATGTAATTAATGTAAAAAATAAAAATTTAATTAAAAAGTTCTCAAGCAAACATGAATTCAGACATTTTAAGTAACAGGATAAATTTGAGCTACAAGAATCAGAGAATGTTGTACAGAGAAAATAGATTTTTAGGGAATTCTGATAAAAGGATGAAAAAATAAATACATCAGATTATGTTTTTAAAAAGATAAAGAACAGAAGATATGTGACTGGAAAAGAACAAGAAAGGGAAAGGAGAGAGAAGAAATGGAAAGAATGGAAGGATAAGGCAAAGAGAAATGAGAGAGAGGAAAGAAGAGGAAGTGGAGAGAAAGAAAGAGTAGGAACAGAAAGAAGGAAGGGAAGGAGACATGAAGGACATAGACAACAGAAAGAAAAAGGAAATGGAAAGATAAGAAGAGTGCTCTCCTGATACTCTCAGAAATGGCCCAAGTGATTTTTCTTTTCTTTTTTTTTATTAATTACACTTTATCCACCCTGCATCCGCCCATAAGTCCCTCCCTCCTCCCCTCCCAATCCCACCCTCCCTCTCCCCTTTCACACATGCCCCTCCCCAAGTCCACCAATAGGGAAGGTCCTCCTCCCCTTCCTTCCGATCCCAGTCCACAAGATAACATCAGGAGTGGCCACATTGTCATTTTTCTTAATCAGTTGAAAACAGTTGAAGTCCTTTTCCATGACTAAGTGATCTCAGGGAGTCTGTGCCCTGCATGTACAGGTTCAGAATTCTTACTGAGTGTTCTGTTTTCTCCTGACACAAGTTCTGGGAGAAGACAAAGCTGATCTCTTCATTTCATTTTATGAAAAGGTGAAGACCTAATTTGCCTCCTAAATTTACATATATATGTAGATAGATAGATAGATAGATAGATAGATAGATAGATAGATAGATAGATAGATAGATAGATAGA